>NW_027223345.1:1731317-2117860 GCF_030449975.1 Polyergus mexicanus
ATATATATATATATATATATACATATATAAGTCCATATAAGTAATGTGTGCAATTGTGTTCAAATATACAATAAAGGCAGACACGTGTCTATGTTATACTGTTATCTATACGCTTAGATACGCTTAGATATGCGTGCGAAGCAATAGAGCAGTAGAAATACACGATGTTATCCGATTTCAACATATTGAACACAATTTTCTTTCAAATATGCATAAAACATGCAGAAATATTAATATTGGTAACAGCGGAACTAAAATTATTGATATGATCGATAATTTCGGTCGGTATTATCGATAATTTTAGTTACGCTTAGATGAGGGCGCTAACCCGTCGGAGTTCGGCCGTCGCTCTGGCATCCTCTTAAGTCTTAAGTCTTACTGCTTAAGTTTTTCTATGTGCCACGGCCCTTAGAGGCCCGAGTACAGACTTTTGCATAAGCGCATAATCATAAGCATAAGGAAATTGATTGGTCCATAAGCATATGCATAAGGAAATGAACCAATGTGTTCGGACTATAAAGCGGGGAGCACACACTTTTGCATAAGCGCATAATCATAAGTATAAGGAAATTGATTGGTCCATTTCCTTATGCATAAGGAAATTGACCAATCAAATTCCTTATGTTTATGATTATGCGCTTATGTAAAAGTGTATTCTCCCCGCTTAAGATTTAAGAATTTTAACCATACGGAATTTTCAGCGCTGCTTACGTTTCTATATGGCTGCCTTACTGTTCGACTGTGATTGGTCAATTCGCTTACATCTTAAGTCTTACTGTTTAAGTTTTTTTATGTGCCACGGCCCTAAAAGTGGCAACACATAAAATTGCAGGAGCCATAGACAATGCAGAAACCATAGCGCATGCGCTGTATAATATCTCACGGCAGAATATAGATATCATAGCGCATGCGCTATGGCTTCTGCATTCTGCCCATGGTTTCTGGATTTCCAATCTACATAAAAATACATAATGCATAGCCACGAGCATAACTCATTAGTAGCCGATCCTTTTAAAAATAAATCGCGTTTTCAAAAAGAAAATAATTAAGAACAAAGAACGAATTTATATTGATTAACACGTAAGTATTCTCACTATTTAATTATCAATGTTATAAAAATACCATCTGACAATGTAAACATAGTATTTTGAGGTGAATTTGATCTTGTATGCAAATTTCTCAAATTGTAATTTATTGCAAAATAAACGCATCTCATAATTTTCGATACGTTTCATGTTTAATGCTTTAAATTTATAGAATCGATCCTCATGACCTACGATCACATAGATTACTGTTATAATAACAATAATATAAACATGCCCGATAAAGAAATAAATGAAAATCTGAATCTTGAAGTGACGTTATAGGATGACAAAGATAGAAGTTTTGATGATATTTTAATAAATATTGTGAAAGGCTATCCGCACCTATATAACTGTAGTTGCAAAGATTATCGCGATATGATAAAAAAAAAGAACTCTTGGGTAGATATATCTAAAATTATGAATACGTTTTGTAAGTTTTATTTTTTAATGTTTAACAATATTAACAATGAGCTATTTAATTCATTAACATGCATTTGTGCTAAAACTGAATTCAATCAATTAGTCAATAATCGATAAATTTGTATATTTAACATATATTTCATCGGATGTTTGTTGCAATCGGTGGACTTGTTTGAGAGAATCTTTTTTTAAAGAAAAAAAGAAAAAACAAAATAAAACGACAAGTGGAAATGAAACCTTTAAAAGACGAGGATTTGTATACTTCGAGTCAATGAAATTTATTGACAAATTTGTCAAAACTAAAAAGTAAGATTTCATTACTTTTGATTCTGTGATCTTATTAGCAAGATAGTATACAGTAGAACATAATAATTTTAAAGAAATTGAGATTTCACGGAAATTTATGAGAGAATCAGAATTCGTAATTTTTAGAAGTAGATTTATTACAATTTTTCTTGATTTACTGTGTTTGTCAAGGAGAATAAACTGACACTGTTTTACTACACTGTTATAAATTCGCAAATTTAATCAAATATAACATGGTTTTAGTCCGATGACTGACTTCAAGTTCCAAAAAAGTATAATATTTCTGATTGTTTGAAAGACAAGAGTCCAAGTAAAGAAATTTCAAATCGAGTGCAAACGGACTCTGAAAAAAGAAAGAACTCCATTGGAACAAATTGATGGGAATATATTTTCACCAATAAAAAAATGCTCAATGCCGGAAACATCATCCACTACCAGTAATTTTGATGATGCGTCTTGCGCATCTTTTTCTTCGACGTCAGAAAGTAATATACACGATTTCGTAGATCAATCATTATCAACTCGATCATCACCAGTCACGATTAACTCTTCACTTTTTTCTCCATCAACGGATTATGTGGAACTATGTGTAACGAGGATGAAATACCCACACATAAATGTCTTGAAGGATATTCTAATTTTATTACGGATGAGTTTGAACGAAGAATTTGTATTGTTATTCTGTATTAGATTAAACGTTTATATTCATAAACTTTATTTTCATTACAACAATAATATTACATTTTTCTTATAATGTTTTTAGATGATGGAGTAATTATTATAAGAAGTTTGATACAAGGCAATGAAACAATAGCATCCGTACCTTTCCACGATGATAATCTAGTTAAGATTAATATACAAAAAATTTTGAAATACCATAAATGACTCGTTACATTTATTGTGCGATATATAGGATGGGGCACTTATATATTGCCTCGAAAAGCGCGCGGTGGATCGGCCCGCTAGGCTGCTAGTAACGGCATTGTTACAACCTTTGTAACTAATATTGGAATTATAGTTCATTTGCTTAACGCTATGCAGCGCGCTATTCGCTATCTATACCCGTATTCAAATTTTTGTCATGAGCGTATATAAAGCCTACAAAATGCGGTTAATAACATTGTAATTATTTTTATCAATTCAATCTCTGATACGATTCCCGTACCAGGAAATTCAGATATTGAACTGATTTTTGGAAAATCGAACAAATAATATCCGATTTTAATTTATTCGGATAATTTTTATCTGAATAAGTGAAAATCGTTTGTTATTATCTGCTTAAAATATAAAACAGAAATTAACTTCCATATAAATAAAATCTTTAATTTTATAAATTAAATTATTTAAATGTACCTATAATATATATCATTAATATGTGTTATATTATTATTGTAACTGGTCTTTTGCCGCCAAATAAACGTCAGAAAATAACGTCCCGTGGATGTGACATATCGATGTCATTTTCGATTCTCACGAGACCTAACTTAGGATGTCTAATTGATCATTATGTGTTCAAAATTTACTGTCATTGTGACGTCAGTTTGCTACTTAGATGGACTATTCATGACTGTAACAATCATATACATAACATTTTAGTAACATGTTGTAACGATGCACCCCCCATTGTTACCCGGCACGTAGCCAGCCGGAAGTCTGCCGCCCGGCGAACACCAGCCGGGCAGTGGCAGAGGCGCCTAGTGCCCTTTTTAATACCTCAATCACCGCGATTGTGATAAACAACCATACGGCCGTTATACGGCCGCCGTTACGCCGAAGACCGAGCATAGCCGAGCGCTGCCGGAAGATCCCGAGCGTCACCCGCCGAAACGCCGCGTCGTTTCGCCCAGGGGAAGCGACGCGTTTACCGTAATTTACCCGCCGAAAACAACGCGTCGTTATCCCCACCCGGGGGCGAACGACGCAATTACCGATAGACGCTCGGGTATAAGAAGACAGCGTTTCGGCATCTCGGGACCAGAACGATTCCTGAATTCGCTCGAGCAGTACGCTCCGAGATACCAGAACCGATCCTGAAATTCGCAGCAACGACGGAACGTGAGGTTGACGTTTTCGCAGCCTCCGCCGAGCATTCTCGGTTTCCGTGTAGTCTCCGAACTCCTGACACAAACGCGACTAACTCAACAAGAGCGGAGTGTTCGCCGCTCTCCTAGAATACGGTCACTCATCCGACCACTCCCGCCAGCCGGACCGTGGGTTTGCGAGTTCGCTGCCCCGTCGAGTTTTCTCGACTCCGCCGCGCTATCCGCAACTCCGCGAACGGAAGCAGGGACGGAGAGTTCTCCGCCCGGTCGAGGGTACTCGATCTCCGATCGCATTCCCCGACCACTGGGAACACGCGATTAATCCCGCGACCACGATCAAAAACATATTAATACTAGCGAATTATAATTATCACGCCGAAATACCTATCATCCAATATTTCATTGTATTCCGCGCGCCGTCAAAATAAACACGGCCTTGCCGTATACGCTCCGACCGACCGCGCCCAATTTCTTGCGCGTCTCGCGCGCCGTCAAAATAAACACGGCCTTGCCGTACACGCGCCGACCGACCGCGCCCGATTTCTTGCGCGTTTCGCGTGCCGTCAAAATAAACACGGTTTTACGAATATTGTAAGCGGTTCGATATATCGAACATCGCGCACCGAATAATCTACGCGCATTATATCTAGCGCGTTCCATCCACCGCACGCTCACTATTGTAAATCGACCATTGCCGAAAGAGGCAAATAAAGACAATATCTAAATCTTTTCGTGTGTCTCACCTTTTCACGAGCCCTGATCCCGACCGAGTTTATCCACGCACTCGCGAAAAGTGACCCCGTTACAATGTTATATTCATGTTATATAACTGCAATGTTGTATGAGTGGGAAATTACAACTAACGTGAATGTTACATGTAACAAATACGTTATATTACTTGTTACATTCCGTTTCATTATGGCAATGTTACAGTTATGTATCTGTGTTTGCTGGGAATATTTTTCAAATTAAAATTTTTTATTATTTTTTTAAGATGATCGTTGTTCGGGAAACGACGGGATCGTCCGAAACTGAGAGATGCTCAGATTTGAGCGAAAAAGGAGTATACCGCGAATCCGAAGACCCACTGGAGGAACGGGTTTAGATAATGAAATCACGTGATCATAAACTTAATGCAAACTTTATTGTAATACATCGAGAGCGAGCGACGTAGCGTATTCCGCAACTACTTTCGGAAATCTTCAAATATGTCCTTCCTTTTACTGTCCTTTCCGCGTTTCGGAGATCTCGAAGAACTTTTTGCTAGAAGCTCTCGCGAGGTAAGAAATCTTGAGCGCGGACGCCAGATGGTCTTTAGCGCGAGGCAGAGAATATTCGCGATACGGTTAACTATCGGCGACTCTCGAACCCTCTCCCCATTTTCATACGTTCACAATATCTAACAATAAAGAAATAAAGAAGTCTATTTAAGAATGTTTTGTATCTATTTTTGAAATATTAGGAATTTAACCAAAATTGTACAGAATGTTCTTACATATGTTCAGAAACTTATAAAAATATCCTGAATTGATTCACTGAAGCGATCAAAAGTTATGACGATTTTAATTTGCAGCGATTTAACCCGTGATCTTATGGAAAACGTGTGACTATCGATTCAAATGGCCAAAATAAATGGAAATAATATTCAAAATTTGTTTAAAATTTACAGAAGTGTAGTTTATATATAGAAGAAATATTTGATTAAATAATATTTAACAAGTGACTGGTTAAGAAGATATTAAATATAATTCGATGAAATTGGTCATGTCATCCGATATGACGCGAAATTTACTGTGAAAATAGTTAAGTTTGAGGTATCGTCACTGCTAAAACTTAATCATTTTGATTCACAAAATTCAAAATTTCTCAGTAATAAAACAACAGAAATTCAAAAGTACACATCTACACTATAGCTATGATTAAATTATAATATTCCACGCAATTTCTCATGCTGAAACTACATAAGAAATAGACATATTCATTAATATCGAAATTCAGTTATTTTTAGCGAATGTATCTGCAAAAGATTTTTAAGGCATTAACAAATTGACCGCCGCGAAAATATGAAAAGCGATCGGATGCAAGACACTTCGTAACAAAATTGAGACAACTAGGGCAGAAACGACACGAGCGAGAATAACGATAAGAGAAATGAGAACGATCGATGAATTTCAACCGGCTCGAATCGTCGTTATAGGCAGATTAACTAACGCCCGGTAAGAATAACCCAGGTCCTCTGGGGAGGTTGAGGGGCGAGGGGAAACCAGCGCGAGGGTATGACGTCACGCGGGGGAACCGCGGCGAAACCGGTAGAGGGCCGCAGAGAGAGAGAAGGGGGACCGCATCCTAACCGATAGGCAAGGGCTCCGCGGGGAAGAAAGAACGCATGCGTCCGTGAGTAGGTGCGAAAGAGATAGCGCAAGGCGTCCGCAATGCGTGGGAGAAGGATAGAGCTAATGATATTGCATGCACGTGGGAAAAGGATGGCGTTCGCATACATGATGGAGAGAGATAGCGTTTGCATTGGCGTGAAAAAGAGAGGGGGAGAGAGAGGGGTGGAGAGGGAGAGAGAGGGGAGGGAGGAAGGTAGGGAGAGAGGAAAGTAGGGAGAGAGGAGAGAGAGAGATTGATCTTTATTAGCTTTCTCAGCTATTTGTAATACAAATCTATTTTACATTAATTACAATATACTCCTTTAACACTCGCTTAAACGGCATAATTCTTTCATTCTGCTTTATTTTAGCTGGCAAGGCGTTATACATTTTCACTCCTTCGTAAAACATACTCTTTTGCGCACTCCTTGTTCTGCGATATTTTATTGCAATATCGCCAGCTTGTCGTGTTTGTCTTTCACTCTCATTCCCCACTATTTCTAATCTATTTCTTAATTGCTCCGGTAACATGTTCCTTGAAATCTTAAAAATAAATATACATACATTATAATATAGCCTCTATTTTATGGACATAAACTGCAGCGCTTGTAGCATACGCTCCACTTTGGTATGTCTATCGCATTGCAATATGATTCTCATAGCCCGGTTTTGTGCTTTTTGCAACTTATTCAGCTATGTTTCTCTCATATCAATTAACAGCGTCGTACAATACTCAAAGTGAGGCGCTATGATTGTCTTATATACAATACATCTAGTATATGCTGATATATAATTACCTATTCTATTCAAAAAACTCGTTTTTTTCCCTATTTTCTTTAGCATATAATCACAGTGGTCTTTAAATCCGTAGTCTATCATCAATAATTATGCCTAGGTATTTCATTATTTCCACACGTTCAATCTCAGTTCCATCCAAACATTTCAATGTAATATTACCTCGCAGTTCTTTCCTTATACTTCTAACAATCATATATTTCGTTTTTCCTGCATTCATTTTTAACTTATTTAAATTCATCCATTCTTCTATTATGGTAAATGCCATATTCATTTTGCTCTCTAATTCCGCGCTGCTTTCTCTAGTTACATATATTAACGTATCATCTGCAAACATTTTTATACTACATCTTGCTGGACAGATTTTTACTATATCATTTATATATACTATAAATAACAAAGGTCCTAATACAGATTCTTGTGGTACTCTACATTCTGTGGTCATTAATTTAGATCATTTATTATTAAATTGAACCTGCTGTGTTCTATCCTTTAAATATGATCTTAATCATTCTATAACCATTCCCCTAATTCCATATTGATATAATTTTTCTAAAAATATTTCTCTATCTATAGTTTCAAAGGCTCGCTTAAGATCCATGAAAATTACCCCTTCCATTTTTCCCTCACTAACTATCAATTTTCATTCATCAATGACTGTTTGAATCGCTGTTTCACACGAATATTGTTTTCTAAAGCCCGACTGATGTTCCGTTATAATACAATTATCTTCCAAATACATTTTAATTTGCTTTTTAACTACTAACAGCTATTGTAACACTTTTTCAAATATTGGTAACATATTTGTTAAATTCACTTGCTTTTCTAGCTATCTCTATTTTTGGAATCGGTATTATCGTTGATGGTTTCCAACCTTTTGGACAGCAGCCTTCCTTCAAAGAATTATTTATTATATCAACAAATTCCTCTTTTATTACGTAAAATACTACCTATAATATATCGCTAGTTATTCCCTCCTCTGTACCTTTCTTTTTTGGTAAACCTATAACAATTTCCTGTAAATGTTCTATACTAATCACTTCAAAATTTTCTATAACTCCCTCGTTTTCAATAACATAAATAATTCTTTTACACGCACTTCCAGGTTTGCTCCCATTTATATATTTTACTATACTATCAATACTTTATATATAATATAAATTAAATTTATCTGCTATATTACATCCTTCAGTGCTGTCTAATATTTCAAAATCTATATCTTCTACTTCTCTCTTATCTCCTGGCTCGCCTCTAATTATTTCTTTTAGTGTTTTCCACATAGATGTAGGATTATCTTTATTAAGATCTATCATATTTTCATAATGTTCGTTCTTCTTTGCCTTAATTAATTTAACTACTGTATTTCTTTCAATTTTAAATTGCAACCAATTTTGTTTCGTGTCAGCATACAATGCCTTCCTATATGCCTCATCCTTTTTTGCCGCTGCTTGTCTTATTTCATCTGAAAACATCTTTTTCCTTTCCCATATTCTCGGGATTCTAAAATTTTTTTCTAGGTGCTGTAACGTCCAACGCATTTACTATACTATCAACAAATTTCTTCGCTCTCACACTGACATACATATCTTAATTTTTTTCTAATTTATTTTTCACTAATTTAATAAATTCACCTATATTAAACTCTCTATAATTCCTAACATTAAGTTCTCTATATTTATTATCAATTTTATTCGCACTCAGTTCAACTTTTAGCCACGCATGGTCCATTATTTTAGATTCTTGCATTACCTGCACTTCTATTTTATTATTAGCGAAAATTAAATCTCTAATTGTCTTACTATTTTTCGTAATTCTCGTCGGTTTATTTACATATTATTTCATGCCTAACATAAGCTCAATATAGTCGTTTGTAACTTCTTCATATAAAACAAATCTAACATCATATCTATATTGAAGTCTATTACCATACATTCTCCCCGTATTATTAATTTTTCTATTATGTCCTCCAGAAATTTCACGAAATCACCATGCGATGCACTCGGTGAATGGTATATTACCATTATTACTCCTCTATACAATTTTTCTTTCGCCTCAATTGCAGCACACTAACAATTCGATTCTAATTTTTTTATTAATACTATTTCATATTTAACATCATCCTTTATATATAAAACAACTCCTCCTGTATTTCTATTTTCAGCATCACATCTAATTATACTATAACCCGGTCACTTTACTGTCTTCAATTTCAGCAGTCAATCTTGTCTCTGATAACGCTATAAATGCCGGATTTATTTTCTTCATAATCTGATCCTATATCTCATCTTTATGCGCCATCAAACTTTGCGCGTTTGTATAAAATATTATTTCCGTTTCCTTCTGTAGTTGCTATTTCGCATCCTCCCAGCCGGCTCTCTTCTTCTCCCCCTCTATCGCCCTTTTAAATGTTGGACATTCCGGGCTAAGAGCGTCGTGTTCATCACTTATCTTCAGGTTGTATGTTCGAATTTTAAACATACAATTTACACATTTTTTTCTTTGTCGCCGTACATTCAATCACTTTATGATTTCTCGTACATTTGTGGTATGTTTCATCTCGCGTACAATTTTTTGCAATATGATAGTATCTCCAGCATTTAAAACATCTTTTAACATTAATGTGATTGAATATAGGAAATTTTCTCCATCCTACGTTTAATTTCTCTTTTTTCAAGATCAATTCATGCGTTTCTTCATCTACTTCAATTATTATCAAACCTTCTTCTTTTTTAATGCGGAAGGAAGGGCTTATTGAGAGCTTAGCGCCGTAATCATTGCGCGATTATAGTTTGTTTGAAATGTTTATTGTACGTTTTGGTCCGAGGGTTTGGACCTTCTTCAGCATCTATTACAATTATGATTAACAATATGTTATACATGGATCAATTCTTATAATTAAAAATGCAAATAATTTTAAAACGTACGTGGTGTGCGTATGTCGCTGGCGCCGAGCAATCCTGTCAACTCACTTAATATGGTCTTTTTTTACGGTCCCAGCCGTGTATGACTTATTTCAAAGGGTTTATGTTGTTCGTAACCGTGCTGCATTGGTTGTACAGATCACCGCGGGCCACGAAATTCAAGACGCAACTGATTTTTGACATCGATGATTTACATTGTATGTATTGGTTTCGCGTGATATTGTTGATCGTATTTGTTGTGTGTTTGTTTGTAGGTTGACTAATATTTATTAAAATTCAAACCTGTCTGACGGATCTTAAATTATTGTACCGTTATGCCTAATTATGTAAACGAAGTATTTTAAAACAATTAAAACCACGGACAACTTAATTAGAATTACTGATATCAAATAAATTAATTTAGGTCGAGTGACGTAAAATAAATACATTAGTTTAGAATTATATTTGTAATTAAATAGTTAAAGTCGTATGAAATAAAAATCAAATTTAGAGTTATGTTTTTAAATAAATTAAGTTGAGTCATATGAGGTAAAATAAATAAAATAATTTAGAATTATGTTTTAAATAAATAAGTTAAGGTCGTATGGAGCGAAATAAATGAGTTAATGTAGACTTGAGATATTTAAATAAATTAAGTCGTGTGAAATAAAATAAATGAATTGGGTGGAGTATAATATTGGAAAGGTATCCATCAAAACGATTTAAATTTTTGGTAGCCAATTTTTGATAGCTCTACCAGCCTGAGGTATGCGTGGTGTAGATTCTCCGTATCGCTTTGTAAATTAAGACTGTTAGTTTGTCTTGTAATGAATATCATCTCCGACATCAAGCGCTTGCCATATATGCGTTCTTCGTCTAACACCTCCACCTCATCCCATGCGAACTCATGGTTATTGGGCCTGTGGTCCGTGATGACCGAATGTTGTGCAGTGTTTTTTCTAATGTGATTCTTATGTTCGGCGATTCTGGTTTTCAGGAGTCTACTTGTTTGTCCAACGTACGAGGCGTTACAGTTTTTGCATGTTATTTTGTAGACGACGTTGTTACGCATTTCGTTGTGTAATCTGTCCTTCTGTACACGGATGAATTTTTTCAATTTGTTTAAGCCTGTATAAGATATTTTGGTTTGCAAGTCACGGACCACAGGTCGGAATTGTTCGGAGAATAATGGAATGTACGGGATGTTAAAATAATGTGTGCGATTGTTGCTTGCACTATCTGTTGGAATCGTAGTTTGAGTTGTGTCATTCTGTTTATCGTTTGTTATGATTAGTGTTTTTATGTGTTCTTATAACGTGGAAAAAATAAAAGACAAAGGAAACCCGTTTTTGAGTAAGATATTCATCACGAGTTCGAAGTTTTTTTGGTGGAAGCGCGGGTGGGAAAGCCTGAAGGCTCTATCGATGAGGCTTATGGCAGTGCCTTTTTTCTGGCAGAGAGGGTGTCGAGACTCAAAATTTAAGTATCTGCCTGAATATGTAGGTTTGTGATACCAGTCAAAGTTGATAATATTGTTTTCTAAAATAATGGTTGTGTCCAAAAAGTTCAGTCTGTTGTCTGCTTCCTCCTCCATAGTGAACTGCAATCTAGGATGAAATGAGTTGAACGTTTGCAATATGGCACTGAACGTGGAGGGGGGAGCAGCCAACACGACGTCGTCTACATATCTATAGTAAAATGATAATGAAATAGGTAGAATCTCGATCGCCCTCATCTCCAGATCTTGTAGTGTAATGTCGGCTATAATCGGAGAGAGAGGAGAGCCCATTGGTGTGCCAAATGTTTGACGGTAAATGATGTCATTGAACGTGAAGAATGTTGAGTCCAGAACGAATCTGATTGCATTGAGAAATTTATTGCGAGGTATATTGCTATTATCACTGATGTAATTCCATCTGTTGTTAATGCTGTCCATGGCAAGATCTATTGGGACGTTTGTAAACAATGAAACCACATCTAAGGAAATTAATTTAAAGTTTTCGTGTATGTATTTGTTTTTTAATTTCTCAACTTGGAAGCTATTGTTTATGTGGCTGCTGGTTGTCGGTATGGAGCTGTTTATTATATTGTGTAAGAATGTAGCCAGCTCGTACAACGGAGTGTTAGGTCGACGACACGATCACTCGGAGTGGATGGCCCGTTTTGTGAATTTTTGGCACACCGTAGGCTCTCGGTAATACACCATCTGTGCAATTGAGTTTTCTATACATAATATCTGTAATAAACTCACGTTTTTTCCATTTCATAAGCAGAACGTGAAGATTTCTGATTAGTTTTTTGGTAGGGTCTTTATTCATCTTTTATTTCTTTTATAATTTTTACCAGCCAATCTATTTTTACGTCAATAGTTGATGATCCACTCGCTCCTGATATTCTATTTCTACTACTTCGCGTCGTAAACGAACTTATAGATCTTGTAGATCCTAGTCTGTCCCTGCTGACCCCGGCCATTGCCGATGCCTTCTTCATATTTGCTTCAATTTCAATTGTAAATTTGTCAAATGGGCCAAAAAACGGTACTAATTCTTGATTTCTATCATAAATCCTATGCTTGTTTACACATCCTGGATGGTAAAACAGCTTAGTACGATTTGCTTGATAACAAGACTTGCATGTCACCACTTGATTTTTTATTGTCTTTTTACATGCTGAGCATCGATACTCGGCATATTCATTCGTTCCATGCCGATAATTATCGGTCGAAACCGCTAATATCAGCGTAAGCGATCAGTCACCTCTGTTTCACTGTCACACGTCAGCATTTTTGGGTCCACCTTTAATGTCTACCTGTCGTGTGAGACTTTAGTGTCCCAAACAGAAAATGCACTTCTCACGCTCACAAATCGGCATATCCCGGCTTGATAACACTCATGGCTAGTGCCAGTCTATGCCGCTATAACTTGAATAACTTTTTACCACTCCTCGAAACTATTTACCATTTAAAAGTTATTACTTTTGCGGAGCGATGTTTGACACGTCTTGAGAGAGAGAGGGGGGAGAGGAGGAAGGGAAGGAGGGAAGGAGGAAGGGAGGGAGGGAGAAAGATAGAGGGGAGGAAGGAAGGGTGAGAGAGGGAGAGAGAGAAAGAGGGAGGGAGGGAGGGAGTGGGAGGGAGAGGGAGAGAAGTGAGGAAGGGAGGAAGGGAGAAGGGGAGAGAGAGAGAGGATAGCGCGAGGCGATCGCATACATGTGGGAAAGGGATAGCGTTCGCATGCACTTGGGAGAGACACAGAGATAGCGTTCGCAGGAAAAAGAGAGAAAGAAAGGTAGTGCCAGGCATGCACGCATGTGGGAAAAGGAAAGAAAAAAGCACAGAAAAAAATGATGTTTTTATATAGAATAATAATAAGTTTATTTTTTAAAAATGTGTATATAATGTGTATAAATGCGCGTGCGCGCGCGCGTGTGTGCGTGTGTATGTGTTTAAAAATAATAATAAAAATAATAAAATAAAAATATAATAATTATAATGATATTAAAAATACAAAAATAATAAAATATGTAATAAGGCGGCGCGCCTTCTGAAACAGGAAAACATTTTATTAAATTTATATATCATAAAATTTTTAAAATTAGATACTTACAATTAATTCTTCGAGTATTTTAATGCGGTTCTCGTCCATAACATCCATAACGTCAGCTGCATTTTATATATCACAATCCCAAACTTTGGACATCACTGTATAATGATCTCGCAAACAATGGCCCAAAAATATTATACGAGACTTCTTCAAGCCTATTTCTCGGCTTTGTACCATTTGTACAATTGAAGTAACAGGAGTGTTTGTCGATAGCGCCGGGACGCAGACATCTATGGGTTTGTAATGTTTGCGTAACGAATGTCCTAAACTTTCAAGTCGCGCGATTCGGTTAACCAGCGATTGAATTCCATGCCCCTGTTGTAACATCTCGAGTCGGTACTGTTCTTCCAACCACTCGAGATATTTAAGACACGTTCTTTCCCATAACTCACATAAACACACTAAGTTCACGCTTATGAAATTCTCCCATAGAAATTGTTCTAATTCCGCAAAATGGGAAGTCCTCCATATTTCCTATTTAAATCTTTTCACAACACAAGTTTTTGTCCAGTTTATACAGTGCAAATTGGGCACATATTGCAGGGCATTCCTGATACAGCGGTTTCCTACACTCTCCGCAAAACGATCCCAGGATTAGGTCATAAATTGCACTTTCATGTTGTCGCACAACACAAATATACGAAAATAAGTCTGAAATACGCATAAAGCAGCATGTGCAAATTTTTTCGTTGTCTTCACTTTTATAATAAAAGTATATACAGCACATTTTCATCGCACCTAAACTATTTATTTCAACTCGGCTTAAAGTACGTTGATTTATGTTAGTAATATCACTATTGCAATCATTATTGTAATCGGAATCCTCCGAAAGTACGCGGTCTTCGTCTGATGAATCATCCAACAAATTCTCAATTTCCATCAAGTTGTCATCTTCGAGAATGATGTCCTCATCTTCAATAACTATAACTTCTTCATCAGCCATAACACATATTATTAAGATCGTCGTAGACGATCGTGGCGAAGACGGTTGCGTGCTATAAAGTTGCACACTCCTCTCGATTATATGTATTTTAATTTCATATCTTATGTCTCCTTCTAACTGGAGTATCACGTCTCATCTATCTCATCATTTTTCTACATCTTTAGCAGAGTGTGTCAAGAGAAAGATTTAAATTTTGTAGACTGTGCATATCTATTACGCCGTTTTTATTCATACGTAAAGGATAGGATAAATAATTAAATTCACAGATAAATAGTAAAATAACTTATTTATTACAAGCATCATAAAGAATATCATTTACAGCATGTCAATAACTCGCAATCTATGAATGATTCGCTATTAAACATATCATTTTCATGTATCGCTTTTGCAGCGTCGCATATATTAGCGATATTATTATGTTGCAAAATAATTACAAATTGTTTGAATTTTTCATTAACGATATGAGTATTTTCACATAGCCAGTAATACATATGATCTATATATATATTTTTCAAAATCGAATAAATATAATAGAGTTGATGGTTTCATATATAAAGAATTATGAGATAATTCTATTTTTATAATATTTGTATCAGACATTTTAACCACTTCGAATGTTAAATCCCGAATCCGTAATGGGATTTCAGTCGATTGTAGAAGCCGTTCAATGTCCGCACGTTTCTGCATCAACGATTTCCACGTTTCAAAAAGTAATATTATTTGATTGCCTCGATTGTCACCGAGAATCAATTCCACGCAAGACACAGTTCCAACGTTTATTCCAGTGTCCAAATATTTGTATGACGTCGGAGTTAAGGCGTATCGTCTTCCAAGTATACGAACCGCACGACGAAGCTCGGATGAAATGCTAGGGAGTAATAAAATATTATTTATAAAAATATTTAAAAAGTATAAAAATATTTAAAAGTATAAAATTCTTTAAGTTAATTAAAACTTACTTGTTACATTTTTTCTTCTTACACGGTAAAATTTCATCATCTCGAATCGGATCTCATTTCAGCATCTTGAATCGGAACGTAATAATTCATGCGGCTTCCTTCAATGGGATACATTTTTTATATGAATCTTTCACACAAGTGATCGATGCAATACTGAACGTATTAAACATATTTAAAATATGTATTAGCGTTGCAAAATTGCAATGTAGTAGAGACTATTGCTGACACGATATTTTTTCTATTCAACCGATATACGGCTGCTTCGTGATGACATCACTCCCAAATCGAAATTTAACCAAATGCACAAAAATGCAATATAATATAAAATTTTCAAGCGCTAATGTGCGGCTGCTTCACGATGATATCAGCCTCAGATATCAGAATCCAAACGCGCGTGTCAAAACATGACAAAATCGTGAAATATAAGAATAATTATCAACCTTAAATTGTGCCAATATACAAGTAATTTAAAACTTTTGCAATACATCTGGGCTCAGATGACATCATCGTCAGGTGTGAGATTTAGCCAAATGCACAAAGAATGCAATGTATTATAAAATTTTCAAACGTCGATGTGCTGCTGCTTCGCGATGACATCACCCTTAGATATCAGAATTCAAATGCGCATTTCAAAACATGGAAAAATCATGAAATATAAGAATAATTATCAAGGTTAAATTGCACTAACATACTTGGACAGCAACATGTAATTTGAAACTTTTGCGATGCATCTGGGATTTGACATCATCTCTAGACGACAAAAACGCAATAATCGACATTAGTCAAAATGTACGTGACAAACCGTGAAATATGGTAAAGATTTAGATGGATACACATGATGGAAAGAGACATTAAGGCTTCCTGTTAGCAATATTTTTGGCATGAATTTGGAAATATGGCGGAAAACAGTGCCGAACGAAATCTGCGTGAGCAATCTGCAAGGATGAATTCGATAGAGGAGTACGTTGCATGGGAGCAACGATGCGACGAATATATCGAATCGGTGGAAGAGCAAAGTCGAATCAAACGTCCACGATTATAGACCGGGATTCGACAATCATTGATTGTCCGAATCGCGCGACTCGAGGGATTGAAAAAGTTGTTACGCAGGCGTTTTGTATATGCGGTGCAGGATGTACTACGCAACAATATGGATTGATTTGGCGAGAGATCGGTACGGCGTTCGACATACTGGCTGATGCGATTATAAATCTTAATCACATTGAACCTCGTCAATTTTTCGAGGATGCTAAACACATTATGCTCGAACACGTGCAAAATGTGATGAAAAAACACTTTAGTTTGAAAATTAACACAATGTTCAATGGTATAACGGGTGATAAATGCACAAATAAAAATATCAATACGAGAAACTATGAACTCTTTCGCACATCCGCTTTACGCGAATGGTACGAGCGGTGCATCGTTGAGCCCACTTTAGCATCGCTCGAAGAATTTCAGGAATGCGATAGTCGGTGGGCAATGTCGGGAATACTCGATTTAATTGTAAATATAAATAAATATAATCCAATGCGGACGGGATGTCATATAAAATTACTGCGGGCGATAATAATGAAAAGAACGGTGATCAATCTAATGACAATGCGTGTTTTGTGTGGTCTGTGGTCGCCACTCTATATCCAGTTGATAGAAACGCAAAACGGGAATCTTCGTATCCTCATTATACGACAGTATTGAATCTCCAGGACATTAAGTTTCCAGTGACTGTAAACCAAATTAAAAAATTCGAACTTGTGAACAACATCTCAATCAATGTATATAGTATCGAGGAAAAGAACTCGAGGAAATGGCAGGGAACTCCCTATCACTGGACGATCGCCGTTGCACTTATGTGGACGGATTCGTGCGAGGTGTCGAGAACTCTCGACGGAGGCTGTAGTATCTGTTCTTATCAGCTTAATATCTGATACAATCCCCATAGGGGATTCAGAATATTAAACTGATTTTTGGAACCTGGCGGGTGACCGGAGCTTGCTCCGACTCTGCCGCGGGTCGGCCTGGCATTGCAGTACCGTCAGGAACGGCCTAATAATCTGATATAAGCACAACCCCGTCGGATTATTAGGTATCAACCCGTGGTAGATAAACCCGCTTGCACCAGGTTATCCGAAGATCGGTGCGGTACGCTGGATCCCTAACCTCTCTTTCGCGCGTGGGATTTTTATTTATTTATTGTGACTTAGCTCAGAGAAGCAGTTTTATTTATTGTATACTTATATATATTCCGCGAGTGAGTGTCCGCGATATTCGTTTTGCCGGGAAGCGACTTGTGATCGTGTTCACGCGTAAAAGTGAAGTGCCGCGACGCGTGTGCTCCGCGAGTTTGTTGGTTAGGGTTCCCTCGACCTGGGGCTCTGCGCCGAGAGTGACGTGCGGCAGTGCGGTGAGTGTGCGGTGCGCGGGTGTGGTGCGTGTGTGCGGTGCATCTCGGTGCGGCGGTGCATCGTTGCACCTGTTGTTGTGACCACGTGGCGCCGCATCGTGATCCGCCGCCGCGGGGTGCCTGTATAGGTTATCCCGCCACGTGCCGCCTCCGCGCTCCGCGCGCGGGGTTCCGCGCTCGCCGCGCGTCGTAATTTTATTATTTGTTTATTTATTTTATAATTATTTATTGTCATGGCGCAGAGCCCGATCGAAGTCGTCCTGTCGTACCCCCTGGCGGAGCGGGTGTGTTGCCCGCGATGCTGGGGGAGTACTGACAGAAATGTCAGGTCGAGGGGCGACTTCTGCGACACGCAGCATCTATCGCGTCACATACGAAAATTTCATCCGGGGGACACAATTGCATATGTGTGCTCCATATGTAATTATAGGGGGACAGGCGCGGTCCCCTACAGAAGAGTGAAAGAACACTTTGAGAAGGAGCACGTCCCCCGGACGGAAGCTGCGTGTCGCACAGTACGCGGAGCACAGAGAACAATTTCCAATGTTGGTGGGCTTTCAGGTGTGCGGACCCGGGCCTCTGCATCGGCCCCATCTGCATCGGCGTCGGCTGGACCATCGTCGCGAAGCCTCACTTCCTCGCGGCCACCCACGTCACGCTCCACGGCCACGACGTCCACCAGCACAGCACCACCTGCAACCACATCATCCACGGAGGCTCGCACAACACCCGGAGCAGCAGGAGAGTCCCCCTCATACGCGGCTGTCACCGCAGCGGGGCCAGCGACACGCACATCATCCTCGTCGCTGGCCACAATAACAACACGTGGGGCGGCCATCTTGGGATCATCGGCCGCCATGACAGCCGCCATATTGGGTGCCGCCACTAGGAGGACGTCGGCCGCCGCAACTAAAGGTAAGGCGCATCCACAGTCTAATGGCGGATCCACAGGGCAAGATGGCGCGGCCAATAGGAGATGCCCGTCCGGACAAGCGGCAAGAGAGGCGCGCAAAAGCCCCCGCAGACCATCCAGCGGGGGCAAATCAACAGCGAGGAGTGCCGCAGGGGCCCCGCCGTCCACCACCAGCCAGGCGGGGCCCGCATTTAATAGGAATTTGCGGCGTTCCACGAGCGCGCCTCTCGTGAAGAGCGGCGCATCCAGGCCGGCACGCGCGCCCCCCAGGAGGTCTCCGGCCGCCGAATCTCCATCCTTCGGCGGCATGGGGGGCGCATGGAGGAGGACGCCCGAGAGGACCCACCCGACGACATCCTGCGGGGGTCCTACAACAAGGAGCAGATCTCGGGCGTCCAGCGTGCCGGCCGAGAAGCGCGCGCCACAGACGGGCCCCCTGGCCCGACCATCGGCCAGGGGAGTACCGCGGGGGCCCCCTTCTTCAGGGAGGAACACCAGGGGGGCCCAGCCGGCGATGACATCCCCAGCCGGCACCGCGGTACGTAATCTCAGTGCCGCGCTGACGCTGCAGGCATCCGGGGGGGCGAGGGGTGCGGCGAGGACGCCCACCCCGCAACGAGGGACCCCGCCCCCCCGAATGACCCCCACCACGCCGCCTTCCATCTGCGGCGTGTGCGCGGGGGTCATTACACCACCGTTATTGCCTGCGGCGTCCGGATCCGCCACGTTGACCACTCAAACGGTGACAACGTCAACATGCGGGTCCCCCGTGATGGCCACGGGGTACACCGCGGGGAGGGTCACTCCATCACGACCCTCCCCCCTCCCAACCATCCCGGAGGTGTCACCGGGCGAGGTGGTCAACAGGATGCGCCTCCTTACAACACCCACAACACCCGGGCAGGAGGAGCGGCGGCAACAGGAGGCGGCGCCCCCCTCATCACCATCCGAGGACGAGGGGGACTCAGGTGGGCCGTGGAGGAGGTGCGTGGGAAGAAGAGCGAGGAGGAGGTGGAGCGGCGACTCCAGCGGGAGCGATGGTCCGGCGCCGGTGGGGCTGGGGCGGACGCCCGGTCATCCGCCACAAACGCCGGCGAACACAACAACGACGCCTAACATACGACCGTGTTCGGTCGTCCTTCAGCGGACGATGGTCCGCTCCGTTCGAGGGGTTGCTGCGGGCGTCCCACAGCCGGGGACAAGCGTGGAGAGGGCACCGGGAGAGCGTGCTGAAGAAAGCATTGCGGGACATCCGAGTGCCCAGGTTGGTGTCCTTGGGGTGATGGGCCGTCGGCGGGGCGTTCCCGTAGCCGGCGGCCCCGGAGCGAGCGACGAGGCACCGCCGGTCTCTAGGAACGGGGGCGGGGGGCACCACCGAAACCCGCGACGTGCTAACCCCCCGCCCGGCTTGCCGTCCGGTGGCCGACCGGCCCCTGCGGCTGTCGCAAGACAGCACAGGCGGCAACGTGTGGCTGCCCGTGACGCGCTGGTCGGGCGGGTGGAGGCCGTCGCCTCGATTGCGGACCTGGAGGAGGTGGCGGCTGCTGTCGCCAACTTCTTCGGGGAGGATGCAGCGAGAGCGGTTGGCGGGGGTGCTCCCGGCGCCCGCGACCGTCCGGATCGGTCGCGTGAGGCGCGGGCGCGTCGGGGTGAGGGGGGGTGCCGGCGCGAGACGGCAACAGAAGGGGGCCGGCACCGGCCGGTCCCCCGCAGCAGGGAGAAGGACGCGGGGGCTGGGTGCGCGAAGCTACGCGTATACAGGCTCTGTACAGGGCGAACCGTCGCAAGGCAGTTCGAGAAGTGCTGCAGAGGCCCGCTGAATCGTGCCAAGTGCCGAGACAGCGGGTTCAGGCGTATTTCGAAGGGCTGTACCGAGGCGGGGAACATCTGGACGGCCTGGGCGCGGAGGCGGAGCGTGCTGACCCCTTGGCCGATGAGGGGGAGTCCGCGCTCCTGGATCCCTTCACGGAGTTGGAGGTGGACCGTCGGCTCCGGCGTATGACGAACTCTGCGCCAGGTCCCGACGGTATCACTTACCGTGACCTTCGTGGAGCGGATCCGGGAGTGCGGCTCCTCACCGCGTTGTTTAACGCGTGTTATCGGCTCGAGGCAGTCCCAGCGTTCTGGAAGACCTCCAACACCGTGTTGGTGTATAAGAAAGGCGACCGGGATATGTTAGAGAACTGGCGCCCTCTCGCGCTGGGGGACACTGCCCCCAAACTTTTCGCGGCGCTCGTTGCCGATCGTCTGACCGACTGGGCGGTCACTAACAACAAGCTTAGTCCGGCACAGAAGGGATTCCTGCGGGACGAGGGGTGCTTTGAGCACAATTTTGTCCTGCAGGAGATCCTGACTGATGCGCGGAGGACTAGGCGGCAGGCGGTCGTCGCGTGGCTGGACCTTTCCAATGCGTTTGGCTTGGTCCCGCACGCGGTGATCCGCCGCGCTCTCGTTCGCTCCGGGGTGCCGGGGGGCATCGTTCGTACATGGCAATCCATGTATGAGGGATGCACTACGCGGGTGCGCGCGGCCGACGGGTTCACCGACCCCATCCCTGTTCGCTCGGGGGTTCGGCAAGGTTGTCCGCTGAGCCCGATAGTATTTGACCTCGCTATCGACTCGGTACTGCGTGCAATTACCGATGTCGATGCGGGGTTCGATCTATTGGGCTCGCGCTTTAGCGTTTTAGCGTATGCGGACGACATTGCACTCGTTGCCGATACGCCCGAGGGAATGCAGCGGCTCCTGGCTGCTGCAGAGGACGGAGCATCGTCGGTGGGGTTGCGGTTCAACCCTGCTAAATGTGCCACCCTGCACATCGGTGCAGGAGCAGGCGGCAGGGTCCTACCGACGACCTTCGAAATCCAGGGAGAGCCCGTCCATCCCCTTGCATGCGGTGAGCCGTATTACCAACTCGGTATCCCGACGGGTTGCTCGGTCGACCAAACGCCATTCGCGACTATTGGGGGCCTCCTTGAGGATCTTCGCGCGGTTGACCGATCCCTCCTTGCTCCGTGGCAGAAACTGGAGGTAGTGGCAACTAACATCCTGCCGCGTATGGACTTTCTGCTGCGGGGGGCCACAGTGGAGAAGCGTCCCCTGAAGGCGGCGGACTTGGAGATCCGCCGCAAGGCCAAGGCCTGGCTCAACCTCCCGCAGAGAGCCAGCGCGGAAGTGGTCTACCTCCCCCCGAAACGAGGGGGTTGTGGGCTACTTCCGCTAGCTGACCTCGCGGACGTCCTGTCCGTCGCGCACGTCTTCCGTATGCTTACGGCTGGCGACGCGACGGTCAGGACGCTCGCGTGGGCGTCTCTGCGGGGAGTTGTGGCCAGGCGGATTGGCGGTCCTCCGACCAACGAGGACATCGCGGCCTTCCTCTCCGGTTCGCAGGAGGGGAGGTTGCGCGAGGGAGGGGAGCGCTCCCTGTGGTCGACGGCTCGGAATGCTGCGCGGAGGCAGTCCGAGAGGTTGTCCCTTCGGTGGGAATGGTGTGAGGCGACCGAGGAGCTCATTGTCGGGTGCCGACGTCCCGGAGGCGACGCGGTAAAGGTGCCACCTGGTGCCCGTAACCAGGTGGTCACTCGTCTGCGCTCAGCGGTGGCGGCTTTTTACGCGGGTACGCTGTTGCGTAAACCCGATCAGGGGAAGGTGTTCGAGGTGTCGTCGCGGGCGGGTGTGAGCAATCACTATGTCCGCGGCGGCAGCTTCACTCGCTTCGCCGACTGGCGCTTTATCCACCGCGCCAAGTTGGATGTCCTCCCTCTCAACGGTGCACGCCGTTGGGGGGAGGCAGACCGAAGGTGTCGGCGTTGCGGGGCAGCAGCCGAGACCCTCCCCCATGTCTTAGGGCACTGCGGGGTGCATTCCGCCGCCATTCAGCTGAGACATGACACCGTCTTGCACCGCCTCTGGAAGGCTTGCCGTATGCCTGGGGAGAAGCGGGTAAACCGGCGGGTTGAGGGCATGGAGGGCGAACTTGGGGAGCTACGGCCTGATCTTGTGGTCTGGCACGAGCGCTCCAAGTGTGTCGTCATCTGCGACGTGACGATCCCCTTCGAAAACCGCTGGGTGTCCTTCGATGAGGCTAGGGCGAGGAAAGTTGCCAAGTACTCGCCCTTGGCTGAGGAGCTCCAGCGGCGGGGATATCGCGTCGTAGTGACGGCCTTCGTCGTCGGTGCCCTGGGCTCTTGGGATCCGAGGAATGAGGCGGTACTGAGGGTGCTGAGGATTGGCAACGCCTACGCCTCGATGATGTGCCGCCTCATGGTCTCGGATACCATTCGCTGGTCTAGGGACATCTACGTGGAGCACGTGTCCGGCGTGCGCCAGTACGCCGCTCCCTCCCGCCCCTCGGCTGAGGGGGTGCTCGCGACACCCTCCCGCGCGATTCGCCGGCGTTGGCCCACCAATGCGTAGGTGCGGCACTTCCAGCGTCCTCGTCTTATTTATTATTATATTTGCGTTCCGAGTGTGTGTGCCGCGTAATTTATTAAGTGCGTTGTCTCGCCCACTTATATTTATTTATTTACTCGCAGCGGCGAGGGAGCAGGGTCTTGCCCTGCTCTACTTTTATTTATTAACCCGTTTTTGAATTTTTATATTTTATTGCATGTTGTGTGGGCCTGTCTGTTCCGAGTGTGAATGCCGCGCATTTAATTTTGTATTTTAGTCGAGTATGTGTGTGCCGCGTCTTACATATTTATTTTATTTATATTCTTTGCCGCGTGCGCGCCCCCGGGTCCTTTTATCTCTGACCTCTTATCTGTGATTGGCCCGGGGGCGAAATGCTGTGATGCTGATATACATTGCCCCGGTCAGTCAGCCGGGGCAATTTATTATCACCGTTTTATTTTCTGTCGACCTGGGGGAGGCTAGTGCTCCCCCAGAGCGTTAGTTGTAGTGCCCACTGGCGGGGAGGGCCAATGTCCCCCGCCCATAATTTAAATTTTTATAGCGCGCGGCTAATTGCCGCTTTTTATTGTATTCGCACCCCGGGGGGGTGCTGTCCCCCCGGGGAACATTTATTGAAATAAACGGCAATTTATTTGTTTCGTCCGGGATGGTCTTCCCGTAGAATGCAGGAGTGCAACGGCCGACGGGAACACCCGTCAATGGCAGGGAACTCCCTACCACTGGACGATCGCCGTTGCACTTATGTGGACGGATTCGTGCGAGGTGTCGAGAACTCTCGACGGAGGCTGAGTACGCCCAACCTCGTTTTCTGTCTCGTTGAGCGGTTTCTAGGATCGTAGCGGATTTCCAGGCGTCTTACAGACTCTGGCGGTTGCGGAAGATCTGGTCTCAAGATGTGAAATATGCCCTTATTTATACCGCTTTTTCCGGAGGGTGCGCGTGCGTAATATGCCTGAATGTTTTACGGCATATTGTTTAATGTTGAACCGCCGCGCGCGACTCGGGCAGTTTCGGGAACGGTCGGTACGGTTACCCGAGCGCGACGACGCACAGTGGGGAATTTCGGCCAAAACGTGGCCATAAATCGAAGAATCACAAGATTGCACAAAAATTGATAGATTAATGTTTTCGGGGTCGCTGATTACGAATCCGGTGTTTAATTTCTCAAAAACAAAATGGCGGCCTCAATATAACGGACCAAATCATTAAATATTCACCAGAATTGCACAAAAATTGATAGATTAATGTTTTCGGGTCGCTAATTACGAATACTCATCCGATCTTGGCTGAAAATCAATATCAATGAATTTTAGAGGTTGCCGATTACGAATCAAATTCGAGAATTTCTAGAAAAATAATGTTAGACTCAATATGGGTAGGTAAACTTTGTTATTACAATTTTTTTAATTATGTATTATATATCCGAATCGGAATCATTAGCAGAAATAATATCCTCGATATTATCGTTCGACAGCAATTGAATAGCTTCAGGCAATAACTCTTTTAATTTTTTTTGAGGTAGTTTCCTCAAACTAGATATATAAGGATCTGACGACACCAACAGCCAATTCAAAACATCTTCCATTGTTTTTTCACGCGAATATTTTCGTGAAAATCCCTCTCTATATTTTTTAATATCTTTATTTCGGGCTTCCTGAGCTTCCTCAGATAATTGCCTAATTGGTAAAAGGGCGGAAGCTATTATCTGAGGACCGTGAATTAATAATTTATGAACTGTAGTTGGCATATTGTACCATGGATATTCAGATACAAACATCCTCGCAGTTTCCAGGGCGTATTCTTTGTAATTATCCACATTAATATCGTACCCACTTGAAATAGTTTGCAGAATTATGTGGAATCTCTTAATAATCTGTTCGTTTAAACCAGTTATCAAGGCGCTTATTGCCGAATTTTCAAAAAAGCGTCGAGCAGTATTTCCGTCATTTGTGCTACCATACCCAGGCTTTGGGCGATCTACAATGAGCCCCAATTCTGATCTGAAGCCTTTTTGGATATCTGATTTACGTTGGCTAACTATCTTCTTTTTGTCTTCCGTTCGTGCTTGCCACTTTTTGAGGCTGAGTTTATAAGAAAGATGCAATAAGCACTCAAACAAACGAATCCACGCGTGCAACGTGGACATCCCGAAACGTAAATTTGTTTCATTTATTTCTCTTTTCAGGACTTTATCAATATCATTAAAATCTTTTGAGGTAGCACCACATAAATAACACTTTAAAGTAGAAGTTGTAGATGTGATAGCATTACATACTTTTCCGTCAATCATAGTAAATAGCATTTCATAATTGATTGTTATTTCTGTGCCATCTAATACGATTTTAAACGGTACTAGCGATGTAATCTGCTGCTCGATAAACTCCATTTCATTAACAGTAGATTTCGTATTTTCGTGGAGGAACTGTAATCTGATAGGCCGACAGAAGCGAGGAGAGGAAGATCTCGGATTTTTCCAAATAATATTTTCAGTTTCTTTGTTACATTCACTTCCGGCAAATTTAAGTTGTAAAGGGACAAGCGATGTTAAAAATATATTTGCGTCCGAATTACTTTCGTCACTAAACTTTTGTTTATATTCGCTTTGACCGGAACTTCCGTCGCACCCCCACTTACAGATCAAGTCCGCTTTTATAACTGTTTCCATATTCAAGGATTTCATAATCTCTCTCTGAGTAAGAAGAAGACGTTTGCATGTGTGGTCTAATAAATCTTGCAACTTTATATCTGCACTACTTTCAGTAATAGTAATACTAGATCGAGATGGATAACATAATTTCTTGGCCGCTCGCACTGCTTCATAGTTCGGGTATAATCGACAGTTATTTTCCTTCATTGATGATCTAATGACGTTGTATTGCTTTCTGGTGAGTTTAGCTTCGACCATAATCGAGAGAGCTACGTCCGCAGATAACGTAGTCTCGACTGTCGCTTGAAATGCTGTTCTGTATCGTAAAGCTCTTGTTGGTGAGGTTGTTGTAATGTCCTGTACAACTTGTGCTGAATGTAAATTTCCGGAAGAACGAAGACTCATTTGCGTAGCGTATGACAATTCTTCAGTTGTAAAAGTTCGACGAAGCTCTTCAGTCTTTCGCCGTTTTGATCGTTCACTACATGAACTGAAATCCAGCGAGGGACGACCACGTATGCTTAATTTATCTGTATTTGAACGTGTAGGGAATGACATATTTACTTCTAGCCATGTCTCATTTTTCTGAAGAAAAAAATTCATGTTCCTTTTTGCCTCTTGCCATTTTGTGCGCAGTTTGAAGAAGAATTTTGACATGTGTGATCTGGCATCTGGATGGATTTGAATAGGACAGTTAATTCGTTCGGACAACTCCTGTTCCAAATGTTTAATTTGGTTATTAAATTCATTGCTTAAGCAATTCTGCATAATAAGGAATATCTCTTTCCTTTTATAGGTAATTAACTGATTGCCAGATCCTGTAAAAAATGCATGAAAAAAAGCGCATATTATTATATATTATATACGAAATTCATATATATATCATAATGTTATATTCAAAATAAACTCGCGCTCTGAATACCGGTTCTGAGAAATTTGTTTGTATTTGGTAAACACCCGATATAAGACACTTAAAACCTCAGGTATGATAATTTTTATAGACCGGATTTCAAACACTATTGTTATGAGCGAACCGGGCACAGCTGCAACTAAATTGGACTACCTACGATGACAGACGGGCGACAACCTAACCTTTTCGGGACGCGCATACTGTTACAAAAAAATATCGTACAACAAGGCTAGCAAATATTAGCAGCTAATTATTGCGAATTTTAATTGCTAATAGTATAGGCTAATAGAAAAAAAAAGAAAGAACATGGGATCTTGTGGGATCTGCAACTAAAAGTCTACACGAAGTAAAGATTTATTCAGGAAAGTAGGAACTTTATCGGATTAAGGTTATACGTCGTAAATTAACATGGTAAACGCTATTTCAAAAATGTAAACAATATAAAATATTCTACATACCTCCAGGAAGAGCATCCATTTTGCAGAACTTTATTCTCACTTTTATCTAAAAAGTTATTCCCACTCAAAGTATATTGAAAATATTAACGAAACGCGCGAGAAACGTCTGTCGCTGGCGAAGGTCTACTTTCAACTAACATACTTGCTCAACTTAAAATAGTGGGGGGCTAAGGACAACGGGATTCTATGCAGGGAATAATCCTTTACTGATCTCCATAGAAAATTGATCCCAAATCTAAATTTCGTTTTTTGATTTTTGGCTAGCTTTTCGCCGAAATTCCCCACTGTGCGACGGTTCCCGGTAAACAACGCGTCTTAAACGGCGGTTATAAATTCGAACATCTTTCTATCTCTTAAAAATGGGCGCTCGGTACCTCTGCATTATGCCCGACCGGTGTTTGTCGGGCGGCGGACTTCCGGCGGATCGACGGCCGGGTAACGGTGGAGGGATGCATCGTTACAAACTGTCGATTAAGATATTTTAATAACTAAAATCTTAATCAAAAATCTAACGGCACTTTTCTAATACAATGTGGATGCAAGCTTTCGATTGCGATCAATTTGAATAAGATTGATGCAGTCAATCCTGAGGAATGATAATCGTATACAAGAAACGTTACATTTTTTGTTCTTCATCATTATAATCAGGGTTGGGAAGTAACGCGTTACTTGTAACGCCGTTACCGTTACAGTTACTTTTTTTCAGTAACTGTAACGGTAATGGCGTTACAAATTTTATTTGTAAGTAACTTCGTTACATTTTTCGGTAACGAGTAACGAATTTAACAGTTACTTTTATCGTTACTTTTTTCAAATTTTTTGATTTATTTAAGATATTATTCTTGCTATTGTGCGTGATAAAATTTTTATCTTAACCGTAAAGCCGTAAGCAAATCGACCAATTAGCATTCTTATTATGTTGTAAAAATGCTTGAATGTGATTGATCAACTTATGGCTCTTGCAGACCAGTGCGATGACGCGACGCGCGATATCCAATGAGAGCTTTATCTTTTCGGAAAAGCAGAGCTCTCATTTACTACCAGTTCTAAGTACCTT
This sequence comes from Polyergus mexicanus, assembly GCF_030449975.1. NCBI lineage: Eukaryota > Metazoa > Arthropoda > Insecta > Hymenoptera > Formicidae > Polyergus > Polyergus mexicanus. Next base: position 1,759,544 of record NW_027223345.1, read on the forward strand.
GCAACGAAAATTAGAAAATCTCAATAAATCTGACCTTATAGATTGCCATTCATTAGTTGAAGCTATTCAGCAAGGTTTAAATAAAAGGTAACTTATTCATTTGATTAATACATATGTTATTTAATTTTAAATAAGGATTTAAACGAAAAATATTATTTTATTTTAAACTATTGATTCAAAAGTATTAATTTCAATAAAACAAACAATGTCGCTTAATTTACTATATTTGATTTTAGATTTCGTACAATATTTGAAACAGAAGAATTAATAATAGCAGCATGTTTACATCCAAAATTTAAGTTAAACTGGTTAACCGGAGAAAAAAGAAAACGTGCTGAAAATTACTTGGAGGATTTATTGGGAATCCGATCAACTGAAAATTCTTCAAAAGCTGGAAAATCTGACGATCACGATGATTTTTTCATTTTTGTGCAAAAAACGGTGCAAAATGAATCTGAACAAGAAGAATTGCAACGGTTTTTAAAATCAAATAATTGTAATATAGAAATGTTAAACGACTATCCAAAACTTAAAAAACTTTTTATTAAATATAATACAGCTCTACCAAGCAGTGCATCTGTAGAAAGAATGTTTAGCATCGGTGGCTCTGTATTAACACCACAAAGAGGGCATTTAAATGATGATACTATGGAGCAACAAATTTTATTAAAAATTAATAAAGAATTTCGATAAAATTTAATCATTTATTTTGTAATAAACCTTGAATGAAATCTTGCTTACAATTTTTTAAAAGTTTTTCTTATGCAAAATAATTTATTAGTTTGTATTGTAAAAAAGTAACGGAAATTGTAACGACTCGTTACTTTTTAGTAACTGTAACGGTAACGAGTTACTTTTTAAAATTGGTAACGAGTAACGGTAACGAGTTACTTTTTAGAAAAAATAACGGTAACGGTAACGAGTTACTTTTATAAAGTAACTTTCCCAACCCTGATTATAATAATCAGGATGATCATCATAAGATTTTAGACTCTTACGTACGTACGCTCGCACACACACACCCAAAGCGATTTTGTCCCTCAAGGCGCGTTCGCAGCGCTCATGTACGATTATTCGCTTGAGTGTGAAAATATGCTTTGAGAGATAATGTGTATATGCGTGCATACGTAACGTATACGACATGATACGTATTAAGTGACTCGATAGCATCACGACGTCATAATTAAGATTAAGGTTATATATGAATGAACAAATAAGTAAATTGAAATTTTGTATATATCTGCTTATATATGTTTATTTGTTGTTTTGAAAGTAAGTATATTTCTTGATTATATCTGAATATTACATAAATTAAACCGCTTATTTGCAGAGTATCAATCCTTTCGAGAAGACTAGTATACTTTTATAGTTGGAATTTCTTCAACTGGAATTGCATACGGTCTTATACCATATGCAATCCCAGCTGAAGAACTTTGCTAAACAGCGTAACATATTGGATTATAAAGATTTGGCAATAAGAGATAGTAAGTACAATTAATTAGCACATATAAAACATTGAGTAGCACATATAAAACTAGATATGTAAACTAAATTAAATATTATACAATTCTGTTCTTTTCCTCACACATAGATAGAGAAAAGTGATCATTCAGCGCTTATAATCAAACACAATGACTTGAGTTCTTAAAGGTTTTATAATGCACGGAGTAAGCAACGTTTCAAATATGATGACTTGAGGAAGGAGGTGCAAAATTATGAATCTTATGAACCAGATCCTATAGCGGAGCCTTGAAAGTCAGCTTTTAATCCAAATTTATTAATCGACATTTAGATACAAACGATATTGTCAGACTGACTCGTTTCGTCGACGTATAGTTTAATTTATAATAAGACCAGCTTCGCAAAGTTTCTGGATAATTGATACTATTTCATTGTCGTGGGCATCGTTGCCGGATTGACCCGAAGCTTCCAGCAATCGCAAGCAATCTATCAACTCGTTGGGATCATTTCAATGAACGTAATCGATCATATTATCGTTTAACGTCATAGTGCGCGGTATGTTTATACCTTTTCCAACTTTTTTATTAAAGATTAATGGCGCTATTATATTTTTATACTTGTATCCCTTGTTACTTAATACTGGATTACGCATATCATTGTTACGTCTATGCGCATTTGTCACCAATAATATATTTTTGTATTTAATTTTATCATCCTCAGTGTATACGTCACCATCGGGCACTCTCTTGAAAATCAACTCGGAGAGACCTGGTGTTCCCATGTATCTTATTCCATGGATAATTATATTGTCATCTTTATCCACATCAAAAATTTTATCATCCATCATCATTCCTTCGTTGCGAAATTTAACACCATATATATAATCCATATTGTTATCTTTATCTTGACCCAAAATAACTCCTACATATTTTTGCCCTAGTGGGCCCAAGTATACGTACAATGTACTTTGACCCTTGGTTTGTAATAGATGTTGAACCGACGTCACAAGCGTTTCAGGCGTGGTTTCGAAAATTTCTTCCACAGACGGAGACGATCTTTTGTGCAATATTTGACTTGGTTGTACATCTTTTATCGGAGTAGAAGTAACCACATTCGATAATTGTTTCATTTGCTTACGTTTTGATTGATTTGGAGTAGAAGTTATTAGCGAATCGTTCAATGATATATTTGACTGTATTCGCTTTGTTCCATACTTTGACTCTTTTTTCAGATGCTTGTCATCGAGCATACACGTTGGTTTGATTTTCGCTTCATTAGATTCCACATTGATTGTATTTTCGACAAGTTGTTTTAGAGGTTCGATAATTGGTTTAAAGTGCCTCTCCAATGCAACGTCTTCCTCCATTTGAACAGTTTTTAAAGAACGATATTTTTTGATTGATTCGCTCGTTTTTACAATCTCCCTCGCAATCTTCTCACGATCAATCGTCACTGTCAATCGTCGTCGTCATGTTGCACTCGGACGAAAAATTTTAGACGTTGCTCGATGTACCAATAGCGATTAACCACTTTATTGCAAAATCGTTAAATCCTTTTCGATATCGTCCATTAGTTTATAAACTATCTTTATCAATCACTACAAATTCGTACAAATTCGTATGTTGGCAATACAAGTATTTGTATTGCCAACATTTTTGACAGAATGCGCAAAAATCGTCGTAAGACATGTCAATATTTACATGATTGTTGTGTACATGTTTCAAGTTTGTACCATCTTGTTTAAATAAAATCAGTAAATTTGCATTGTTCCTTATGAGATGCTTGGATATCTTGGCATACGTTTCACAAAAATAGAAACAGTCGATGCTCGAGTGTCGACCCATTGCAAAGTACTCTCTTATCGTATCTTGCTTATCACACGCCACGTCGAAGATAAAAATGGAATTCGGAAGCGCCTCGTTCGGTGGAATAACATCACTGTTATTAGAAAATGTAAAATAACCAATTTCGACGATTGGTAATAGCAAATTTTCCAAATATCGATATTCCGGTTGTTGAAGCAGTTTCGAGTATCCGTACACATTCTCGAAACGTACACCGTGTGGACTTTTTATCAAACTTGTTAACACATTAGGGCATAAAAAAACTTAAGCAGTAAGGCGTAAGACGTAAGCGAATTGACCAATCACGGTCGAACTGTAAGGCAGCCATATTGAAACGTAAGCTACGCTGAAAATTCTGTATGGTTGAAATTTTTAAGTCTTAAGTGTTATTGCTTAAGTTTTTCTATGTGCCACGGCCCTTAGTCTTACCGCAATTCAAAGGCCTGCAAATGATACCGCGTATAGTAATCGGCAGCATGTTTCCATACTTGCGTATTTCTTTTTCGGACATTACTCGTGTTTTATCGTCAAAATTTGTCACTTTGATTATCGTCGCTTGTCACGAACCGCCTGTTTGCGAATCTCGAATCAGATTTTTGGAAAATGAATTATTGGGGCCCTATTTATAGAGATGCACCGAATCGAAACCGCTCGGTCTCAAAAATGTTTCTTTTATCGGTTGACAGCGATATTCTCGAGCTTACCACTGAGCAGTTACAGATTATCCCCAAGATTGTTTTACTGCGAGATTTTGGTAGCTACGTGGAACAAACTCCCCGAACATATAAAAGCTGACTCAGACGTTTGACAATATCATCGATGCATGCGACATTATAATTTACCGTGGCAGCAAATCGACGGTCCAATACCGTTAATAAAAGATTGTGGCAAATGCTGGCAAAAATTATAAGAGGTAGTGGTTTGTTAAATCGTACGCTAAACGTACTTCCTATCGAAGTATACATTCCAGGCTATCAGTTTTGCGGACCGGGAACTTTTTTAGAAACACGATTGGCTATAGGCGATCGGGGTATCAATCCATTGGATGCCGCGTGTCGCAAGCACATAGCTTATTTTCGAAGCAACGATCTCGGTCAACAACACGTTGCGGATAATATACTCGCCACGAAAGCGTGAACACGTATTACCGCAAGAGAGTCGATTCTTGGCGAAAGAGCGGCCGCTACAGCTGTTTGAGCAGCTATAAAAGCAAAGACAAAATTCGGTATGGAGATGAAAACAAAAAAATCATCAATAAAGAAAAAGACTGTGAAAAAACGAATACTTCCTATAGCGAAACGCGGTGGTATCTTACCAATTTTACCATTATTGGGAGTTTTTGGTTCGTTGGCTGGCGGAGCAGCGGGAATCGCGAAGGCGGTGAACGATAGCAAAGCGACACAACGTCAGCTCGAAGAAATGCAACGTCATAATCGCGCCATAGAAGGTCATAGATTTTATCTCGCTCCATAAAAGCGTAGACGAGGATTCTCAACAGCGGCTAAGAAAGAAAAAACGTCAAAATAACGATAAAAATGCCTGCCGGTGTAACAACCAATGTACAATTGGAACAATTTGCAAGACGTATGAGTATACCATATTTTAGAGACATTTTCATGCGCAATAATTTACCGATAAACGGCGTACGATGAAATGAGAGCGCTATCGTCAATTTGGATGACGCCGATGGTTCCGGTACTCATTGAGTAGTGTATGCAAAGAGAAGAGATCGTGTAGTATATTTTGATAGTTTGGAAATCTTTGACCGCCCAAGGAATTAGTGCGATATTTTGGACAGAATGTTGCAAATATAGAGTATAATTACACGTCTTATCAAAATTATAATCAAAGTATTTGTGAACAATTATATCTACGATTTCTTCAAACGGTCAATGATCGATATGAATTTAAAGCCTGACAATTCACCGTCGCGACTCAGTATTCGACAGTTTTCCAGGATGTCACTACTTTACGTTAGCTGGCAAGAGTAGCATTTTTGCTGTAAGCTACTTTCCGGCTATACATTTAAACGAAGACGATTACAAACTTGGTTTAACGGACTTTGTAACTTATCATACGATATCAAATGTGAATTCTTGGAATAATAAATTTTATTTTGATAACGACGATAAGAAGATTACGATTCCCAATGAATCGTACGAATTATACGCTATAAACAAATATCTCCGACAATTTTACGACATTGACGTGTAGTTGATTCCAGCGATACTGTTGATGACAAAGATGTCACGCGAGAAGAAAATTAAGATGATATCAAAGAATACGGTGAATATCCAATTACGCTTCACGCTAATCATAATACGCTAAGGAGTGAAATCAAATGTGTCTATAGAATAAATTTTAGTAAACCAAACAATGTTGGATCGTTGTTGGGATTCTCGTCAAATCGTATATTAAAGCTTCGGAAATGGCACGAATCGGATGTACCAATAAATATTATTAGCGTAAATATTATTTGTATATAATGCAGCGTAATCATTGGTGCGTATAGCAATGCACGTACACACGATATATGAATTTTCACCGAGCGTGCCGCCACGATATAAGATACGTATAGCAAATGCGTTAAGCTAACCGCTTTCTAATGTTTTTCTTCCACTACCACCAGAAGAAGAACTTATAGATGCATTTTTAAAATTATTTGGGAATAATTTAAGAAGGTTATCACCAGGGAAACAAGATGCATGATACTACGATATTTGCAACTATCTTACAAAATGTTAAAAGATAATTTTTAAAATATTGATATATTCCTTCTTTTTTAATATTTTACCGTTCATATTTTATTTTTTGATAAATGATTATTAATATAATAATATAGTTACCAATATATATTATAATTAATAATTAATAATATAATTAACAATTAATAATTAATATATAATAAATAATGATATATTATAAATAATAGTTAATAATTCTAGTTAACATATAATAATAATTGTACTAGTAAAATAATATATAATATATATGTGTGTAATATTATTTATAATACAAATCAGCAGCGTTTAAATTGCCAAAGTATAGCTCCTTGGAAGCGGTGTACTTCGACACAGTACAATTGGACATGATACAAATGGACACGTTGTAATTGGACACGAAACTTTACACACAGTTCAATTGGACACAGTGTATTTGGACACAATAATTTTGGGCACAATAGCTTTTGAACACAGAAGAAAATTTATTTGGACATCGTTCAATTGCACACTGGTCAGTTGCACATCGTTCAGTTGCACACCGTTCAGTTGGACACATAAAAATGCGCACCGTTCAGTTGCACACATAAACATGCACACCGTTCAGTTGCACATAGCTCAGTTGCACACAGCTCAGTTGCACACCGTTCAGTTGCACACCGCTCAATTGCATACCGCTCAATTGCACACCGCTCAGTTGCACACCGTTTAGTTGCGCGTTCTTTGAGACCGCGTGCAATATTGATGCCGAGTATATTGTTTAATTGGTATAAAAGAAATGGCGGCCACAAATTTTAGTTTTAAATCCGAAATAGGTTTGGGTTAGGTTATATCTTCTGGAAGTAGAGCTCCTCCGTAAAGGGGGAAAATCCCACTGTGTCCATACATACACTTTCCTATGTTTCTGTGTGCAACCAAATACTGTAGATATTAATACATCCAACTCTTGAAAAATCCTTTGTCTTGCAAGGCAACCACTGAAACAGCGCCATCTATTAATATGAGGTGATAAACTCTTGCTTCATAGAATGTTACTGGCTGGGTAACAATGTAAATGATAAATAAAAATACGTATATAATTGTGAGATATTTTCTTTAATTTAACATTTTTTGTCATAATTAACCTTTTCTTCTTACTATCATTAATTTTATTAACATAGGCTTTTAATAAAACGTTAAAATATTTGTCTAAAAATATTTTATAACAATCGTTATATATATGGTACACATTTTTTCCTTAATATTACAATTTGATATTAATTTTGCTTTAACATTTGATGTACTTTCGTTAAGATAAACTTCAATATTACTTTTAAAACATAGTATAATCACGAACCACTTAACTATGAGATAAGCGTTCTTCTCTACTAAAAAAATACTAACAACTCAGGCCGCCTGATAGCGCTAGTAAGCTGTATTGCCTGTTTTTAATCGAAGTTGAACGTATTAATATCTACAGTATTTGGTACAACCGAATGGTGTGCAAGTGAGCAGTGTGCAACTGAACGGTGTGCATTTTTATGTGTCCAACTAAACGGAAGTGGAGGTCCCCATTTCATTTTAATGTGTGCCACTGAACGGTGTGCAACTGACCGACGTGCTACCGAACGGTGTCTAAATGAATTTTCGTTTGTGTCCAAAAGCTACTGTGTCCAAATGTACTGTATCCAATTGAATTATGTACAAAGTTTCGTGCCCATTTGCAACGTATCCATTTGCACCGTGTCCAATTGTACTGTGTCCAAGTGAAGGGCACTCTTCAATTACAATCATATATGTCCCATCGGGCCTATGTCCGATCGGGCCTGTGTCCGATCAAGATAGTTTCCGATTGCAACCATATGTGTCCGATCGAAATTGTGTCCGATTAGGTCGGAGTCCGGTCAAATCTGTATCCGATTGGGACTGTGTCCGATTGCAACAGTATGTGTCCGATCGGAACTGTGTCCAATCGGGTCTGTGTCCAATCGAGCCTGTGTCCGATCGGGTCTATGTCCGATCGGGAAATATTGTCGTGTCCGATTGGTAATGTGCGCAATCAGAACGATCCCTCTGGACCGGCTTCCAGGAAAAATTGGGCCGAGTCCGTCTAGCTCGCGGCGCACGAGAAAACCGGGCCACCCAAGCCTCGATCGACCAGAAGCACGCAGGCGTGCAGGTCACCCCCACGACGGAGGAGCAGGTCGTCCAGACGGGTCTCGAAAATGGGAAGGTGCCCGGTGGAGCCACCAGCACAAGGCGAGCGACGCGAGGACGTCGCGGAAGCCCTCCTTTCCACTACCTGTACCCCTCGACGGGGTGCTGAAATTATGGAGGTCACGAGCATCGCTACAGCGACTGCTCCAAACCCTTCGCCAGTTATTTTACCGATGCGGCCACGAGGACCTTACGGTGAAAGAGTGCCAGGATTGTAAAAACGAGTGGAGAGTGCAGGGCCCTCAGCGACCTGGACGGAGGCCCCGGAGCTCCGACCCATCACATAGCGCCACACCGCCGACATCGCGTGGACGGGCCAGCCGCCACCACTGAATGGCCGTACCGAACACCGCTACCACGAGGACCCGCCGTGTCATTTGTTTTTTTTTTTGTTCAGTGTGTAACTTTCTTGTATTTTGCGAGAGGTACCGAAATCTCATTTAAAGCTATCATTTTTGTTCGCTTTCTGCTTTAAGGATCCTTAGCGAGTTTTTTTTAATTTTTTTTTGGAAATGTCTTTTGTTTTATTTTGTTCTCGTTTCATTGCTTTCGCGTCCGTATCGTCATTTTGTACTGCCGTTTTTTTTTGTTCTCTCCCATGCGCTGGCGACACTTTCCGAGTCCCGCGCCCTAAAGGTTACTGGGGGGATAATGTTGTAACGCGGACTCAAGATGGACAAGGACCTTTCTTTGTATCTTGTGCGATCAAGACAAAAAAAAGTAAGAAGAAGCGCCAAGTGCACGCGCACAAGCTTCTTTTGCTATAAAAGAAACCCTTATACAAAATAATGTTATTTCAATTTATTGTGAAAAATTCTTATACAAAATAGTGTTAGTTTAATTATTTCAATACAAAAACATTGTCACATTCAAACTAAAAAACTGTTTTACAAAATAGTTGTTTCAATTTTCTACAAAAATAGTAAGATGTATGATAAAAATATTGCACCAACTGATAAAAATTTGTTACAAAATTTATTATTTCTTAAATTTATTATTTATTAAATATTATTATTTCTAATATTTCAAATTGTCTCAAATTGTAATTAAAATAATACATATTTAAATGAAAAAAAATTTTTATTAAGAAAACAAATTTAAGTATAAAATAACTTTTTAATTAGAGAAAAGCTTGGCGCTGCTAAACTGAACATATGCTAATTAGCGTATTATTTACATTTTGAATTTTTGCAGCGCCAAGTTTTTTTCTAATTAAAAAGTTATTTTATACTTAAATTTGTTTTTTTAATAAAAAATTTCTTTCACTTAAATATATTTCACTATTTTAATCACATTGCAATTTGATACAATTTTTAATATTAATGATACATAAATTTTGTAACGTAAGTTTGTTAAAAAAATATATCCTAATGTAATTTGATCAAAAATATCATCCGAAATTTTAAAAATTAAATATAATAAATTTGTATTGTCTTCTAATAGTAATGATAACTGTTGTCTTTTGCTTGACTCTGCTATCCTAATAGTAACCAAATTTTTTTTTGACGATAATAGTTTATATGTCAGTGGCAATTTTATAAAAGAACATAAATCGTTCATTCATCAACCGTGTGATTCTAAACGATTAAATATTTTTATTGTAGATCATACGTGTACTGTCGAACATACCATATAGTAATTAAAGCATCACTTATTTACATGAAATGTTTTAAGATTCCAAATCAAAATTTTTTCGTAATAATACCATTATTACAATACAATCAATAATAAATTACTCAGCATTACTTAGATTTATACTCGGATTTCAGTAATCGCAGAATTATACAGAGAGTATCAAAAGGTGTATTTACGTACAGTGTGCTATACGTACAATATGTTAGGTTTTACAACTGCAAAATAAGCAGGATTGGGAAAGTTACTTTATAAAAGTAACTCGTTATCGTTACCGTTATTTTTTCTAAAAAGTAACTCGTTACCGTTACTCGTTACTAATTTTAAAAAGTAACTCGTTACCGTTACAGTTACTAAAAAGTAACGAGTCGTTCAATTTCCGTTACTTTTTTACAATACAAACTAATAAATTATTTTGCATAAGAAAAACTTTTAAAAAAATATAAGCAAGATTTCATTCAAGGTTTATTACAAAATAAATGATTAAATTTTATCGAAATTCTTTATTAATTTTTAATAAAATTTGTTGCTCCATAGTATCATCATTTAAATGCCCTCTTTGTGTTGTTAATACAGAGCCACCGATGCTAAACATTCTTTCTACAGATGCACTGCTTGGTAGAGCTGTATTATATTTAATAAAAAGTTTTTTAAGTTTTGGATAGTCGTTTAACATTTCTATATTACAATTATTTGATTTTAAAAACCGTTGCAATTCTTCTTGTTCAGATTCATTTTGCACCGTTTTTTGCTCAAAAATGAAAAAATCATCGGGATCGTCAGATTTTCCAGCTTTTGAAGAATTTTCAGTTGATCGGATTCCCAATAAATCCTCCAAGTAATTTTCAGCACGTTTTCTTTTTTCTCCGGTTAACCAGTTTAACTTAAATTTTGGATGTAAACATGCTGCTATTATTAATTCTTTTGTTTCAAATATTGTAAGAAATCTAAAATCAAATATAGTAAATTAAGTGACATTGTTTGTTTTATTGAAATTAATATTTTTGAATCAATAGTTTAAAATAAAATAATATTTTTCAATTAAATCCTTATTTAAAATTAAATAACATATGTATTAATCAAATTAATAAGTTACTTTTTATTTAAACCTTGCTGAATAGCTTCAACTAATGAATGGCAATCTATAAGGTCAGATTTATTGAGATTTTCTAATTTTTGTTGCTAGGTATTTAGAACTGGTAGTAAATGAGAGCTCTGCTTTTCCGAAAAGATAAAGCTCTCATTGGATATCGCGCGTCGCGTCATCGCACTGGTCTGCAAGAGCCATAAGTTGATCAATCACATTCAAGCATTTTTACAACATAATAAGAATGCTAATTGGTCGATTTGCTTACGGCTTTACGGTTAAGATAAAAATTTTATCACGCACGATAGCAAGAATAATATCTTAAATAAATCAAAAAATTTGAAAAAAGTAACGATAAAAGTAACTGTTAAATTCGTTACCGAAAAATGTAACGAAGTTACTTTTTTAAAAATAAAATTTGTAACGCCATTACCGTTACAGTTACCGAAAAAAAGTAACTGTAACGGTAACGGCGTTACAAGTAACGCGTTACTTCCCAACCCTGAAAATAAGTACATATTATTGGAGACAAATTACAATGAGTAGAGTCTGCACTGACTGAGTACATCGATGGGTGCTGAAACTGTCATCTTTGGAAGGCAGAGTCCGCACCGGTGATATTTTGATAAAAATAGTCAGTGGGTGCTGGGACTGTTCTCTTTTTAAGCTAGAGTCCGTAGTGGTTATGCCGATAAGTGCTAGGACTATCTTCTTCTGAAAAATGAAGTTTGCACTAGTTTTATTAAAAGCTTCCTCCTTTATTTTTTGATACATTCTCTATATATATCTATATTATAGTCCATAAATGTGTTTGTTTATAATAAAATAACAATTTATTCAATTTTTTCATTTTATTATTCACATCTTTAATCAAAATTATTCTTAGTTATTTATATTCAACTTATGTAATGTATAGTTTATTTATATTATATTACTGCTACGTCCAGACTCGAAAAAGGATGAGTCGATGGAAGGGCGCAACAACTATCCTAATTATCACGAAATCAGACGCCTTGCGGCGTAAGAATCGGGTCGAACGAACTCTTAAGTCTGAAAGCCAGGTAAACGACCGTTCGGGTCGCTATTACGCTGTTTATTCAGACGTTCGCTCGGTGGTCCCTTTTTGGTTAGGGAATTTAATCCCTTTTACGTGGGATGGATCTAGTGCGATCTTCGTACTGGGAACGAGAGAGGGGTTAAGAATTGTTTAATTAGTTAAACAAAATATAATTTTATTCATTAGAAAAATAAAAGGTTTGAATACATGATATATATATATATATATATATATATATTTGTAGAAAGTGATAACATTTATCGTGCGAGTGTGAGTGTTTGTGTGTGGTTGAGCTTATCACTCCGCGGGTATTACAATGGTTCGGGGGACATCAGCCAGACTGAGTGGAAAAAGCTCTATCGTTAAGATTAGAATTCTGGCTGGTAAATACAATATCTTCTATTACCCTCCAAAAAAAAAAATAAAAACATAGTGTAAAAGTAGGTCAGTGAGGAAATGGGTTATTGAACGAAGGAGATATGGACATCTTTAAATGGTGTTAATCTTGATAGGACGATGCTGCTTCCAAGTCAGGAAGCTCATGGATAAATTCTTGGATTGTCTTGTCTATGTAATCCAATTCAGGAGACTGAGGAGAGGGAGGGAGAGAATTATTGAGGATCACTGTTGAAAGTGAAGAGAATGATCGCGGGGAGAGGGGTAGGTTTGGAGAAGGCAAGGAAGAATATTCAGGGGAGTAGGAGGGGGAAAAATAGGGAGGAGAACTTGGAGTAATGAGGTCGCTAGAATGTCTGCAGGTGTGTACAAAATCGTAATCGTGATTGTTAATTCTATTAATTATTCTAACAATTATATTCGCTTTGATTAAATTATGGTTGATTTTAGCGATATACTGGTTAGCTATCCTAATCGTTTTTGAGTCAGCTTGCGCCAACGCCCTCCGAGTCCTGCGATAAACTCGATGTATGTACTTGGCTCGCAAATGAAGTCGCTTGATCGAAATACGCAAGGTGATCTTTTTCACTTTAGAAAATTATAAGTGATGATTCCTAGTTGGAATACGCGTAAAGAAAAATTGCTTGCGACTTACTCTTTTTAAGTAGGAGACGGACGGGCAGCTTAACTCGGAGATTGTCGTTCGTGGTCGAGAGAGATGCTGTTGAACAAAACGTGCCGGACTGATTCGTTAACCGGATGACTCTGATAAAAACTGAGAGATTGGAGTCTCGCGGACTCCCTTTTTATAGTTCGTCGATTGGTCGAAGGTGAACATTTTCCGATAGACCTTTACACACGTGAGTTTGAGGTGAATAGCAAAGGTCTATAATTTCTATCGATGATGATGCGGTTATTTTGTTAGATATTTCGTAAGGTGATTTCATCGTCTCTTTGCTGTTTATTTGTTCTTTCGCTGGAAAGTCTATATATGGAATATCTATTGATCGGCTTAATTTCTTCTTGTTTTTCTCGTGGTTACTCATAGATATATTTACTAATAAATGATGAAATGTTTAAAGTTTAAAACGTTATGTGGTGCAAGATGTTCTATTTACTGAAAGACTTATTTTTATTGTCAATCGACGATCTTTGCCGCTATTTCGCGGAAGGAAGGAATTGTGGAGTCGGCAGGACATAACATTACTTAATGTTATATTAAAGTTTATATAAAAGTTGTAAATCGTATTATACAGAAGTTATGTTTTTGTGTTTTCTGCGTTATAAAAGAAGTGAAGTACAAAATAAATGTACAAAACTATTGAAATTATAATAATAACAATAATAAGACGATTATAATAAAATAATTTTATTATGAAATTTAGTTTTGTATCATTATAATTAACCTTCACTATATTATATATACAGAGTGTGCGACAAGTAAGTGACCAAACAAATGGTGGAGGTAGATTACATCAAACTGAGTCGAAAAGTCCTAAACCATTTTTTTATAACGCTTAATAAAGAAACTATTATTGTGTAATGTCTGGCCAATCAGCGCCAACCTTTAGCCGGGTGTACGTCGGTGAGCCGCGCGCCGTAAAATGTGCCCCTTTGCAACTATCAGGCGCGTGGTTCACCGACGTGCGCCCGGCTAAAGGTCGGCGAAAAAAAGGCCGGCTAAAGTCCTGAACCTGTATATATATATATATATATATATATACAGGGTATCTTTAAAGCCTGACCCAACTCCTGGATCTTGGAAACGGCTTTAATTATGAAAAAATGTTTCAGACAAAAGTTTTATGGGGGGGACGTAAGATTGTGTTATTAATTTGACTTTGAATAGTTGCGTGAAGGACACGTGAAGGTAATCTTCGATTTTTTAATGGAACCGCCTACCTTTTGTTACATATTCTTGTAGCTTATCTCGAGAACTTTTTAAAACATCATAACAAAGTATTTTTTCATTAAGTATTTTTTGGATTATTTTATATTTTAAGCTTACAAATTTTGATATAAAAACTTAAATATCTCGTAAAATATTTAGTTTTTGATAATCTTACCGTAATACTTTTATGTTTAGAATAATGAGATAAATCAATTAGTATAAAAAAAATAATTGTTTTTAAGAAAAAGTATGTAATTATTTGCAATGTATTTTTTAAACAATTATTTGTTTCTTTCTTTACACTAATTGATTTGTCTCATTATTCTGTACATAAAAGTATTAGGTAAGATTAACGCAAACTAAATATTTTACGAGATATTTTAGTTTTTATATCAAAATTTGTAAGATTAAAATATAAAATAACTCAAAAAATACTTTATTATAGTATTTCGAAAATCTCTCGAGATAAGCTACAAGAATATGCAATAAAAAGTAGGCAGTTCCATTTAAAAATTTGAAGGTGACCTTCACGTGACCTTCATGCAACTATTCAAGGTCAAATTAATGACACCATCTTATGTCTCTCTCGAAATCATATAACTTTTGTCTGAAACATATTTAAAGCCGTTTCCGAGATCCAGGAGTGGGATCAGACTTTAGAGGTACCCTGTATACAGGGTGTCTCAGATCATTTGGGACAATACTTGTGTGCAGATAGAGCGGACCAAACTGATCGAAAAGTCCTGTATCATTTTTTTATAACGCTTAATAAAGGAGTTATTATTGAGTAAAGTCTGGCCAATCAACGCCGATCTTTAGCCGCGCGCCTGATAGTATGCGGCAGCGCACACTTTACGGCGCGCAGCTCACCGACGTGCGCCTGGCTAAAGGTTGGCGCTGATTGACCAGACTTTACTCAATAATAACTCCTTTATTAAGCGTTATAAAAAAATGGTCTTTTCAGGAATTTTCGACTCAGTTTAACCCAATCTATTTCCACCTTTCATTTGGTCACTTACTTGTCGGATACCCTGTATATATAACAGATTCAGTATACAATTAAATTACTTTCTTTTTCTATTTTGCATATATATATGTATATATTGCTAGGTAACAGTGTAACATTGCATTGTTATATTACCGTTAAGTTATATTGTTATGTTACAATTATATATATTATATTGTTACATTACATTTATATTACATTATAATAATATATGTTATATCCAAGAGTGAGAAATAACAACTAACGTAGACGTTATCTGTAACATTCCAGCAACATTATTTGTTAACTTCGAGAACATTAACATAACAGTTACACTACTATGTGTACTGAGATATTACTTTTGTTCACTCGTTATAACATTTTCTTTCCTTTTGCTTACATCATTCTTTCATTCACATCGTTATAATTGTGATCAATGAGCTATTTTATAATAATAGCATTTTATATAAAGTAGCAAAATAGGAAAAGAAAGTAATTTAATTATATATTTTATATAATAATATATTCCATGCAATAAAAATAAAAAAATTTATTTATTTGTATAGAGAAAAGAGCAGAAAGAGATGTAAATGAAAGAATGATATGAGCAAAAGGAAAGAAAATGTTATAGTTAGCGAACAGAAGTAATATGAAATGACATACACGTAAACACCCCGCACAGCAAAAAACGAGACTAAAACCAAATAATTTAGCGCTTTTTCGTAATAATGAAAAATTTATTCAACCTTCGCGTAGCTTTTCTTCGCGTGACGTTTTCGTTATGTATAGAAGCCATGAGCACGTAAAATAAAAGTAATTGAAGAAAATAGAAAGGTAGGGAAAATAGAGATATATAGTAAAAAGAGATAAAATAAACATGTAATCAAAGAACAAAAAGTTAAAAACATAATTATAAAAAAAGAAATAAGAAACAAAAAAGAAATAAAAAAGAAGATTACAAAAATCAGAAATTAATAAAATATAATATAATGGAAAGCAAACAAGGTGGGAATAAATGAAGTGGAAAAAGAATATGAAAGAAAGAAATAGCCCGTATAAACAATGTGAAATTGTGTTCAAACAAGGTTGGGAAGTAACACGTTACTTGTAACGTCGTTACCGTTACAATTACTTTTTTTTGGTAACGATTGTTATTTTTTTCTGTTTATAAAGGTAACGGTAACGTCACATTTTTACAGTAACGGTAATGAATTAGGCGTTACTTTTATCATTATTATTTAGTTCTTTATTATCTTATATCTATTCAATGAATGTATTTTTTGAAAAATATTTTATAGCCTTCTATCATAGGCTGCATTCTGATAGTCACTGCCAGTACTGAAAATCTATAGTAACGTAAATTATAGATTTTACAATACTGATAGCGAATATTGGAATACACTCTTAATAATATCAATATTTCTCTTATCAATATTTAAAACAATGTTTGATAAAAATTTTCGACAAAATTGAAATTTTTAAATTATAATTTAAATTCCTATAAAAATAAATGTATTAAAAAGTAAAAATATTAACATAAAATATTAACATAAAAAAATTAAAATCATTAAATAAGTTTAATATAAAAAACGCTTGCTATATAGAGACTAATTTAGAGTTTTTAATTGTAACATAGATTATTACATTTAATGTCGATTATTAAATAATTTTATAATCTAATAGCTTATTTTAGCATTACAAATAACAAAAACATAACGAAAAAGTAACGAATCGTTACTTTCCAAGTAACGGTAACGATAACGCGTTACTTTTTAAAATCAGTAACGAGTAACGATAACGAGTTACGTTTAACAAAAAATAACGATAACGGTAACGTGTTACTTTTATAGAGTAACGTTCCCAACCCTGTGTTCAAATATGTGATAAAAGTAGACACGTCTATATTAAAATGTTATCTAGTACAGAGCAGGGATTTACTTGCACATTTTGGCCCGATTTCGTGACTCACGCCTATTGTGGCGACCAACTTGTCCAATGCACTAGACAACTTGTCCAATTCCCCAGATAACAGGGCACCACGAGAGGGCGACACTACTAGTCATAAGAGAACCATGCTAGTCACTAATCTTATGAGTTAGTTGTTCTGGTTAGTCAAGAAGGAACAGGAACTCTCTCTCGCTCGCGGTTTTTTGGTACGCGCAGAACGTCGTATATATCGAACTGTTACATTTGAGATTTATAATAAACCTTGTTATATTTGATACGAAAGTGAAGTTGATTCCGTGTCCTAAAACATTCCTCCGTTTCCCGAGAGATCATTCGCGCCTAGAGTCAGCCGACAATACTCGAGCGGTGCGATAAGTAAACACGTGGCGAGACCGCCATACTATTGCCCCCCACTCACCGCTCATGCGTTAGCGACGAGTCGCCAGATACGCGTAACTAAGGAACGCGACGCTTTGTCTCAGGAGCGTCCGTATATAAGAATGCCCAAATATAATAATAATATTCTATAATTAAAAGTTTTTCTTCAATATTTTATATCAATGAATTATAAAATATTGAAGAAAAACTTTTAATTATAAGAATTTTCGCGCTGTATTTAGAAAAGTATTGTTTTATTATTATATTTGGGCATTCTTACATATAAACGCTCCTGAGACGAAGCGCCGCGGTCCTTAGTTACGCATATCTGGCGACTCGTTGCTAACGCACGAGCGGTGAGTGGGGGGCAATAGGCGTGAGCCACGGAATCGTACCGAAATGTGCAAGTAAATCCCAGCACTGATCTAGTATATGTTTAGATACGCTTAGATACGCATGCGAGGCGATAGAGCAGTAGAAATACACAATGTTGTCTAATTTCAACATATTAAACACAATTGCTTTTTATAACACGCATAAATCATAAACATTAGTATTGGTAACGGCAGAATCAAAATTGGCGATATTATTGATAATTGTGTCGATAATACCGATAATTTTAGTTATATTTATATGAGGGCGCTAACCCGTCGGAGTTTGCTCGTCGCTTTTGGATTCCTTTAAAATAAAGCCACGCAGTTGGCAGAAATAAGTACGAGAGATCGAGAAGTGAGTCTTGCGACCAAAACTCGACTCCAGACATGCGCACGCCAAGATATCCGCTATCGCGATACGCTACGCGAGCTAACGTGCGGGAACTTTGTAATCAAGCCAATTTGTGAATAAAACAAGCAACGCGGTAGCGTCGCGACGCCAAGTATATGAAAAAATTTCTTTCTGGCTTGTCAACGGTTTGCCTATGTACAAGGGCCGCGACGCTACCAAGTAGTTTATCCGGAGTTTTACGTCTAATAAATTTTCGATTAAAATTCTTCAGAAACCAAGCCATTACTCAAAAATCGGCACTTTTCTTATACAATGTGGATGCAAGCTTTCGATTGCGACCAGTTTGAATAAGATTGGTGCAGTCAATCCTGAGGAATGTTAATCGTATACCAGAAATGTGACACTTTTTTTCATTTTTCTTTCAGGTTCAGATTCAGTCGCTCACGTACGTATGCTCGCACGCACACACGCAAAGCGATTTTGTCCCTCAAGGCGCGTTTGCAGCGCTCATGTAGGATTATTCGCTTGAGTGTACAAATACGCTTTGAGAGACAATTTTGTGTATGTGCGTGCATACGTATATGATACGTATAATAAGGTTATAATCGCGGAATAATGTATGGTATAAGATGTAATAAGATTATGTTGGGCAATATGATGATTACGTATTTACAGTATATGCAATGTCGGGCCGCGAAATTTGACTTATGTATAATAGACTGCCCACAGCTGCTAAATATGGTACCCTTTTCATGTACTCTTCACTTTCGTTTTCTTTGCATATCACAGAACTGAGTTGTGATTTTGCATTAACTTCTATTGGAGTTTTTACGACATGGCAGTCAGACATTCTAAATCTGTCGAGCATGCGGAGTATATGGTATACGGTTTTTGATGTATTGATAGCGTTCCTTGTTCATAGTTTCTTTCTATCTTCATGCCCAAAAATTCGGAAACTTCTCCCAAATTTCTTATTTTAAATTGTTTATGCAATTTTTCCTTTAGGCCTTTTATTTCTTCTTTATCCGTGCTAAATATTAACAGATCGTCCACATACACAGCAACTTTCAGGGTTTTCTTACGTTTTTGATACATACAATATATATACATGGATCAGACTTTAATCTTTTTAATCCCTCTTTTCTCAAAACGGTATCAAGTTTGATATTCCAGTTACGACCACTTTGTTTGAGCCCGTATACTGCTCTTTTCAATTTTAAAGTTTTCCCGGAATATTCCTTTCTTCTTGGACATTTTGGTGAATTTATATAAATATCCTCTTCTAATTCACCATATAAATACGCGGTTACTACGTCTAAATGAGCTATATAGAGATCTTTTTGTGCTGCTAAAGCTAACAAATACCGTATGGAACTGTATCTAGCAACCGGAGCGAATGTTTCTTTGTAATTAATTTCTTCAATTTGCTTACATCCTTGAATGACCAGTCGAGCTTTGAACTTGGGTTTTCCTTGGTCATCTTTTTGTTTATATACCCATTTGGTTCCTAATAATGTGGCTCTTTTAGGCATTTTGGATGTCTCCCATGT
The DNA here is from genome assembly GCF_030449975.1 of Polyergus mexicanus. NCBI lineage: Eukaryota > Metazoa > Arthropoda > Insecta > Hymenoptera > Formicidae > Polyergus > Polyergus mexicanus. The sequence goes on from NW_027223345.1 coordinate 1,779,414, forward strand.
GTTATTTTATTGTAAAGATTGCAGTTCACGATTCATTGCCTGAATCCATTTATCTTTTTGAGGGCTATTTAACGCTTCTTCCATGGATTTAGGATCTTCGCTCATTTCCTCTACAGCCCAGTATGAAATGTAGTCTTTTCGATTTACCGGTTTTCTCTCGCGAGTTGATCTACGTGGGGTTTAAAAATTTGATTGATTGTTATGGGACAATTTTCTGGTTTTGTCTCCTCCTGATAAGTGTCTATTTTCTTCCGGATCAGACAATTCATTATCATCCATTTCAGAGTATTCTGTTTCACTATTCTGGACATCGGAATTGTCTAACCGTTGATTTTCTTCGTTCCTTGGCTGATTGTTAGTACGACTCAACTCGATCTCTGCTGTCGAAGTAACTATAGGTATCTTTTCGTTAACTTGGTCAAGGTTTTCTATAAACTTATTTTCTAAGAAAATAACGTCACGTGCATTTGTTACCTTGCCATTCTTTGGGTTAATTAGTCAATATCCTTTTATATTTTCGCTGTATCCTACGAATATCAATTTTTCCGTTTTCGAATCCCATTTGTCCCTTTTCTCCTTGGGAATGTGCGCTAATGATACGCAACCAAATACTCTTAGATGCTGTAGGTCTGTTTGCCTTCCCATCCATATTTCCTCCGGAGTTTTCTCACTAATTGTTTTTGATGGGGATCTATTTATTAAATAGGTTGCTGTGGATGTCGCTTCTGCCCAATATTCCTTGGGTAAACCTGCTCCTATCAACATACTCCTTGCACGCTTGACGATGGTTCTGTTTGCCCTTTCTGCTAAGCCGTTCTGCTGCGGATTATAAGGAATGATAGTTTGATGTTTTATTCCTGAATTTTTAAGAGGATGCCGGATTACCGACAGAACGCGAATATTCTTTATTTTGCAAAATCTTTTTGTTGATTATAGATATCAACAAATCCTTTTCCACAATTAAGGTACACATAATAACGGAGTGCGGAGTTTAACATTTCATATGAAAAGTTAAAAAAAATGAGAAAATTACAGTTTTGTTATCGGCTTCTGCGTCAACATTTACTTAATATAACAAATTTGTAATCTACACGTGCCTAATCAGTAAACTCCGCACTCGGCATTTCATCAAAGAGTATAAGTGAACTTAGAGAAGTGAGTTTAGAAGCTTTATAAAAAAGATTTTGCAAAATAAAATTTTCGTGCATATGTGTGTGTGCGAGATGGAGGCTCAAGAGTAAAACAGAGCAGTAGATTAGTTGCGTGATGTCGCGATAGACGGAGCTGTAATCTTACACGACAAGGACAGACATAATCGTACTACCTTTGTCTCTTTCATGCGTGTAGAGTAATATACATGTACGCACTAACATTATTGTAGTATCTTTTTTCTCTCGATCATACGCTCTGTCTCTTTCTAATCGCTCGCTCGCTATGTACTACGTATCGCTTAGCTTCATGCTCCTCGCATATTCACTTACGCGTTCACTCGCGCCTCTCTCTCTCTCTCTCTCTCTCTCTCTCTCTCTCTCTTTCTTTATGCTCGTTCATTATTGTATATTGTATTTTTTTATTGCCATTATTATATTCTTTTATTTGCTTAATTTTTATTCTTTCTATTCTCGTGTCCCTACATGAAAATAAATAAATTTATTTATTTATGTTTATTTGATACATCATAAATGAGATACACAAATTATTTTCTTTTTCTATTTAATTATAGTTAAATACAACACATGTACATACAAAAATGCACATAATTAAATACTTTTTCTATTTATGACATACACAATATCTCATTTATGTTGTATAAAATAAAGACGAATAAATTAATGTATTATTATGTAGGAAGACGAGAATATAGAAAGAATAAAAGTCGAAGAAATAAAAGAATAATGGGGATGAATATAATAATGGGGATGAATATAATAATGGGGATGAAAGAATACAATAAAGAACGAGGAGCAAGCGAGATGACAAACATCAAACAGTTCCGAAGTCTCGTTCGCGAGGCTCTCTTTATCTATAATATCTCGGGTTACATATCGTTCGTAAAATTTCTGTTTTTCGTATTTTATCGATATCAAAATAATTTTAATAGATTAATGAGATTCTTGCGATTAAAATAATACTAAACATGACATAAATCGGATAATTTTTAATCAGTTATGTTATTAAAATTATGATTACTTATTTTATTTAAAATAATCGGATTTATATCGTATTTGGTGTCATTTTAATCGCAAAAATGTAATTAATCCATTACAATTATTTTCAGATATATAAAATGCGAAATACAAAAGTTTTATTTTCTATAGTAAGATGACATATATACGTGAAAGATTACAGATAAAAGGAGTCACGCGAGGCTTCGGAACTCTTTCATGTTTGTCATCTTACTTACTCCTTCATTCTTTCTCGCTCTCGCTTTTGTCGACTCTTCAGCGTCGGGGATCTTTCCTTATCTACAAAATATAAACATCTTCTATATAAAAAGTGAAACTTGTATTTTCCATTTCATCTGTATAAAAATAATTATAATGGATTAATGAGATTTTTGCGATTAAAATAACACCAAATATGACATAAATCGGATAATTTTAAATGAAATAAGTAATCATAATTTTAATAAAATAATTGATTAAAAATAATCCGATTTATGTCATGTTTCGTGTCATTTTAATCGCAAGAACCTCATTAATCCATTATAATTATTTTTATACTAATAAAATACAATATGAAAGTTTCAGTTTTTATTTTATAAGATGTTTATATAAGGAAAGATCCCCGCGCGATGCTGGAGAGTCGACAAAAGCAATAGCGAGAAAGAATGAAGGAGCAAGCGAGACGACAAATATCGAAGAGTTCCGAAGTCTCGCTCGTGAGGCTCCCTTTATCTATAATCTTTCACGTTAGATTAATATATATAAATTATTATAAAATTTATATATATATACAGGGTGTCCGGCGTCAATCGTATCACCGGTCGTGTGCAGGTAGAGCAGATGAAATCGAGAAGAAAAGTCCTTTACCTTTTTTTTCTATAACACTTAATAAAAGAGTTATTATTGAGTAAAGTCTGGCCAATCAGCGCCGACCTTTAGCCGGGCGCACGTCAGTGAGCCGCGCGCTGTGAAGTGTGCAACGGCGTACACTATCAAGCGCGCGGTTCACCGACATGCGCCCGGCTAAAGATCGGCGCTAATTGGCCAGACTTTACTCAATAATAACTCTTTTATTAAGTATTATATAAAAAATTGGTACAGGACTTTTCTTCTCGGTTTCACCTGCTCTACCTGCACATGACCGGTGATGCGGTTGACGCCGGACACCCTGTATATATATGTCATGTTACTATAGAAAATCAAATGTCTGTATTTCGCATTTTATATATCCGAAAATAATTTAAATGCATTAATTACATTATTGTGATTAAAATGACACGTCGTAAAATATTAATAAATAATGTTTTTATGTATCGAATTAATTTTAATCAATATGAAAATAACTTTTTATTCGGTTACAGAATATTCGTTTATAAAGATGCGCATTTGTTTTTATTATTACGCGATATTTGTAGCATGCATGTATCTAAGTATGTATGTACGCATCGGGGAATAAGGCGACTGTACTATTCACACGCACATAGCCAGGCACATGCGATAATATCAGTGCGCGGCAGTACTCAGTCTCAGTCTCAGTCGCGCGTGTTGTGTACATACGCGTAACGAGAGATAACCGCAAAAGTGTGCTCAACCGTTATAACGCGTTATAACGCGTCGAATTTAAAAAACGAGTGTTTGTGTAGTCATAGTGTGTTCATGTAATAGGGCGAAAATGTAATGAGAAACGCTTGCCTCGCTTTGCCCGCAGACTTTCTTTAAAAAGAATAAGGGTCAAAAGGTTAGTATATTTATATACCATAATTCTAGAAGGAATTGTTTTAATGTATACTATATACTAATATGTCGCTAGATATAATTGAATTTTTTTTACGTGCAGTTTACACAAAAATATAAGTATGATAATGTAATATTATATAAAAATGTAATATTTCAAGTTTTTTTTTTATTTTTTGATTATATCTTTAAAGCAATTCCTAAATAGAAAACAACATAAAGACCTTTGTATAAAAAAATTGTAACATAAAATTAATCTTTAAATAGAATTTAGAATTACTACATACATGAACATACACAGTATATGTATATGATGCACATAGTATTTAGTATTCATATAGTATTTTTGTTATAATGAAATAGACAGACATGGGCAAAAAAAAGAAAGAGAGAGAGAGAGAGAGAGAGAGAGAGAGAGAGAGAGAGAATAGGAATGAGTAAGCGAGAGAATGGCTGTACAACGATATATCGATTAATAATTCACATCAGTCGCTAAATATTAGTGAGCATAAAGTATTGCTATGGAGAAAGATCCAACTATTTCCTTTTTTTTCTTACTTTTGGCACTTGTATAGACACTTGCTCACTTACACTCATATCCTCTTTCTCTTTGCCCATTCTTCTCTGTCCGTCTCTTTCTGATCCGAGCATACTATGTGTGTTATATATTATCTATATGCGATCTTTTCGTGAACTGGTTGTAAATATTTCATACCAGATGCGGTTTGCATGTGCGCTCTAAATATTGCCGAAATATTTGATCCCAGAAGCGATCTTTTCGTGAACTGGTTGTAAATATTTCATACCAGATGCGGTTTGCATGTGCGCTCTAAATGTGCCGAAATATTTGATCCCAGAAGCGATCTTTTCGTGAACTGGTTGTAAATATTTCATACCAGATGCGGTTTGCATGAGCGTTCTGGTTAAAAATATATCCCAGAGGCGATTTACGTGTGCTGGTTATTGTAAAAAATATCCCAGAGGCGATTTACGTGTGCTGGTTATTGTAAAAAATATCCCAGAGGCGATTTACGTGTGCTGGGTATTGTAAAAAATATCCCAGAGGCGATTTACGTGTGCTGGGTATTGTAAAAAATATCCCAGAGGCGATTTACGTGTGTTGGTTATTGTAAAAAATATCCCAGAGGCGATTTACGTGTGCTGGTTATTGTAAAAAATATCCCAGAGGCGATTTACGTGTGCTGGTTATTGTAAAAAATATTCCAGAGGCGATTTACGTGTGCTGGTTATTGTAAAAAATATTCCAGAGGCGATTTACGTGTGCTGGTTATTGTAAAAAATATTCCAGAGGCGATTTACGTGTGCTGGTTGCTTTACAATATTTTGAACCGGATGCGATTTAATAGTTATGTAAGATTAGCAATATAACCGTTATTATATATTATAATACATATATATGTATTGTGCTATTGTATGTATGTATGTATGTATGTATGTATGTATGTATGTATGTATGTATGTATGTATATATATATATATATATATATATATATATATATATATATACATAAAAGGCACACATATATATACAACAATACATGCACACACACACATACACATGGCCAAATATTATTCCTCTTGGAAAGATATATGGAAAGGCACACACACACACGTACATATATATATATATATATATATATATAAGTCCATATAAGTAATGTGTGCAATTGTGTTCAAATATGCAATAAAGGCAGACACGTGTATATGTTATACAGTTATCTATACGCTTAGATACGCTTAGATATGCGTGCGAGGCAATAGAGCAGTAGAAATACATGATGCTGTCCGATTTCAACATATTGAACACAATTCTCTTTCAAATATGCATAAAACATGCAGAAATATTAATATTGGTAACAGCGGAACTAAAATTATTGATATTATCGATAATTTCGGTCGGTATTATCGATAATTTTAGTTACGCTTAAATGAGGGCGCTAACCCGTCGGAGTTCGGCCGTCGCTCCGGCATCCTCTTAAGTATTTCTGTGAATTCGCTACTTAAATATTTCCTTCCATTGTCTGTACGCAATATTTTTATTTTACGTCCGGTTTGATTCTCTACTAATGCTTTAAATTCTTTAAATTTATTACATGCCTCGCTTTTATTTTTAATAAAATATACAAACATCTTTCGCGAATGATCGTCGACGAATGTAATAAAATATTTAGCTCCACCTATTGATTCGACTGACATAGGTCCACATAAGTCGGAATGTATGAGATCTAACAATTTGTCCGCTCTTTTACCGCTTATTTTAAAAGGTAATTTATTTTGCTTACCCGCAACACAAATCTCGCATATTTCTTTACTTACTTTTATTTTCGTTAGTCCATAAGCCGGTTTTGTTTTGAGTTTCAACATAGATTTTCGATTCAAATGTCCTAACCTTTGATGCCATATTAGCTCACTGGTAGTGTTTACAAACAGCGCCTTATCTTCAGGTGAAGTCATTATGTACACTCCGTCCTGTCGGTGTCCTTTGACTGCTACCTCCTTTGTTCTCTCGTTCACCACAGTAAATCCCTTCTTGTCGAAAATCACTTGATATTCTTTGTCTGTGACCTTGCTAACAGACAGAAGATTTGCAGCTATTCCAGGCACATATGTCACCTCTTGGACGCTGATTTTCTCAATTTGATTTCCGTTACTTGTTTTAAGATTTATAGAACCTTTTGCCGTTCCTCTCAAGCTCTTGTTATTTGCTGCTACAATCGTTGTGTCACAAACTTCTTTATCTTTGAGCCAGTCTTCCTTCTTCGTCATGTGCATCGACGCGCAAGAATCCATATACCAGTAATTTTCCTGTATGCTTTTGCCAGCTGCCATTGCGAGGAATGCTTTAGTATTATTTGAGCTTTCATTTTCCTGTGGTTTACTCTTATATCTCTATCTCGCTGCAAAATGTCCTGGTTTCCCACAATTGATGCATTTGCGTACCTTGTTTTGACCTTTTATTCCAACCTTTTTATTCTTTGCTAGGAATGCTGCTCTTTCTGATGCAATCTGAGTTGTGTCTGGTATCTTGATTTCCTGTAGTAACTTTATTTTGATGGAGTCACTTGTTATAACTGTTCCTGAATTTTCTAAATCCATTATCATGGGCTTGAATTCTTCGGGAAGACCAGACAACATTAAAGCGCCTAACATCTCTTCCGGTACGGTAAAGCCTATCCCTTTCAGTTGATGTGCTGCATTAGAGATTTTGTACGCGTATTCCTCTACATTCTTACACTCGTTCAGTTTCGTTGAGGTAAGAGACCGCAGCAGGCTTACCTTGCGAGTTAAACCGCCGTCTTCGAACGTTTCCGTCAACTTTTTCCAGATATCCTTTGGGGTTGTACATTCTTGTATGTGACTATAATTGCATTTATCCACAGCAAGAATCAAATATCCTTTCGCCTTAGCCATTTTCCTTGCGTTTTGTACGTCCGCTGCCACGCTTTCAACACAGCCCCATAGTTCTTAACGCTCTAGCAATGCTTGCATCGCAAATTTCCACGTTGAGAAATTCTCTCTTCCCATTAGTTTTTCTATTCTTGCGACGCATACGATACTGGTTGATTTCATTGCGTTATATTTTGCGACACTCTATGGTTTTGCACGCTTAACCTTTCTTATTAGCACGTGTCGTAGTTACCTCTTTTTATTATTTAGTAGTTATTTGTTTAACCGACTCTACTGGGCCCATAACCTGTTGGGCAATATGATGATAACGTATTTACAGTATATGCAATGTCGGGCCGCGAAATTTGACTTATGTATAATAGACTGCCCACAGCTTCTAAATATGGTAACCTTTTCATGTACTCTTCCTATTCTTTACCTTTTATAATCGCGGCTTGCATGTAATATCTTTCTTCCGTTCTGGCCGTCGAATAAAGTAGACCGTAACTATTAACTCTGTGTTCATTAATTAATTGCCCAACAGGTTATAATATACAATAATCGCAGAGTAATGTATGAAAAACATTATATTGATTGAGAGACAATTTTGTGTATGTGTCGCGGAGTTTTCAATTTTACAATATAGTATATATCGCGGAATAATAGAACGAAAAGTGATAAGAGTATCGCAGAATAGTGCAACAACGAAGAGAAGTAATAAAGTGAAAAGAAATTTATTAAATTTATACACTATTAATAGTGTAAGGAAGAGAAGAGATTTCTTTTAATCGATGTCATATCGAGCAAAGTTTGGTTACAGGTTACATTAATAAAACTGAGCGAATACTTACAGCGGAGTGAATCAGTGTATTATCAATTATAACATATTTGTGATAAATACATTATTGGAAAATGATTATGAATGAATCAAAGAAATATTTGGAGATTTTGGCTGGACATGTTTTCGATAACGATAAGCTGGTAATTATACGCGCGAATGCGCATTCATTTATATAATGTTTAATTGTACTTTATATATAAATGATTAATGCATAATTAATATTTTTAGGTTAACTTCCCAGATAGCACAAAACATCCTCAGGATCATCCTGAATATGTCCAGGACGGTTCAGGACATTTGTAAGATGTTTTAAGATATTATTATAAATATATTTATAAAAATTTAATATGCATACATAATTATTTTTAGTTGTGTCGGCTATTTAATATAATTTAGAAATCTTAAGTATTACAATAAGTATTACTGTCCTATAAATGTCCACTGGATAACCCCTGGATGTCTGTAGGATATATCTGCCCTGTCTATTATATTGGATGTCTTTTGGATTTCCAGAGGACATATACATGAGCAATTAATTGTTAACATTAATTTCGTTTAATATTAATAATTGAATTTGATGCGCACATTTTCATATATCCAAAATTATTAATTATTTAATATTTCATGAGAAGTGTTACTGTTCGCAACATTCCAAAAACTTTACAAACAATAGTATTCAACCGCTAGTTCGTTTGTTTACCGCTATGCGACACGCGAACTCGTATTTGAGATTTGGTCATGAGAATTATATAAAGCTTGCAAAGAGCAACTGACAGGAAATTACAAATGTAATTATTTTCTATCAGTTCAATTTCTGATGCAATCCCAACATAGGGAATTCAGATATTGGATTGTTTAGAAAATATTACACAATTCAAACCCGGGAGCCAAACCTAAAATATTCATGTACAGCACGAAAGCCTCAAATATTAAAGAACGGTGAACTATTTTTAATATTAGATTTTTAATATTGGCAGTAAATAACAAAACATAATTTTAATTTATATTGAAATTTTAAAATTTGTTCCTTGAAACATACGAAAAATATCCCTAACATATTCTACAAAAATCCTTAGGATGTTTCACAGGATCTCCCTGGATTATCCAGAAGTTAATATACGGCTATCATGTACTCTTCCTCAGGACATCCAGAGGAGATCTGAGGATTACAATGGGATATCCTGAGGATATCCTACATGTATATCCTGGATGCCCTTTGGACGTCCTAAGGACATCCTTGTGCTGTCTGGGTTACAAATGGCTAAACAATGTGTTGCATATCTACGTTAATATAGCAAAACAAATCTTGGGAATTCTATCAAAAATATTACATTATATACAGTTGAATTGAAAGCGTCACAATTATAGCGTCATAGAGCTTGAAATAGAAATGTTAAGCATCAGTCAAAGAAGAGAAATAAGGTAATAATTTTATTTATAAATTATATAATAAAGGTTATTTATTTTCTTAGACTAAATTCTCTAGGGACAAGACTTATTGTTCATCTATTTAACTTTTTTTGATATAATGGTTGAACTTATTTTTTAAAACAATGGAAATTGATTATTTGGATAAACCCAGATAGCCAAGAATGTTAAAATCACATTTTGCCAAAGCTTTGCGACAAGGTATGCTTTAATTTTGACAACAATTGTCTAGCAAACATTTGGTTTGTCAAAAAGTTTGAAGCAAATTGATGGCAAAATTTTTTGTCCCACGATGCTGTAAATAATAGAAAAAGGCTTGCTCGTAAATTTTACGCAAAGAAGAACACGTATGATGCTATTCACGGTGTAACACAAACTTTACATCAATTAGTAGCAAATTTTGTTATACACGCTATAATAACAAATTTACGACAAGAACAGAGCAAACCTTATTGTACACAATATGATAACATATTTACGAAAAGAACAGAACAAAGTATACTCTGACGCAACGAGATGCAAAATTCATACAAATAACAGAGCAAACCTTGCCATGCATGGCATGACAGTAAATTTACAACTTTACTTTATTACAAACTTTATAAAAATATAGTATTCAGCCGATAGTTCATTTGTTCATCGTTATGCGACGCGCTATATGTATCAATCTCGTATTTGACTTTTAGTCATGAGAAGTATATAAAGCTTGCAAAAAGCAACTGACAGAAGATTAAAAATATAATTATTTCTATCAGTTCAATTACTGATACAATCCCAAACATAGGAAATTAAGATATTGGATTATCTCTCTTAGATCGGGCAGATAAATGTCTAAAAAAGTTTAAATTATCCGTTTATTGTTTACTTAAAATGTAAATATATATATATACAGGGTGGTCCTCGTAACGGTCGCCACGATTTTTAAGGCACTTACAATAATCTGACATAAAAAAGTTTCAAACAAAAGTTATGTAGCTTCAAGGGGGCCATAAGATGGTGACAATGATTTGACCTTGGAAAATTATTTGAAGGTCATATGAAGGTCAACTTTAAAATCTTAAATAGAAACCTCCATTTTTTATTTAGTATTCTTATAGCTGACATCGAGAGCTTTCCAAAACACTATAACAAAGTATTTTTTTATTAAGTACTTTTTGAGTTATTTTATATTTTAATCTGACATATTTTGATATAAAAAATAAAATATTTCGTAAAATATTCAGTTTTCGATAATTTTACCGTAATATTTCTATGTACAGAATAATAAGACAAATTAATTAGTGCCAAAAAAAAACAAATAATTGTTTAAAAAAATACATTGTAAATAATTTTCTTAAAAACAATTTTGTTTTATACTAATTGATTTGTCTCATTATTCTGTACATAGAAGTATTACGGTAAGATTATCAAAAACTAAATATTTTACGAGATATTTAATTTTTTATATCAAAATATGTCAGATTAACATATAAAATAACTCAAAAAGTACTTAATAAAAAAATACTTTATTATAGTGTTTTGGAAAGCTCTCGATGTCAGTTACAAGAATACTAAATAAAAAATAAGGGTTTCTATTTAAAATTTTAAAGTTGACCTTCACATGACCTTCAAATGAATTTCCAAGGTCAAATAATTGTCACCGTCTTATGGCCCCCTTGAAGCCACACAACTTTTGTTTGAAACTTTTTTATGTCAGATTATTGTAAGTGCCTTAAAAATCGTGGCGACCGTTACGAGGACCACCCTGTATATATAAATGTAGCTTAATTTCGTATCTACTATTATCTAGTGATCGCTATGGAGGTAGGAACGGAGAGTGACTCGTGAGGTGTTTATCAATAAAGTTGATAGTTTTTACAATATAACATTCTGTATATATTTTCGTGAAATGTTACATGCGGTATTATTGGCGCGAAAAGTAGTCAATCGGAACGTATCGCTGTTGGCCTCCCCGTTTCCGCGTTTGCGTCGCTTGATCGCGATACCCTGTTGAGCCCCCTTGAGTCTGGGTCCCCTGTGTACCCGTGGCTGGGAGCTCCTCAGTTTGGGTCTCCACTGATCGGTATGCCGGGAGAATCCCGGTAGGCAACCCCCACGGAATCCGTCCGTCGGGTGATGGCTCTCTCGGCTGAGGCGTTTTGGGTCGCCCGTGACTCTCGTCGGACGACGAAAGGTTTATGGGCGAAGCCAGTCGTCGTTCGGTCGTTTCTCCCGTCGTTGGCGAAGGCTCCAATTTTGTTCCTCTCTGGCTCCGCTGTTGCGTCGGGAGTCGTCGTAGAGGAGTGTCGGCGGTGATGCGCACACTCCTTGGCTTCTGTGGTGGTGCGTTAGGTAACGGAGATGATGCACCCGAGTCGGAGCGTTTGACGCTTTGCGATGGCGAGACGGCGCCTGAGCGGCGGCGCTTGGCGTCCGGTGTAGGCGAGGACGCGCCGTAGCGTGGGCGCTGAGCGCCAGCTGAAGGCGAGGATGCGCCGGAGCGTGGGCGCTTGGCGCCAGCCGAAGGCGAGGATGCGCCGGTGTCGAGGTGCTTAGCGCCAGGCGATGGCGAGGATGCGCCGGGGCGTGGGCGCTTGGCGCCAGCCGAAGGCGAGGATGCGCCGGTGTCGAGGTGCTTAGCGCCAGGCGATGGCGAGGATGCGCCGGGGCGTGGGCGCTTGGCGCCAGCCGAAGGCGAGGATGCGCCGGTGTCGAGGCGCTTAGCGCCTGTATTCCTCCTCGCTAGGAGGTGCAGAGGCGTCGGCCTGGTTCGCTGGCGTATGCCGATTTCTCCTTTCAGAGGAGAAATATTCTTCGGGATCTTCGTCTTGGCTGCTCTTGATCTCCTTGATGGCGTAATTCGGGCGACTAGGCGCCGTGTTGTAAGGATTAATGTAGCGAGAAATGCGCTAATTAATAATCGTGTTGACTCCATGGGGAGCCTGCTTATCTTCCCTGCGGGTTGACTTTTAATTACGGAAAAGCGTACCCGGCGTATGACGCCTAGCGGAGGTGCCCGGTACTAGCTGTGCGCGGCGTATATGTAGCCGCCTGAGCGTCTTTCGGCTCCCGAGTTAGCTAGCCCGGCGCGCGCCGCGCAGCGGCGGCGCCCGTACTATCGGTGCGGCCGCTTATGTATTTATATGATTAAATTTTCTTCGCCATAGTGCGATTGAATTTTCATCGCCACAATAAAATTCATATATTCATGATATTATAAATTTATTTTCAATTATTCATATATTATCATCATCTCATAATTATAATAAATGCCACCTAAGACTCTTGTCTGCTCGGTCGCATATTCTTAAACGACGCGTCAGAAAACATGATGGATTGCGTCACAAAAAATATTCTTCTCTGCGAGATTTATCGTTCCTCAGAGTTTGTCGCAGAGTTTCTGAATCATCTTATACAGAGAATTATCACAAATTTGCTACCATGCCGTACACGACCAGGTTTGCTCTATTCTTGCCATAAATTTGTTATCATGCCGTACACGACAAGGTTTGCCCTATTCTTGCCACAAATTTGCTGTCATCCCGTGCACAGCAAGATTTGTCCTGTTCTTGCCACAAATTTGCTGTCATCCCGTGCACAGCAAGGTTTGTCCTGTTCTTGTCACTGCTGTCATGCCGTGCACGGCAAGGTTTGCTCTATTATTTGCGTATAATGTTTGCGCAGAGTTTGCATCATTTTGCTTGCTGGGAAGCTGCCTTTTGCAATATAATGTTATCAGAGAACATTAGAATATCTGTCATCAACAAAAAGTAATTCAAATTTGAATCAAGATGAGGAGAATGAATTGATTAATGATACTAAATTGCAGATTTTATTATAGGAACGTATAAAAGTTTATAATAATTTTTAGCAGTTGCATTGATTAAAACAGGAGCTTACGGTGCAGTTTTAGAAAATGTGAAACATGAAGGTGCCAACTACAAAATGTTAAAACGCTACTTAGAAAAGGTATTGCAAAAATCCTGATCTTCTTTTTATTTACTATCTTTAATCTTTTTAAATAAGTTTTATATATTCTTGATTTATATTTTATATGTAGAACATTCAAATATGTATGTATATATATTATGCATATCATAGAAACAATGCAAATATGTGTGTATATACAGGGTGATTCAAAACAACCTTCTGTCCTTACAATGTCATATACTTGACACTATTCTAAGACGATTTTTCCTTTGCCAAAATTTTTTCCGAGGCTTAGTTTTTAAATTATAAGCCAAAATAGTTAACGAATTACGGGCCGCGTACGCGAGGCAGGCAGGGGCGGCGCAACTCACCGTCCCATGCTGGTGATTACGTGAGGCGCTCGCTGCGATCAACTGTTTGCTACATGCGATGGAGTGTATGTGTGAGAGAGAACGTATACGCGTATACACACACATACACATTCTCTCTCTCTCTCTCTTTTACACCCATCGCATGTAGCAAACAGCTGATTGCACACACGCACTCTTTTTCTCTCTCTCTCTATCTTCCTTTTTTATATCCATCGCGTGTAGCAAACAGCTGATCGCACACACGCACTCTCTCTCTCTCTCTCTCTCTCTCTCTCTCTCTCTTTCACTGATTCTTATCTTTTATGTAATAATTCGTTGCCCTCATACGACTCAATAAGTAATACTTCCTAAGTGTAATACTTCCTCTACATACAACGAGTAACTAGCAAACTTTTTTTCACTCACAAATTGTATCACTTATCGAACTTTTACGAATTAATCCACGCACTTTATCGATAAATTGAATTTATTAACGATTATAACAATCCACGGCTAATCACAATCTATTGATTACTACCGATTAATTATTAAAATAACTCGAAGAAAGAAACGCGTTATTCGATGCGGAGACTGCGTGACGACAACAAGCAAGTTATGTCGGTACTAGCGTTGCCGGCTGCCGGCTGCCGAACGACTGAATGTATCACATTACGCGTGATCGACGCGGACGCTATCATGTGTCCTGTGATCGGCTAAAACCTCCGACATTGTAAATTCGATAGTTTCGAAAACATAAAACTATAAAATATGAAAATATAATGACGTATAATAACATCGTTTTTTTAAATAAATTCAGTTTATCGATGCGTGGATTAATTCGTAAAAGTTCGATAAGTGGTACAATTTGTGAGTGAAAAAAAGTTTGCTAGTTACTCGTTGTATCATACGAAAATATTATTTATTGAGTCGTATGAGGGCAACGAATCTCTACATACAAGGTAAGAGTCAGTGAGTGAGTGAGTGAGTGAGTGAGTGAGAAAGAGAGAGAGAGAGAGAATGTTTATGTGTGTGTATACGCGTATACGTTCTCTCTCACACATACACTTCATCGCATGTAGCAAATAGTTGATCGCAGCGAGCGCCTCACGTAATCACCAGCATGGGACGGTGAGTTGCGCCGCTCCTGCCTGCCTCGCGTACGCGGCCCGTAATTCGTTAACTAATTTGGCTTATAATTTAAAAACTAAGCCTCGGAAAAAATTTTAGCAAAGGAAAAATCGTCTTAGAATAGTGTCAAGTATATGACATTGCAAGGACAGAAGGTTGTTTTGAATCACCCTGTATATTGTACGTATCGTAGGAACAATATTGAGACACAAAGGGGAATATGCAAAAGCTTATACAATCTCTTCCTCTCTCTCCACTGAATTCAAAAATTACATCTAGAAATAAAGATATTTACTACAGAATTAATGGTCTTAAATGATAACATTGCTAAATATGTAGAAAAAAATAAGCATCTACAATATATCGCAAAATGTTAGGTGTAGTTGAAGATACTAGAAATCCATCAAAAGATACAAAAGCAAATGATAAAAATAAGTAATTAAGTAAAAATAGATGCTTTTCTTTTTCTGCGTCTTTAGCAATTTTATCTTTTAAAGTCATTAATTCTGTAGTAAATATCTTCATTTTTGGATGTAATTTTTGGATTCAGCGGAGAGAGAGGAACAGAGAGAAATTGCATAAACTTTTACATATTCCCCTTTGTGTCTCAATATTGTTCCTTCGATATGCACAATATATATATATGTATTGTGACGCGACGTTTTTGGGACGTCCGTCACAAGGGCCGAATGGCCCGATCGGGGGCGGTTTTTCGGGGGCCTGCGTCTTCCTAATTTAGGGAGAGAGCGGCCCGATGGTCAGATCAGCGAGATCTTACTTTCAGTTAGAAAAATCGAAAATGTAAGCTCGAGATGAGCCCGCGAATTGGTTGTCGGCACGAGGTCGGGGCGGCGGGATCCCATCCGGCGGAAGGAGAGGAAGAGAGAAGAGCGACGGCCAAGAGCGGGAGTCCAGGACACAGGAGACATCAGGTCGTAGTCTTTCAATATTAACTACATTCAGGGTGGCCAATATACCTCGCTACCGATAATTTAATATCACTATGACAGGAACAGAAGCGAAGGACCGGAAGGAACCGGCCGAAGGGGCGGCCACTCCACCCGCGCGAAGCGAGGGAGTCCCAAGGACGGAGCGGCGGGAGGATTCTTGACCATGGACCTATTTTTCGAAATAGGAAAGAGAACTGCTCGGACGCTGCCAAAATTCCGCATCTGTCAGTCAAACAACAACCGATTTAAGAAATTTCGGGGCGAGGAACCCACCAACACGGCCGTGATGACAACAAGGATCGCGAGGACCGCAGGACGGCCCTGCGTAACGCGAAAGCGCCACAAGTGGCGCGATAGCGATTTATCGCACCGACGTGTCTCCTGCAGGACTCTCGCTCGGCACTGTTCGGCGAGCTGTACGAAAAGACGCAGGTTTTTCCGAGGAGCGAGCGAAATACCGAACCGATTGAGGAAAGGCCGAGATATTCCGGCCGATGGGACGAGCGTCGTCGACCCGATTTTGTTGCCGAATAATTGTAGGTAATTAATTCGGATGAGTCGCGCCCTTAATAGTTGTCGAGCCACGCGTTTTGGTGGATTAACTTGGTGAATATTTTTGGTAGATTAAGTCGCACGGCCGACGGGCACATGTCGCTCATCCGAATTAGGTAAAATAGGCTCTCTCTATTCACTTCGCCGCCGCCGACAGTCATTAGTGTTATTTTCGCGTTTGTCTGTATAATATGTTGTGAATTATCGGGATTTTTGCGTTCACGCGATCGATATTCCGACTCGCGCAAAGTATTGCGCCGCGCGACTCGTACACCACAGTCGTTATCGATAGTTTCCGTATTGTTTCTGTGTATTGTTAGCGCGTGTTTGTGAGTATTATAAGAAATTAGAGTCAGGAGGAAGCGAAATCCTAAAAATTCGTACAAGAAATCTATCGGGTGTCTTTGAGCCCGCTATTAGTTTCCGCGAGTCATTCGAGCTAGAGATTAGGCATTTCCACGCAAAGGTCGCCGTCATTGTTATTGAGACGTATATCGGCTTACTGCGAGCCGGACCAACGGATTTGAGTCGTGCAATCTAGTATTTTCTATTATACCGAAGCGGATTCACGAGCGTGCGTAAAGTAGTTACCGGCGTATTCGAGAGATTTCTTTAGCTGTCGCGGCCTCATTAAGTCTCGTACGGCAGAAATCCTCGCGGCCGAAAAGTCGAGTTAAAGCGCGTAAGACGCCCGGTAATTTGATATTGTTGCGCACGGTCGTGCCGATCTCCGCGGAAATAATATATCTTATTCGCCTGTAAAATAATTACTGTCATCCAAGGCTATTATTTATACGAACTGCTCTATACTCTTGTTTCTTTCGTTTTAAAATATCATTGTTATCTCTATTATAATACATCGAATGCTCATTTTGGCTCCCGTGTTCTCGACTCTCAAGATTTCTCCCGTCTTCCCCGAACCCCCCCCCCCCCCTCTACCATTTCGGGTATACTGAATAGCCGCGGAATTTTGCCGTCGCGTTAATTATCGGTCGCGCGATTATCTTTTGGTGTTGCGTTTATCGTGAATGGTGCGGCCTGCCGTACCTGGCGCCCAACTTGGTTTATTTGCGATTACGGGAATTTTTGTGGATCGCGAGATCGATATTCGAAATACGCGCCGAAGGTGTACCGTGGGCATCGGAGAACCGCCCGCCGAATCCATAATTATTCATTAAATAATTTTAAAAGAAATATACGGATACAGTATATATATTATTACCAATTATATATATATATATATATATATATATATATATATGTTATAATTTTAAAGCGTTCGAATTGTCTGTCTAGCTGTGCAATGCAAATATAAATTATTAATTATTCTTATGGTCTACATATGATGGTTATTTCTGCGTCACCCGCTGGCCCGCTCGAGCGTTGGCTACATGCGGGGTGACTCGCAAGTACGAATACTATTTTACAAGTTAGATCTTTGCTTTGAACGAATAATTTTCTCTGGATTTTTACTTCTTTCACCTCCTATGGGTGTATTAACAATAAATATATTGTTTAAATAAAATTTGACGTGCAGCTAAGACATCACACTACTTTAAAATCAAACAGTATCGCACAACCGCTTATTACCCGCAGTCTAACGGTTCCATAGAACGCTCGCATCATGTTCTAACCGAATATTTGAAAATGTATATTTACCAAAATAAAGAATGGGACGAACACATACACCTTGCAATGTTCGCATATAACACTTCCATACACGAAGGAACAAACTACACCCCTTACTCTTTAGTCTTTGGACATCTTCCTCGTGTACCTTCATGCTTTATTTTATATCGAGTAGAATGCATAAAATAATAAGGTTGTAAGTTTAACAAAAATTATGCTCAGTTTCATGAATAAATTAAAAGAAAATTGCCTTCCAAAAGTGCAATTAAAAAAAATTTAATTTAATTAACTTTATTTTACATGAATAAATATTCGTTGCTAGATTGTATAAAAAACAATGAGAAAAAAAGTGCCAGGGACAAGAATTGAACCCGGGTCTGATGCGTGGTAGTCACCCGCTTTAATGCCTGAGCTACGTCGCCTTCTCGATAATCGACCTAACGGAACTGTATATAAGAAAATATATTATTTAAATATTATTAAAATCAAATTTTTTAGGAAATGGCTGAGTATTGCGCCCTTCTTTTGCTCAAGTATTTTTCTAATAGAGTACTACACTATATAATAGATATATAAAGGATATATACTATATATATGTTACGTGTTAGCTACAAGTTACCAGCGTGTTACCCATATGTCAGAATTTTTATGCAGCGCCTCACGTTGCAAATCGATGAACTATGAGGCGTGAAAAGTGACGTTTTGGCAGCCCAAATTATTCTTGCGTGCCATTTCGTAATTATTCACTTTATGCTAATGCTGTGATGTGTAACGTATTTGTGAAACTTATAAAATTGTCCGAAAACTAAGCTTAGCAAGTTAAGTATTATGTAAAAAGAACATTTTGCACTTCTTTCGACAGCTGTCAAACTACATGTTTTCCCGTATGATTAGGCTTACTTTAACACTCATTTTATAGTTATTTATTAATTGTCAAAGGAAAAGCTTAGTTTTCGGACAATTTTACGAGTATACTAAAGCGATCTGTAGTCTTGTTTCTTTAAAATATCTTTTTATTTAAAAATGGCACGCAAGAATTCTCAGCGTGTCATTTCTCGCTTCTGACGTCATCATTCCAATATGGCCGCGGCGACTACTCAGGAGCCTTAAGCTAAAATGCACCCTCTTCGTTAAGTTCCCCTCCCTATCTGCGTATCCATCGCGAATAGCCTTGATCGCAGGTATCCCCGGGGAAAACCACGCGGTTCATTCGACCCGAAATTCGCGATCGTGTCCCGCAAAAATTTCCGAGCTCTGCAATCCCCTTCTCGCAGCCGGAATTCGCCGGGACGTAACAGTAGGCAAGTTTTGTACGCTCGGGACGTTTTAGTTACGTGTCAGTAAGTGAGATCTGTCGAATATTCTTGTACAACATCAAGGAAATTGAGGAATAACGCTTCTGTGCGCACAAAGCTGAAATCGCTATGCAGGCAAGTTTTGTACGTTCGGAACGTCTTAGTTACGTGTCAGTAAGTGAGATTTGTCGAAAATTCTTGTACAACATTAAGGAAATTGAGGAATAACGCTTCTGTGCGCACAGAGCTGATGTGACGTCCTAGCCGCACGTCTATTTTTTAAATAAACATTAAATTATTATTAATGCACCCATAGGAGGTGAAAAGAATTAAATCCAAAGAGAATTGTTCGTTCAGTAGTAATATTCGTATTTGCAAATCACCCCGTATATAGCCAACGCTCAAGCGCGCCAGCGGGTGACGCAGAAATAACCATCTCGTAAGAAGCATTAAATTCAATAAGAGAATACAAGTAGAAAGAATGAAACAACGAACAATGCGAATGTAACTTTATTAACTAACAAATGCGCGTACCGTATAAACCTAGCGAAATGGGACATTGGTACACGCTTTAATATAATAATTTTAAGTACACATACATTTATATATGTACACCATAATATTTAACCTTATATAATTTTATATATTTTATTTAGTAGCATTAAGAATCTTCATGCTCATCATACGCATTTATATATTCTATACTATGCGCACACGAGTCCTATATAACGTGGCGTTTTCATTATTAATAATGCATTTAGCAATAAGAAGCTAAGAGTATAACAAATAATATTTTATTCACTGTAGCATTATAAGAGTTTTATAAGAGTCTTAAACTGTGCATGGTATGCGGACTAGCCGTCGATTAATATTCTTATCCGCCCGCTCGATAAGATTAAGCCGGACAAACAAGTTGGAATGCGGCGAGGCAACGATATAGCTGTCCTTCTCGCACAGAGATCTCTACCAACGGCGCTTCCACTTGCCACTGCCCCGCCCATGAATCTCCCGCCAACATCAAAAAGACTGAAGGAAGAGCATAGGGAGACTATCCCACCAGACATAGAAAGGCGCTCCCATTGTAGTATCTCTCCACCAACACCTGAAGACCGGAGGAGCTCAGTGCGAGCTCGACGTCCAGCATTATTAATCCAGCGCTTAAACTGTTAACACATTTACTACTTTGACTCTGAATTACTACTTCGACGTTCCTTCAGTTAGCCTTTAATAATCCGGCGTATGCGTCGTCAAACTCCAGTACGAGTCTTTAAGACTTTTATATACACACTAAATTGTAAAGAACGAGTTTACCAGCCGCTAGTCTAGCGACTGTAATATTACTAATTTAACGTTGAATATAAAATAAAGTGATCTTTTATATTGCAACAATTCGCAATTATTTAACGACCGGCCAGTCCTACATCCTCGATCAGCCGTCGTTCGCTGTAGTCAATAAAGCAGCCAATTCTTTGGAACCTTCGGAAGATCATTCACAGGAAGGAATCCAACGTGCTAGAGGACGTACTCTAGCATATATTCATAAATATAAATCTGGTACGTTAAGGTAACTCCGATTTCACAGTGACAAGTTGAAGTCTTCTGATCCCTGGCAAACTCGGTGAACTGCAGAGTGGCCAAAAATAATACTTTCTATTTAAATAAATCACGAATAAATACTTACCAGTAAAGAGCAAATAAATATAATAGCTATTGAAGAAATAACAGAGAACCTTGGAACAAACTAATTTATAGCTATTTTCAATAATATTTATATTGTCACGTTCTTAATAAATTACTTAATGATAGTAATTTAAAAATTAATTTTTTTTTCCTAACCGATTACCGAGACGTGACAATGGTAAACCGTCTGCCGTATAGGTAATGGCGGAAGTGAGTGACACAATACACAACTGCCAGACATTCTTTCTCAGTAGTGGAGTATTTTCCTTCGGCGTCGTTCAACGTTCTGGAAGTATAAGATATTGGTAAATCTTTTCCAGCTTCGCCTTGGCTCAATACGCCTCCTATGGCGTATCCACTGGCATCTGTGGTTAGTAGGAAAGGTTCGTTAAAATTTGGATATTGTAAGATGGGTTCCTTGCAAAGTTCATTTACGAGTGTGTCAAAAGAATTTTCTTGTAAAGTGGTCCAAATGAATGGTTTATCCATTTTTAACGGATCGGTCAATGGTTTAGCAATTTTTGAGAAGTCCTTTATGAATCTACGATAGTATCAAACGAGGTCTAAAAATTGTTTAATGCTTTTGTGATTTTTAGGGACCGGGAAATTCTTTACTGCGATAATTTTATTAGGATCTGGCCTTAAACCGTCACCTCCTATAACGTGTCCCAGATAAGCTACCTCATGCCTTAAAAATTGGCACTTATCAGGTTGTAGTTGTAGATTTGCTTCTTTCAATCTCTGCATAAGCTCCCTGATTTTTATTTTGTGTTCTTCCAGTGACCTGGCGTATATAACGATATCGTCGAGGTAGACGAAAAGTTCATTTCCCTGTAATCCTGTGAGCACGTTATCCATTAAACGTTGGAAAGTCACAGGTGCGTTTTTAAGTCCGAAAGGCATTCGTTGGTATTCGTAATGTCCATATGGAGTAGAGAAAGCTGTTTTCGCTTGATCTTCAGCAGCCATGGGTATCTGATGAAATCCTTGGGCAAGATCAAAAATAGAAAAATATTTCGCGCTTCCCAACTGGTCTAATATTTCCGAAATATTAGGCAGTAGGTATGCATCTTCGATCGTTTTTTCATTCAGTTTCCTGAAGTCAATTACCATTCGCCACTTTTTCTGTCCGTCGGCCGCGGACTTCTTCGGAACGATCCATAAGGGAGCGTTGTATGGTGAAGCTGATGGTACAATAATTTCGTCAGTTAATAATTTAGTTACTTGCCTATCTATTTCCTCCTTATGGATAGGTGGATACCTGTACTGTTTTACATGTATAGGTATATTGTCTGTAGTAGATATAAAATGTTGGACAAGGGTAGTGGACTTAAAATTTTCTCCTGGGAGATGAAAACAGTCAGCATGTTCTCTGAGTATATTTTTTACTTGTTCTGCTTCCTCTTCATTTAAATGCTCTGTATTTATGAGAGCTTGAAGCCGTTGTGCGCGGCTAGAGATTACATCTGAATTTTCAGAAGGGACCCTTGGGTCTGGAGATATAATAAATGTGTCAGTTGTTAAAGATGTGTTTGAAGATTTCCCTGTATTGATGAGCTCCTCATGGCTCATAGATTTAGAAAAGGTTGAAGATTTCCCATAGTTGGTGAACTCTCCTTGGCTCTTGGAGTTAGAAGGCAAAGATTTCCCATAGTCGGAGAGCCCTTCGTTGCTCATAGAAGACTCTGTCAGATTCCCCGTAGCGAGAGGTTGAGCAGAGTTGGTTGAAGCACAAAACTCCTCGGAGTTCAAAAAAGAAAGTGTAGATTTCCCAGTGTTGGTGAGCTCTCCTTGGCTCTTAGATGTAGTAGATGAAGATTTCTCATTATTGGCGAGCTCTTCATTGCTCATAAAATCAGGAGTACCCTGATGGTATTCTTCAGAATCACCTAGTATGATATAATCCTCCAAGGGCGTTGGGTACTTCGATCGTGTAATTATACTCTGTCAAATTATAGGCTTTGATTTGCCCTTTCCCTCCGGAATTTTTGATGAGAGCTTCCCCCAAAAATAAGCCTTTTACTGGCTCGTTACGAGGAACGTATCCTTCCCTCTTTTCTGGATTTGTGATATTGAAAGTGATATCAACCACCGATCGCGCGGGTATTGTAATATCTTTGTTTTTGAAGAAAGGGACTTGAATGTCTTCGAATGCCAAGCATCCTTGTTTATAGTCGACAATGGCATTATTGTGTTTCAGGAAATTAGTACCTATTATGCCATCTGCGGGTATGCCAAAGTCGTCCTTAACGATGTAGAACTTAATCTTCTTCTCCATAATTTCGATAGTGGTTGAGTCCAATGTTTTTATTGGTTTCTTCGCAATCCCTTTTAATTTGAGTGTGTCCTTATTATTTATATGGACGTTCTTCAATATTCCCAGCTTTATTAGATTCACAGAAGATCCCGAGTCTACCATGAAGAAACAGTACCCCTTAAATTTTTCAGAAGTAATTGATACTTTAGGTTGGTACGTTTCTTGGCCCAGATTCGCTATCCCTATACTAACTTCTTTACTTTCATAGTTGTTAGTTGATTCGACGGCTGGCGCTGAGTCGTTATAAAATTTTGATGAATTTTCTAAAGAGAACGAGCCCTGACTCTCATTTCTTATGTTCAGGTCTGGCTCGTCGAGGGTTTTGGTTGTATTATGATAGAGCGCGCAGTTGCTTGGGCCGGTTCCCTGGTCGCGCTTACCGTCGGGCGGTCCTCCGCGTTTCCCGATGGTTGAACTGCGTTTCTGAATGCTAGTTTCCGACATTCGGAAACTCTATGCCCTGGGGCCTTGCAGTAATTGCATACGGTTGGCGAATTTGGTCCGGGTTGTCCGGGTATTAAAGGTCTAATCAAAAGTCGCGGGACGTAATTATTGTTGGGATTCTTTAATATAGATTTAGGCTGCTCTGCATCTGGAGGCCTTTGGTTGCCTAAATCTGAGCGCATTAGTGGAAATTGTCGCGGCGGATTTTGTCGTTCGCGTTATCTTTCGACTTCCAGATTTTTTGAAATTTTAACGGCCCATTCGATGGCCTCGTCTAGTGTGGCATTCCGATATTCCATACGCGTGAACATTTGAGGGTAAGCCATTTATAAACGCTTCGAGGACTTCCTCCTCGACCTCGTCATGGAACCCGCGAACCGTGGTTCTTTCCTTGGCGTCTGTTCCCATCCAATATTGCGGTTCTTAAATCTTTGATCCTCCCCGCGTATTTTAGAATAGACTCGTTGGGTGATTTATAAGCGTTGGCTAGTTCTCCGCAATACTGCGCAACCGACTTGTTTGGGGCAAAGATAGTTTTTAGTTTATCTATAAGATCTACGACGCGCATATATATATTTCCCTCAACTACTTGATACGCGTCGCCTTCAATTTTGTTCATTATGAACAGTACAAGTTGTGGTTCTTGTACAGGAGGCAATAAATCTCGGGCGCGCTCGCATGCGCGAGCAAATTGGAAAATGGAGATTCGATACCCGTTAAATGGGGGAATATTCGCTACCACGTCTTTTATTTTTAAGGCTGGCATTATTACGGGTGGTGCCTCTTCATATATTACCTGGTCTATGCATTTGTCGTACGCGGACGCGGCGCGAGAGGCTTTGCTCTAGGCTATTCACTTGCTCCGGTAATTTTCGTAACTGCGATAGCTCTGATTGTATTTACGAAAGTACGCTAAACAATGAATTTGCGTCGATTGATTCGTTAGGGCGTTTGGTTGTTTCTTCCCGCTCCTTAAGCGACATTTTGGGATGTGATTGTTTTTCACGGTCCTCTACGTATTTCTGTTTCTTTTCAATTTCTGGGTCGACGCTTACTGTAACGTGCGATCTTGTAAATTGGGCCATAACTCGGGGTATTATATTTTGTTTGTTGACGCAGCAACTATAGCAGTATAAAATGAGGCAATCTTTCTATAATTCAGCGGGGATGTACATGGCAGTATCTATTTTGTATATATAAAATTTCAAAATTCCATGTCCAAAAATGAAAGTTTATAAATCTTATTTTGGGTTAAATTTTGAAATTAGAGAATTTATTAAGAACGTGACGATATAAATAATATTGAAAATAGCTATAAATTAGTTTGTTCCAAGGTTCTCTGTTATTTGTTCAATAGCTATTATATTTATTTGTTCTTTACTGGTAAGTATTTATTCGTGATTTATTTGAATAGAAAAGTATTATTTTTGGCCACTCTGCAGTTCACCGAGTTTGCCAGGGATCGGAAGGCTTCAACTTGTCACTGTGAAATCGGAGTTACCTTAACTTACCAGATTTATATTTATGTATATATGCTAGAGTACGTCCTCTAGGCACGTTGGATTCCTTCCTGTGAATGGTCTTCCGAAGGTTCCAAAGAATTGGCTGTTTTACTGACTACAGCGAACGACGGCTGATCGAGGATGTAGGAATGGCCGGTCGTTAAATAATTGCAAATCGTTGTAATATAAAAGATCACTTTATTTTATATTCAACGTTAAATTAGTACTATTACAGTCGCTAGACTAGCGGCTGGTAAACTCATTCTTTAACGATAACTTTTAATAAACTTTAATAAACGATAACTTTTAATAAACGAAACTAACTTCTAAAGCATTAAATTCAATAAGGAGATACAAGCAAAAGGAATGAAACAGTGTACAATGCAAATGTAACATTATTAAACGTTATTAACTAACAAATGCGCGTCCCGTATGAACATAGCAAAATGGGACATTGGTACATACTTTAATATAATAATTTTAAGTATGTCACGTACCGCGACCATTTTTTCCGAATTTCCTTCCTTTATTATATTCTTGAAACCGGTTAAAAGAACTCTAAGTCCCTTTTATATGATTCGAAAAGCCCGCCTTCGGCGGCCATGACACCTTGCTTCTTCTAGTAGCTAAGCGCGGCGCTACCATAGTAGCGCGTCGTCCCACTACCTCGCGAACCCACTACGACGTACCCCCACTTGCGGGCGACCGCAGCGGCCGAGCCGCCGAAACGAAGGACCTCAGTGCAGGCCCCGACTCAGTGTTGTTGTTTGGGCCGGGTTTTCTCGCGCATGCGTGGTAGATGGCAGCCGAAGCAGCGGTGTATATAAGAGGAGTAGTGTTTGGGCGCGAAAGTCTTGGCGGGCCCGGCAATAAGGACAGGCTAGGTTAAGGTGAATAGGTAAGTATATTTTAGAATTTATTTTATTTAATTATTATATTGTCTCTTTTAATAAAAAAAAATGATATAAATTACATTATAATTAAAATTAGTATTTGTAGAAAAAATGTTTTTTATTTATTTAATTGATTATTTAATTAATTATTTTTAAAAAGATATTTTTATATTTAATGAATTTTATTTATGTTTATTTAAACAAATAAATATTTTTATTTTTTGTATTTTTTGTAAGAATACTGGTGAGGTTTTTGGCAGTTTTCCTTACCCTTGCAACAAATGTTGGTATTCTCCGAGATTCTGCCAAAAATAAAATTTTACTTTTGTTTATATTAAAATGTTTTTTAATTAATTATTTTATTACCCTTTCCTTTTTCAGTTTATTTATATTTTATTTATAATATATATGTGTTTATTTGAATATTTAATATTTTTATAATAGATGTTTAACAATTATTAGATATTTTTGTGCGGGTGATTAATGGTACTTCTTTTTGGTCAACTAAGCACTGTACTGATACCGCGTTTGTCACGCATGCGCGAAAAAACCCGGCCCGAACAACAACACTGCCCCGACTTCGTCAGTCTCATCCGCGATCTCAAGTCGACAACAAGTCTAAATCGGGACTCCAACTCAAAATTAAACTCTAACTCCAACTCGAATTCTAGTTTAATTCCAATTATACTTCAACTCTAAACTCTAGTTTAATTCAAACTTTAATTCTAACGTTAAACATAAGTTCTCAAGTGTATTAGCCACAGTGTATAAGTAATGAATAAATATATTGTAGTGTATTTGCTAAATTCTTGTTAATTATTTTAATGATAAAGCCTTCTTTCTCTACCGACGTGCTTCATTAACACTACCACGTAATCAACGTATCGTTTTATTTTATTTCGCCACGCGACTATTAAGTTTATTCGTTATTTTTAAATATCTGTGTCACGCGTACTCAAGTGGGAAACTAAAATTCAAATTTCGCCTGGCTTCATTCGTTCCATGCTCACGGACACATACACACCTAATAGCAATACAGCAGTGCGGTCCCTCGCACGCCACTATTGTTATTAGATATTAATACGCAATACAGTTAGAGCGGCCCATCGCACACTGTATCACGTATCATACACATTCCTAAGCATGGCAGTGCGGTCTCTCGCACGCTACGCGACTATACATACAATCAACGTATAAAGCCAGTGTTCTTGATCCCATCTGTAATACTAACAAATGCCAAAGAACAGACGAGGCGGAGTAAAGAAACGTGCGCGACATCAACTAATAGAATTATCCATCGAGCCTGTGAATTCTTACGAGTCTTAGTATATCGGGGTAGAATCGCACTACGACCCTGAATACGAGGCATTCTTTAAGCATAATACAGTAAATTCAGTCGTGGACCGGAACAATAATAATAGTATTAACCTCGTGGAGTGGCCAGCTAAATTGACTGCAATAACTATTGAACACCCGTGGATTCCGCCTTTCGACATCAACGAAAAGGATCCGAGACGAACAAGGTACCTACAAATCCGAGCAGAAATCCTATACCGTTGATACGACGCCGCAACGCCTGAATATTGGGGGACTGCAGACCACCCCGTGTTGCTGGATTAATACACCACTACAAGGTAGGATTGTATCTATATTTTATCTGGTTATCTTTACCTCTGGGGCTCCTAAACCAAATCCATTAGAAGAGCCATCAAAGACCCTTTTAACCCAAATCCATTAGAAAAGCCATTAAAGAAAACCCTTTTTAACCCAAATCCATTAGAAGAGCCATCAAAGATCCTTTTAACCCAAATCCATTAGAAAAGCTATTAAAGAAAAAACCCTTGTTGACCCAAAGCCATTAAAGACCCTTTTCACCCAAATCCATTAGGAAAGCCATTAAAGAAAAAAAAAACCTTTTTTGACCCAAAGCCATTAAAGACCCTTTTAAAATTAAGTAACAATACATCTTAGATCAACTTAGTTCCTACTGTTACCTTGGTCAACCATCTATGTGTCCATCATTCATACAAGATGTGCAACGGATATTCGGGATAGATGCAACGCAGACCCTTCCCTCCTATTTTTGCGTTAGAACATTTGGAAGATGTCATGTATTAACTAAATTTGCCCTTTGCAACGATTGCTATCGCGATCTTCCAAGCATCGAATTGCGTGAGTGGTCCGCGATACCATATAGTCGAAATAGGTTACTACGCACCCGGTAGAATTGTATGTTATAAATGCGACAAAGCATTAAGTTTTGCTAGATCAGGAACTTCGTGCCGTTTGTATACCGACAAGTTAAACAAATTCGATCAAAACCCTGCGAGTATAAACGGTTTAATTAATAATCTTGAACGAAATCTGATGCTCCGCACTGAGGAAGTACCCCAGCTGCCTAATCTGCACCGTTAACTACAACTCGCCTTGACTCAAATCTCGCAATTGGTCGCGATCTTTACCGATATCCTCGCGTATTCTATGAAAATCCGGTAATTCTCAGTCGCAGGTTATCCTCGGAAATATTCCGAAACAGCGACATAGCCCGGTACAAATCCGAGAACGCGAATTCACCGTTATCGCGCCGCGATATTACTGGGACGTAACAACACATACATTTACATATGCACACCGTAATGTTTAACTTTATATTATTTTATATCCTTTATTTAGTAGCATTAAGAATCTTTATACGCGTCATACGCATTTATATATTCTATACTACGCGCACACGAATCATATACAACGTGGCGTTCTTTATTAATAATGCGTTTAGCAATAAGAAGCTAGGAATATAAGAAATAATATTTTAATCACTGTAGCATTATAAGAGTTTTATAAGAGTCTTAAACTGTGCATGGTATGCGGACTAGTCGTCGATCGATATTCTTATCCGCAGGCTCGATAAGATAAAGCCGGACAAACAAGTTGGAATGAGGCTACGATATAGCTGTCCTTCTCGCACAGAGATCCCTACCAGCGGCGATTCCACTTGCCATTGCTCCCGCCCATGGGTCTCCCACCAGCATCAGGAAGCCTAAGGCAAAAGCATAGGAAGAATATCCCACCATCTACAAAGAGGCGATCCCAATGCAGCAGCTCTCCCACCAACATCTGAAGACCGGAGGAGCTCAGTGCGAGCCCGACGTCCAGCATTACTATTCGCGATGGCAAACTGTTAACACGTTTACTACTTTTAAGCTCCGAATCCCTTTGTCAAGCGTCAGTAATCCGGCGCTTCGCGTCGTCAAACTTCTGTACAAGTCTTTAAGACTCTTAGATATACTCTGAAACGGAGTTTACCAGCTGCTAGCATAGCGACTGTAATAATAATAGAAATTAAACGTTGAGTATAAGTAAAGTGATTCTTTTTATATTGCAATGATTCGTAATTATTTAATGACCGGCCATTCCTACATCCTCGATCGGCCGTCGTCCACTGTAGTCAGCAGACGCAGTAAATTCTTTGGAGCCTTCGGAAGACCATCCGTAAGAGGAAATCCAGTTTAGAGAACATCATACAGCACGTATTTAGATACAAAAATCTGGTGAGTCAAGGTAATACCGATTTCACAGCGACAAGTTATTAGTCTTTTGGTTCCCGGTAGACCCGGTGAATGCAGGGTGACCTAAAAAGAAACAAAACATCTTAAGAAATAATCATTTTATTCGATTATAAATACATAAACCCTAGATTAAACACAGACTCACTACTACTATTATTTCAATTGATATAGTCACGTTTTAAGAGATTGCTTAGCATTAGAAATTCAAATTAATATTTTTTTTTTAACTTCAAACACTGAGACGTGACAATATTGTACAAGAATTTTCGACAAATCTCACTTACTGACACGTAACTAAGACGTTCCGACCGTACAAATTTTGCCTACATAGCGATCTTACCTCTGTGTGCCGAGATGCGTTATCCCTCAATTTCCTTGATGTTATACAAGAATTTTCGATAAATTTCACTTACTGACACGTAACTAAAATGTCACGAGCGTTCAAAACTCGTCTACATAGCGGTCTTGCCTCTGTGTGCTGTAATGGGTTATTCCATAGTTTCCTTGATGTTGTACAAGAATTTTCGACAAATCTCACTTACTGACACGTAACTAAGACGTTCCGAGCATACAAAACTTGCCAACATACCGATCTTAGCTCTGTGTGCCGAGAAGGGTTATTTCTCAATTTCCTTGATGTTGCACGAGAATTTTCGAATTATCACACTTACTGACACGTAACTAAGACGTTCCGAGCATACAAAACTTGCCAACATACCGATCTTAGCTCTGTGTACCGAGATGGGTTATTCCTTAATTTCCTTGATGTTGTACAAGAATTTTCGACAAATCTCACTTACTGACACGTAACTAAAACGTCCCGAGCGTACAAAACTCGCCTACATAACGATCTTAACGCTGTGTGCCGAGATAGGTTATTCCTCAATTTCTTTGATGTACAAGAATTTTCGGTAAATCTCACTTACTGACACGTAACTAAGACGTTCCGAGCGTACAAAGTTTGCCAACATACCGATCTTAGCTCTGTGTGCCGAGGTGGGTTATTCCTCAATTTCATTGATGTTGCACGAGAATTTTCGATAAATCTCAATTATTGACACGTAACTATGACGTTCCGAGCGCACAAAACTTGCCAACATACCGATCTTAGCTTTGTGTGCCGAGATGGGTTATTCCTCAATTTCATTGATGTTGCACGAGAATTTTCGAAATATCACACTTACTGACACGTAACTAAGACGTTCCGAGCATACAAAACTTGCCAACATACCGATCTTAGCTCTGTGTGCCGAGATGGGTTATTCCTTAATTTCCTTGATGTTGTACAAGAATTTTCGACAAATCTCACTTACTGACACGTAACTAAAACGTCCCGAGCGTACAAAACTCGCCTACATAACGATCTTAACGCTGTGTGCCGAGATGGGTTATTCCTCAATTTCCTTGATGTACAAGAATTTTCGGTAAATCTCACTTACTGACACGTAACAAAGACGTTCCGAGCGTACAAAGTTTGCCAACATACCGATCTTAGCTCTGTGTGCCGAGGTGGGTTATTCCTCAATTTCATTGATGTTGCACGAGAATTTTCGATAAATCTCAATTATTGACACGTAACTATGACGTTCCGAGCGCACAAAACTTGCCAACATACCGATCTTAGCTTTGTGTGCCGAGATGGGTTATTCCTCAATTTCATTGATGTTGCACGAGAATTTTCGAATTATCACACTTACTGACACGTAACTAAGACGTTCCGAGCATACAAAACTTGCCAACATACCGATCTTAGCTCTGTGTGCCGAGATGGGTTATTCCTTAATTTCCTTGATGTTGTACAAGAATTTTCGACAAATCTCACTTACTGACACGTAACTAAAACGTCCCGAGTGTACAAGACTCGCCTACATAACGATCTTAACGCTGTGTGCCGAGATGGGTTATTCCTCAATTTCCTTGATGTACAAGAATTTTCGGTAAATCTCACTTACTGACACGTAACAAAGACGTTCCAAGCGTATAAAACTTGCCTACATAGCGATCTTACCTCTATGTTCCGAGATGCGTTATCCCTCAATTTCCTTGATGTTGCACGAGAATTTTCGATAAATCACACTTACTGACACGTAACTAAAACGTCCCGAGTGTACAAGACTCGCCTACATAACGATCTTAACGTTGTGTGCCGAGATGGGTTATTCCTCAATTTCCTTGATGTTGTACAAGAATTTTCGACAAATCTCACTTACTGACACGTAACTAAGACGTTCCGAGCATACAAAACTTGCCAACATACCGATCTTAGCTCTGTGTGCCGAGAAGGGTTATTCCTCAATTTCCTTGATGTTGCACGAGAATTTTCGAATTATCACACTTACTGACACGTAACTAAGACGTCACGAGCGTTCAAAACTCGTCTACATAGCGGTCTTGCCTCTGTGTGCTGTAATGGGTTATTCCATAGTTTTCTTGATGTTGTACAAGAATTTTCGATAAATCTCACTTACTGACATGTAACAAAGACGTTCCGAGCGTATAAAACTTGCCTACATAGCGAAATCAACTCTGAGTGCCGAGATGGTTATTCCTCAATTCCATTGATGTTGCACGAGAATTTCCGACAAATCTCACTTACTGACACGTAACTAAGACGTTCCGAGCGTACAAAACTTGCCTACATAGCACTGTGCGTAGAGAAACGTTTTTCCGCAAGTTCCTTGATGTTGTACAAGAAATCTCGTCAAATCTCACTGACTGACACGTAACTAAGACGTTCCGAAAGAGCAAAACTTGCGTCCAAAGCGAACTCTGCTCTCTGTCAAGAAAAGCATTTATCCTTAATTTCCTTGATGTTGTACAAGAATTTTCGACAAATCTCATTTACTGACACGTGACTAAGACGTTCCGAACGAACAAAACTTGCGTACATAGCGATCTCAGCTCTGTGCTCAGAGAAGCGTTTCTCCTCAACTTCCTTGATGTTGTACCAGAATTTTCGACAAATCTCACTTACTGACACGTAACTAAGACATTCCGAACGAACAAAACTTGCGTACGTAGCGATCTCAGCTCTGTGTTCAGAGAAGCGTTTCTCCTCAAATTCCTTGATGTTGCACGGGAATTTTCGACAAATCCCACTTACTGACACGTAAATAAGACGTTCCGAAGGAACAAAACTCGCGTACAAAGCGATATCAGCTCTGTGTCAAGAAAAGCATTTATCCTTAATTTCCTCGATGTTGTACAAGAATTTTCGACAAATCTCACTTACTGACACGTAACTAAAACGTTCCGAACTAACAATACTTGCGTACATAGCGATCTCAGCTCTGTGCTCAGAGAAGCGTTTCTCCTCAACTTCCTTGATGTTGTACCAGAATTTTCGACAAATCTCACTTACTGACACGTAACTAAGACATTCCGAACGAACAAAACTTGCGTACGTAGCGATCTCAGCTCTGTGTTCAGAGAAGCGTTTCTCCTCAAATTCCTTGATGTTGTACGGGAATTTTCGACAAATCCCACTTACTGACACGTAAATAAGACGTTCCGAAGGAACAAAACTCGCGTACAAAGCGATATCAGCTCTGTGTCAAGAAAAGCATTTATCCTTAATTTCCTCGATGTTGTACAAGAATTTTCGACAAATCTCACTTACTGACACGTAACTAAAACGTTCCGAACTAACAATACTTGTGTACATAGCGATCTCAGCTCTGTGCATAGAGGAACGTTTCTCCGCAATTTCCTTGATGTTGTACGAGAATTTTCGACAAATCTCACTTACTGATACGTAACTAAGACGTTCCGAACGAACAAAACTTGCGTACATAGCGATCTCAGCTCTGTGCTCAGAGAAGCGTTTCTTCTCAATTTCCTTGATATTGTACGAGAATTTTCGACAAATCCCACCTACTGACACGTAACTAAGACGTTCCGAAGGAACAAAATTTGCGTACATAGCGATATCAGCTCTGTGTCAAGAAAAGCATTTATCCTTAATTTTCTCGATGTTGTACAAGAATTTTCGACAAATCCCACCTACTGACACGTAACTAAGACATCCCGAAGGAACAAAACTTGCGTACTTAGCGATATCAGTTCTGTGTCAAAAAAAGCATTTATCCTTAATTTCCTCGATGTTGTACAAGAATTTTCGACAAATCTCACATACTGACACGTAACTAAAACGTTCCGAACGAACAAAACTTGCGTACATAGCGGTCATAGCACTGTGCGTAGAGAAACGTTTCTCCTCAATTTCCTTGATGTTGTACAAGAATTTTCGACAAATCTCACTTACAGACACGTAACTAAAATGTTCCGAACAAACAAAATTTGCGTACATAGCGATCTCAGCTCTGTGCTCAGAGAAGCGTTTCTCCTCAATTTCCTTGATGTTGTACGAGAATTTTCGGCAAATCTCACTTACTGACACGTAACTAAGCCGTTCCGAAGGAACAAAATTGCGTACATAGCGATATCAGCTTTGTATCAAGAAAAGGATTTATCCTTAATTTCCTCAATGTTGTACAAGAATTTTCGACAAATCTCACTTACTGACACGTAACTAAAACGTTCCGAACGAACAAAACTTGTGTACAAAGCGGTCATAGCACTGTGCGTAGAGAACCGTTTCTCCTCAATTTCCTTGATGTTGTATAAGAATTTTCGACAAATCTCACTTAATGACACGTAACTAAGACGTTCCGAACGAACAAAACTTGCGTACATAGCGATCTCAGCTCTGTGCTCAGAGAAACGTTTCTCCTCAATTTCCTTGATGTTGTACAAGAATTTTCGACAAATCTCACTTACTGACACGTAACTAAGACGTTTCGAGAGAGCAAAACTTGCGTCCATAGCGATCTCTGCTCTGTGCTCAGGAAAGCGTTTCTTCCGAGGTTCCTTGATGTTGTTCGAGAATTTTCGACAAATCTCACTTACTGACACGTAACTAAGACGTTCCGAAAGAGCAAAACTTGCGTCCATAGCGATCTCTGCTCTGTGTCAAGAAAAGCATTTATCCTTAATTTCCTCGATGTTGTACAAGAATTTTCGACAAATCTCACTAACTGACACGTAACTAAAACGTTCCGAACTAACAATACTTGTGTACATAGCGATCTCAGCTTTGTGCGTAGAGGAACGTTTCTCCGCAATTTCCTTGATGTTGTACGAGAATTTTCGACATATCTCACTTACTGATACGTAACTAAGACGTTCGGAACGAACAAAACTTGCGTACATAGCGATCTCAGCTCTGTGCTCAGAGAAGCGTTTCTCCTCAATTTCCTTGATGTTGTACGAGAATTTTCGGCAAATCTCACTTATTGATACGTAACTAAGACGTTTCGAGAGAGCAAAACTTGCGTCCATAGCGATCTCTGCTCTGTGCTCAGGAAAGCGTTTCTTCCGAGGTTCCTTGATGTTGTTCGAGAATTTTCGACCAATCTCCCTTACTGACACGTAACTAAGACGTTTCGAGAGAGCAAAACTTGCGTCCATAGCGATCTCTGCTCTGTGTCAAGTAGAGCATTTATCCTTAATTTCCTTGTTGTTGTACAAGAATTTTCGACAAATCTCACTTACTGACACGTAACTAAGACGTTCCGAACGAACAAAGCTTGCGTACATAGCGATCTCAGCTCTGTATCAAGAAAAGTATTTATCCTTAATTTCCATGATGTTGTATAAGAATTTTCGACAAATCTCACTTAATGACGCGTAACTAATACGTTCCGAACGAACAAAACTTGCGTACATAGCGATCTCAGTTCTGTGCTCAGGAAAGAGTTTCTTCCGAGGTTCCTTGATGTTGTTCGAGAATTTTCGACCAATCTCCCTTACTGACACGTAACTAAGACGTTTCGAGAGAGCAAAACTTGCGTCCATAGCGATCTCTGCTCTGTGTCAAGTAGAGCATTTATCCTTAATTTCCTTGATGTTGTACAAGAATTTTCGACAAATCTCACTTACTGACACGTACCTAAAGTGTTCCGAACAAACAAAATTTGCGTACATAGCGATCTCAGCTCTGTGCTCAGAGAAGCGTTTCTCCTCAATTTCCTTGATGTTGTACAAGAATTTTCGACAAATCTCTCTTACTGACACGTAACTAAGACGTTCCGAACGAACAAAACTTGCGTACATAGCGATATCAGCTCTGTGTTCAGAGAAGCGTTTCTCCTCAATTTCCTTGATGTTGTATAAGAATTTTCGACAAATCTCACTTAATGACACGTAACTAAGACGTTCCGAACGAACAAAACTTGCGTACATAGCGATCTCAGCTCTGTGCTCAGAGAAACGTTTCTCCTCAATTTCCTTGATGTTGTACAAGAATTTTCGACAAATCTCACTTACTGACACGTAACTAAGACGTTTCGAGAGAGCAAAACTTGCGTCCATAGCGATCTCTGCTCTGTGTCAAGTAGAGCATTTATCCTTAATTTCCTTGATGTTGTACAAGAATTTTCGACAAATCTCACTTACTGACACGTAACTAAAATGTTCCGAACAAACAAAATTTGCGTACATAGCGATCTCAGCTCTGTGCTCAGAGAAGCGTTTCTCCTCAATTTCCTTGATGTTGTACAAGAATTTTCGACAAATCTCTCTTACTGACACGTAACTAAGACGTTCCGATCGAACAAAACTTGCGTACATAGCGATCTCAGCTCTGTGTTCAGAGAATCGTTTCTCCTCAATTTCCTTGATGTTGTATATGAATTTTCGACAAATCTCACTTATTGACACGTAACTAAGACGTTCCGAACGAACAAAACTTGCGTACAAAGCGGTCATAGCACTGTGCGTACAGAACCGTTTCTCCTCAATTTCCTTGATGTTGTACAAGAATTTTCGACAAATCTCACTTAATGACACGTAACTAAGACGTTCCGAACGAACAAAACTTGCGTACATAGCGATCTCTGCTCTGTGTCAAGAAAAGCATTTATCCTTAATTTCCTCGATGTTGTACAAGAATTTTCGACAAATCTCACTAACTGACACGTAACTAAAACGTTCCGAACTAACAATACTTGTGTACATAGCGATCTCAGCTTTGTGCGTAGAGGAACGTTTCTCCGCAATTTCCATGATGTTGTACGAGAATTTTCGACAAATCTCACTTACTGATACGTAACTAAGACGTTCCGAACGAACAAAACTTGCGTACATAGCGATCTCAGCTCTGTGCTCAGAGAAGCGTTTCTTCTCAATTTCCTTGATGTTGTACCATAATTTTCGACAAATCCCACCTACTGACACGTAACTAAGACGTTCCGAAGGAACAAAATTTGCGTACATAGCGATATCAGCTCTGTGTCAAGAAAAGCATTTATCCTTAATTTTCTCGATGTTGTACAAGAATTTTCGACAAATCCCACCTACTGACACGTAACTAAGACATTCCGAAGGAACAAAACTTGCGTACTTAGCGATATCAGTTCTGTGTCAAGAAAAGCATTTATCCTTAATTTCCTCGATGTTGTACAAGAATTTTCGACAAATCTCACATACTGACACGTAACTAAAACGTTCCGAACGAACAAAACTTGCGTACATAGCGGTCATAGCACTGTGCGTAGAGACACGTTTCTCCTCAATTTCCTTGATGTTGTACAAGAATTTTCGACAAATCTCACTTACTGACACGTAACTAAGACGTTCCGAACGAACAAAACTTGCGTACATAGCGATCTCAGCTCTGTGCTCAGGAAAGCGTTTCTTCCGAGGTTCCTTGATGTTGTTCGAGAATTTTTGACAAATCTCCCTTACTGACACGTAACTAAGACGTTTCGAGAGTGCAAAACTTGCGTCCATAGCGATCTCAGCTCTGTGTCAAGAAAAGCATTTATCCTGAATTTCCATGATGTTGTACAAGAATTTTCGACAAATCTCACTTAATGACACGTAACTAAGACGTTCCGAACGAACAAAACTTGTGTACATAGCTGTCATAGCACTGTGAGTAGAGAAACGTTTCTCCTCAATTTCCTTGATGTTGTACAAGAATTTTCGACAAATCTCTCTTACTGACACGTAGCTAAGACGTTCCGAACGAACAAAACTTGCGTACATAGCGATCTCAGCTCTGTGTTCAGAGAATCGTTTCTTCTCAATTTCCTTGATGTTGTACAAGAATTTCCGACAAATCTCACTTACTGACACGTAACTAAAACGTTCCGAACGAACAAAACTTGCGTACATAGCTATCTCAGCTCTGTGTTCAGAGAAGCGTTTCTCCTCAATTTCCTTGATGTTGTGCAAGAATTTTCGACATATCTTACTTATTGACACGTAACTAAGACTTTCCGAACGAACAAAACTTGCGTACATAGCGATCTCAGCTCTGTGCTCACAGAAACGTTTCTCCTCAATTTCCTTGATGTTGTACGAGAATTTTCGGCAAATCTCACTTACTGATACGTAACTAAGACGTTTCGAGTGAGCAAAACTTGCGTCCATAGCGATCTCTGCTCTGTGTCAAGTAAAGCATTTATCCTTAATTTCCTTGATGTTGTACAAGAATTTTCGACAAATCTCACTTACTGACACGTAACTAAGACGATCCGAACGATCAAAACTTGCGTACATAGCGATATCAGCTCTGTGCTCAGAGAAGCGTTTCTCCTCAATTTCCTTGATGTTGTACGAGAATTTTCGGCAAATCGTAACGTGAAGACGTTCCGAACTTACAAAATTTGCGTACATAGCGATCTCAGCTCTGTGTTCAGAGAAGCGTTTCTCCTCAATTTCCTTGATGTTGTACCAGAATTTTCGACAAACCTCACTTACTGACACGTAACTAAGACGTTCCGAAAGAGCAAAACTTGCGTTCATAGCGATCTCTGCTCTGTGTCATGAAAAGCATTTATCCTTAATTTCCTTGATGTTGTACAAGAATTTTCGACAAATCTCACTTATTGACACGTAACTAAGACGTTCCGAATGAACAAAACTTGCGTACATAGCGATCTCAGCTCTGTGCGTAGAGGAACGTTTCTCCGCAATTTCTTTGATGTTGTACGAGAATTTTTGACAAATCCCACTTACTGACACGAAACTAAGATGTTCCGAATAAACAAAACTTGCGTACATAGCGGTCATAGCACTGTGCGTAGAGAAACTTTTCTCCTCAATTTCCTTGATGATGTTCAAGAATTTTCGACAAATCTCACTTATTGACACGTAACTAAGACGTTTCGAACGAACAAAACTTGCGTACACAGCGATCTCAGCTCTGTGCTCAGAGAAGCTTTCTCCGCAATTTCCTTGATGTTGTGCGAGAATTTACGACAAATCTCACTTACTGAAACGTAACTAAGACGTTCCGAACGAACAAAACTTGTGTACATAGCGGTCATAGCACTGTGCGTAGAGAAACGTTTCTCCTCAATTTCCTTGATGTTGTACAAGAATTTTCGACAAATCTCACTTACTGACACGTAACTAAGACGTTCCGAACTAACAAAATTTGCGTACATAGCGATCTCAGCTCTGTGCTCAGAGAAGCGTTTCTCCTCAATTTCCTTGATGTTGTACGAGAATTTTCGGCAAATCTCACTTACTGACACGTAACTAAGATGTTCCGAACGAACAAAACATGCGTACATAGCGATCTCAGCTCTGTGCGTAGAGGAACGTTTCTCCGCACTTTCCTTGATGTTGTACGAGAATTTTCGAAAAATCCCACTTACTGACACGTAACTAAGACGTTCCGAACTAACAAAACTCGCGTACATAGCGATCTCATCGCTGTGCGTATAGGAACGATTCTCCGCAATTTCCTCGATGTTGTACGAGAATTTTCGACAAATCTCACTTACTGACACGTAACTAAGACGTTCCGAACGAATAAAACTTGCGTACATAGCGGTCATAGCACTGTGCGTAGAGAAACGTTTCTCCTCAATTTCCTTGATGTTGTACAAGAATTTTCGACAAATCTCACTTACTGACACGTAACTAAGACGTTCCGAATGAACAAGACTTGCGTACATAGCGATCTCAGCTCTGTGCTCAGAGAAGCGTTTCTTCTCATTGCGTACATAGCGACCTCAGCTCTGTGCTCAGAGAAGCGTTTCTTCTGAATTTCCTAGATGTTGTTCGAGAATTTTCGACAAATTCCACTTACTGAGACGTAACTAAGACGTTCCGAAGGAACAAAACATGCGTACATAGCGATATCAGCTCTGTGTCAAGAAAAGCATTTATCCTTAATTTCCTTGATGTTGAACAAGAATTTTCGACAAATCTCTCTTACTGACACGTAACTAAGACGTTCCGAACGAACAAAACTTGCGTACATAGCGATCTCAGCTCTGTGTTCAGAGAATCGTTTCTCCTCAATTTCCTAGATGTTGTACATGAATTTTCGACAAATCTCACTTATTGACACGTAACTAAGACGTTCCGAACGAACAAAACTTGCGTACATAGCGATATCAGCTCTGTGTTCAGAGAAGCGTTACTCCTCAATTTCCTTGATGTTGTACGGGAATTTTCGACAAATCCCACTTACTGACACGTAACTAAGCCGTTCCGAAGGAACAAAATTGCGTACATAGCGATATCAGCTTTGTGTCAAGAAAAGCATTTATCCTTAATTTCCTCGATGTTGTACAAGAATTTTCGACAAATCTCACTTACTGACACGTAACTAAAACGTTCCGAACGAACAAAACTTGTGTACAAAGCGGTCATAGCACTGTGCGTAGAGAACCGTTTCTCCTCAATTTCCTTGATGTTGTACAAGAATTTTCGACAAATCTCACTTACTGACACGTAACTAAGACGTTCCGAACGAACAAAACTTGCGTACATAGCGATTTTAACAATGTAAGCCGTGAAGCGATTCTTCTCAATTTCCTTGATGTTACACAAGAATTTTAGACAAATCTCACTTACTGACACGTAATTAAGACGTTTCAAACGAACAAAACTTGCGTACATAGCGATCTCAGCTTTGTGCGCAGAAAAACTTATATCCTCAATTTCCTTAATGTCGTGCAAGAATTTTCGACTAAACTCACTTACTGACACGTAACTAAGACGTTCCGAACGAACAAAACTTGCGTACATAGCGATCTCAGCTTTGTGCGCAGAAAAACGTATATCCTCAATTTCCTTAATGTCGTGCAAGAATTTTCGACTAAACTCACTTACTGACACGTAACTAAGACGTTCCGAACGAACAAAACTTGCGTACATAGCGATTTTAACAATGTAAGCCGTGAAGCGGTTCTTCTCAATTTCCTTGATGTTACACAAGAATTTTAGACAAATCTCACTTACTGACACGTAACTAAGACGTTCCGAACGAACAAAACTTGCGTACATAGCGATCTCAGCTTTGTGCGCAGAAAAACGTATATCCTCAATTTCCTTAATGTCGAGCAAGAATTTCCGACTAAACTCACTTACTGACATGTAACTAATACGTTTCGAACGAACAAAACTTGCGTACATAGCGATCTCAGCTTTGTGCGCAGAAAAACTTATATCCTCAATTTCCTTAATGTCGTGCCAGAATTTTCGACTAAACTCACTTACTGACACGTAACTAAGACGTTCCGAACGAACAAAACTTGCGTACATAGCGATTTTAACAATGTAAGCCGTGCAGCGGTTCTTCTCAATTTCCTTGATGTTACACAAGAATTTTAGACAAATCTCACTTACTGACACGTAACTAAGACGTTCCGGACGAACAAAACTTACGTACATAGCGATCTCAGCTTTGTGCGCAGAAAAACTTATATCCTCAATTTCCTTAATGTCGTGCCAGAATTTTCGACTAAACTCACTTACTGACACGTAACTAAGACGTTCCGAACGAACAAAACTAGCGTACATAGCGATTTTAACAATGTATGCCGTGAAGCGGTTCTTCTCAATTTCGTTGATGTTGCACAAGAATTTTAGGCAAATGTCACTTACTGACACGTAACTAAAATGTTCCGGAAGACCAAAACTTGCTTACATAGCGATTTTAACAATGTATGCCAAGAAGCGGTTCTTCTCAATTTCCTTGATGTTGCACAAGAATTTTAAACAAATCTCACTTACTGACACGTAACTAAAACGTTTCGAACGAACAAAACTTGCGTACATAGCAATCTCAGCTTTGTGCGCAGAAAAACGTATATCCTCAATTTCCTTAATGTCGTGCAAGAATTTTCGACTAAACTCTCTTACTGACACGTAACTAAGACGTTCCGAACGAACAAAACTTGCGTACATAACGATCTCAGCTTTGTGCGCAGAAAAACGTATATCCTCAATTTCCTTAATGTCGTGCAAGAATTTTCGACTAAACTCACTTACTGACACGTAACTAAGATGTTCCGAACGAACAAAACTTGCGTACATAGCGATTTTAACAATGTATGCCGTGAAGCGGTTCTTATCAATTTCCTTTACGTTGCACAAGAATTTTAGACAAATCTCACTTACTGACACGTAACTAAGACGTTTCGAACGAACAAAACTTGTGTACATAGCGATCTCACCTTTGTGCGCAGAAAAACGTATATCCTCAATTTCCTTAATGTCGTGCAAGAATTTTCGACTAAACTCACTTACTGACACGTAACTAAGACGTTCCGAACGAACAAAACTTGCGTACATAGCGATTTTAACAATGCATGCCGTGAAACGGTTCTTCTCAATTTCCTTGATGTTGCACAAGGATTTTAGACAAATCTCACTTACTGACACGTAACTAAGACGTTTCGAACGAACAAAACTTGCGTGCATAGCGATCTCAGCTTTGTGCGCAGAAAAACGTATATACTCAATTTCCTTAATGTCGTGCAAGAATTTTCGACTAAACTCACTTACTGACTCGTAACTAAGACGTTCCGAACGAACAAAACTTGCGTACATAGCGATTTTAACAATGTATGCCGTGAAGCGGTTCTTATCAATTTCCTTGATGTTGCACAAGAATTTTAGACAAATCTCACTTACTGACACGTAACTAAGACGTTCCGAACGAACAAAACTTGCGTACATAGCGATCTCAGCTTTGTGCGCAGAAAAACGTATATCCTCAATTTCCTTAATGTCGTGCAAGAATATTCGACTGAACTCACTTATTGACACGTAACTAAGACGTTCCGAACGAACAAAACTTGCGTACATAGCGATCCCAGCTTTGTGCGGAGAAAAACGTATATCCTCAATTTCGTTAACATTGTACAAGAACTTTTGATTAAAATCACTTACTGACACGTAACTCAGACGTTCCGAACGACCAAAACTTGCGTACATAGCGATTTTAACAATGTATGCCGTGAAGCGGTTCTTCTCAATTTCCTTGATGTTGCACAAGAATTTTAGACAAATCTCACTTACTGACACGTAACTAAGACGTTCCGAACGAACAAAACTTGCGTACATAGTGATTTTAACAATGTATGCCGTGAAGCGGTTCTTATCAATTTCCTTGATGTTGCACAAGAATTTTAGACAAATCTCACTTACTGACACGTAACTAAGACGTTTCGAACGAACAAAACTTGCGTACATAGCAATCTCAGCTTTGTGCGCAGAAAAACGTATATCCTCAATTTCCTTAATGTCGTGCAAGAATTTTCGACTAAACTCTCTTACTGACACGTAACTAAGACGTTCCGAACGAACAAAACTTGCGTACATAACGATCTCAGCTTTGTGCGCAGAAAAACGTATATCCTCAATTTCCTTAATGTCGTGCAAGAATTTTCGACTAAACTCACTTACTGACACGTAACTAAGATGTTCCGAACGAACAAAACTTGCGTACATAGCGATTTTAACAATGTATGCCGTGAAGCGGTTCTTATCAATTTCCTTTACGTTGCACAAGAATTTTAGACAAATCTCACTTACTGACACGTAACTAAGACGTTTCGAACGAACAAAACTTGTGTACATAGCGATCTCACCTTTGTGCGCAGAAAAACGTATATCCTCAATTTCCTTAATGTCGTGCAAGAATTTTCGACTAAACTCACTTACTGACACGTAACTAAGACGTTCCGAACGAACAAAACTTGCGTACATAGCGATTTTAACAATGCATGCCGTGAAACGGTTCTTCTCAATTTCCTTGATGTTGCACAAGGATTTTAGACAAATCTCACTTACTGACACGTAACTAAGACGTTTCGAACGAACAAAACTTGCGTGCATAGCGATCTCAGCTTTGTGCGCAGAAAAACGTATATACTCAATTTCCTTAATGTCGTGCAAGAATTTTCGACTAAACTCACTTACTGACTCGTAACTAAGACGTTCCGAACGAACAAAACTTGCGTACATAGCGATTTTAACAATGTATGCCGTGAAGCGGTTCTTATCAATTTCCTTGATGTTGCACAAGAATTTTAGACAAATCTCACTTACTGACACGTAACTAAGACGTTCCGAACGAACAAAACTTGCGTACATAGCGATCTCAGCTTTGTGCGCAGAAAAACGTATATCCTCAATTTCCTTAATGTCGTGCAAGAATATTCGACTGAACTCACTTATTGACACGTAACTAAGACGTTCCGAACGAACAAAACTTGCGTACATAGCGATCCCAGCTTTGTGCGGAGAAAAACGTATATCCTCAATTTCGTTAACATTGTACAAGAATT
This sequence comes from Polyergus mexicanus, assembly GCF_030449975.1. Classification (NCBI taxonomy): domain Eukaryota; kingdom Metazoa; phylum Arthropoda; class Insecta; order Hymenoptera; family Formicidae; genus Polyergus; species Polyergus mexicanus. The sequence goes on from NW_027223345.1 coordinate 1,823,805, forward strand.
TTTGATTAAAATCACTTACTGACACGTAACTCAGACGTTCCGAACGACCAAAACTTGCGTACATAGCGATTTTAACAATGTATGCCGTGAAGCGGTTCTTCTCAATTTCCTTGATGTTGCACAAGAATTTTAGACAAATCTCACTTACTGACACGTAACTAAGACGTTCCGAACGAACAAAACTTGCGTACATAACGATCTCAGCTTTGTGCGCAGAAAAACGTATATCCTCAATTTCCTTAATGTCGTGCAAGAATTTTCGACTAAACTCTCTTACTGACACGTAACTAAGACGTTCCGAACGAACAAAACTTGCGTACATAGCGATCTCAGCTTTGTGCGCAGAAAAACGTATATCCTCAATTTCCTTAATGTCGTGCAAGAATTTTCGACTAAACTCTCTTACTGACACGTAACTAAGACGTTCCGAACGAACAAAACTTGCGTACATAGCGATTTTAACAATGTATGCCGTGAAGCGGTTCTTCTCAATTTCCTTGATGTTGCACAAGAATTTTAGACAAATCTCACTTACTGACACGTAACTAAGACGTTTCGAACGAACAAAACTTGCGTGCATAGCGATCTCAGCTTTGTGCGCAGAAAAACGTATATACTCAATTTCCTTAATGTCGTGCAAGAATTTTCGACTAAACTCACTTACTGACTCGTAACTAAGACGTTCCGAACGAACAAAACTTGCGTACATAGCGATTTTAACAATGTATGCCGTGAAGCGGTTCTTATCAATTTCCTTGATGTTGCACAAGAATTTTAGACAAATCTCACTTACTGACACGTAACTAAGACGTTCCGAACGAACAAAACTTGCGTACATAGCGATCTCAGCTTTGTGCGCAGAAAAACGTATATCCTCAATTTCCTTAATGTCGTGCAAGAATATTCGACTGAACTCACTTATTGACACGTAACTAAGACGTTCCGAACGAACAAAACTTGCGTACATAGCGATCCCAGCTTTGTGCGGAGAAAAACGTATATCCTCAATTTCGTTAACATTGTACAAGAATTTTTGATTAAAATCACTTACTGACACGTAACTCAGACGTTCCGAACGACCAAAACTTGCGTACATAGCGATTTTAACAATGTATGCCGTGAAGCGGTTCTTCTCAATTTCCTTGATGTTGCACAAGAATTTTAGACAAATCTCACTTACTGACACGTAACTAAGACGTTCCGAACGAACAAAACTTGCGTACATAACGATCTCAGCTTTGTGCGCAGAAAAACGTATATCCTCAATTTCCTTAATGTCGTGCAAGAATTTTCGACTAAACTCTCTTACTGACACGTAACTAAGACGTTCCGAACGAACAAAACTTGCGTACATAGCGATCTCAGCTTTGTGCGCAGAAAAACGTATATCCTCAATTTCCTTAATGTCGTGCAAGAATTTTCGACTAAACTCTCTTACTGACACGTAACTAAGACGTTCCGAACGAACAAAACTTGCGTACATAGCGATTTTAACAATGTATGCCGTGAAGCGGTTCTTCTCAATTTCCTTGATGTTGCACAAGAATTTTAGACAAATCTCACTTACTGACACGTAACTAAGACGTTCCGAACGAACAAAACTTGCGTACATAGCGATTTTAACAATGTAAGCCGTGAAGCGGTTCTTCTCAATTTCCTTGATGTTACACAAGAATTTTAGACAAATCTCACTTACTGACACGTAACTAAGTCGTTCCGAACGAACAAAACTTGCGTACATAGCGATTTTAACAATGTATGCCGTGAAGCGGTTCTTCTCAATTTCCTTGATGTTGCACAAGAATTTTAGACAAATCTCACTTATTGACACGTAACTAAGACGTTCCGAACGTACAAAACTTGCGTACATAGCGATCTCAGCTTTGTGCGCAGAAAAACGAATATCCTCAATCTCCTTAATGTCGTGCAAGAATTTTCGACTAAACTCACTTACTGACACGTAACTAAGACGTTCCGAACGAACAAAACTTGCGTACATAGCGATTTTAACAATGTAAGCCGTGAAGCGGTTCTTCTCAATTTCCTTAATGTTACACAAGAATTTTAGACAAATCTCACTTACTGACACGTAACTAAGTCGTTCCGAACGAACAAAACTTGCGTACATAGCGATTTTAACAATGTATGCCGTGAAGCGGTTCTTATCAATTTCCTTGATGTTGCACAAGAATTTTAGACAAATCTCACTTACTGACACGTAACTAAGACGTTTCGAACGAACAAAACTTGCGTACATAGCGATCTCAGCTTTGTGCTCAGAAAAACGTATATCCTCAATTTCCTTAATGTCGTGCAAGAATTTTCGACTAAACTCTCTTACTGACACGTAACTAAGACGTTCCGAACGAACAAAACTTGCGTACATAGCGATTTTAACAATGTATGCCGTGAAGCGGTTCTTATCAATTTCCTTGATGTTGCACAAGAATTTTAGACAAATCTCACTTACTGACACGTAACTAAGACGTTCCGAACGAACAAAACTTGCGTACATAGCGATCTCAGCTTTGTGCGCAGAAAAACGTATATCCTCAATTTCCTTAATGTCGTGCAAGAATATTCGACTGAACTCACTTATTGACACGTAACTAAGACGTTCCGAACGAACAAAACTTGCGTACATAGCGATCCCAGCTTTGTGCGGAGAAAAACGTATATCCTCAATTTCGTTAACATTGTACAAGAATTTTTGATTAAAATCACTTACTGACACGTAACTAAGACGTTCCGAACGAACAAAACTTGCGTACATAGCGATCTCAGCTTTGTGCGCAGAAAAACGTATATCCTCAATTTCCTTAATGTCGTGCAAGAATTTTCGACTAAACTCTCTTACTGACACGTAACTAAGACGTTCCGAACGAACAAAACTTGCGTACATAGCGATTTTAACAATGTATGCCGTGAAGCGGTTCTTCTCAATTTCCTTGATGTTGCACAAGAATTTTAGACAAATCTCACTTACTGACACGTAACTAAGACGTTCCGAACGAACAAAACTTGCGTACATAGCGATTTTAACAATGTAAGCCGTGAAGCGGTTCTTCTCAATTTCCTTGATGTTACACAAGAATTTTAGACAAATCTCACTTACTGACACGTAACTAAGTCGTTCCGAACGAACAAAACTTGCGTACATAGCGATTTTAACAATGTATGCCGTGAAGCGGTTCTTCTCAATTTCCTTGATGTTGCACAAGAATTTTAGACAAATCTCACTTATTGACACGTAACTAAGACGTTCCGAACGTACAAAACTTGCGTACATAGCGATCTCAGCTTTGTGCGCAGAAAAACGAATATCCTCAATCTCCTTAATGTCGTGCAAGAATTTTCGACTAAACTCACTTACTGACACGTAACTAAGACGTTCCGAACGAACAAAACTTGCGTACATAGCGATTTTAACAATGTAAGCCGTGAAGCGGTTCTTCTCAATTTCCTTAATGTTACACAAGAATTTTAGACAAATCTCACTTACTGACACGTAACTAAGTCGTTCCGAACGAACAAAACTTGCGTACATAGCGATTTTAACAATGTATGCCGTGAAGCGGTTCTTATCAATTTCCTTGATGTTGCACAAGAATTTTAGACAAATCTCACTTACTGACACGTAACTAAGACGTTTCGAACGAACAAAACTTGCGTACATAGCGATCTCAGCTTTGTGCTCAGAAAAACGTATATCCTCAATTTCCTTAATGTCGTGCAAGAATTTTCGACTAAACTCTCTTACTGACACGTAACTAAGACGTTCCGAACGAACAAAACTTGCGTACATAGCGATCTCAGCTTTGTGCTCAGAAAAACGTATATCCTCAATTTCCTTAATGTCATGCAAGAATTTTCGACTAAACTCACTTACTGTCACGTAACTAAGACGTTCCGAACGAACAAAACTTGCGTACATAGCGATTTTAACAATGTATGCCGTGAAACGGTTCTTCTCAATTTCCTTGATGTTGCACAAGAATTTTAGACAAATCTCACTTACTGACACGTAACTAAGACGTTCCGAACGAACAAAACTTGCGTACATAGCGATCTCAGCTTTGTGCGCAGAAAAACGTATATCCTCAATTTCCTTAATGTCGTGCAAGAATTTTCGACTAAACTCACTTACTGACACGTAACTAAGACGTTCCGAACGAACAAAACTTGCATACATAACGATTTTAACAATGTATGCCGTGAAGCGGTTCTTCTCAATTTCCTTTATGTTGAACAAGAATTTTAGACAAATCTCACTTACTGACACGTAACTAAGACGTTTCGAACGAACAAAACTTGGGTACATAGCGATCTCAGCTTTGTGCGCAGAAAAACGTATATCCTCAATTTCCTTAATGTCGTGCAAGAATTTTCGACTAAACTCACTTAATGACACGTAAATAAGACGTTCCGAACGAACAAAACTTGCGTACATAGCGATTTTAACAATGTATGCCGTGAAACGGTTCTCAATTTCCTTGATGTTGCACAAGAATTTTAGACAAATCTCACTTACTGACACGTAACTAAGACGTTTCGAACGAACAAAACTTGCGTACATAGCGATCTCAGCTTTGTGCGCAGAAAAACGTATATCCTCAATTTCCTTAATGTCGTGCAAGAATTTTCGACTAAACTCACTTACTGACACGTAACTAAAACGTTCCGAACGAACAAAACTTGCGTTCATAACAATTTTAACAATGTATGCCGTGAAGCGGTTCTTCTCAATTTCCTTGATGTTGCACAAGAATTTTAGACAAATCTCACTTACTGACACGTAACTAAGACGTTTCGAACGAACAAAACTTGGGTACATAGCGATCTCAGCTTTGTGCGCAGAAAAACGTATATCCTCAATTTCCTTAATGTCGTGCAAGAATTTTCGACTAAACTCTCTTACTGACACGTAACTAAGACGTTCCGAACGAACAAAACTTGCGTACATAGCGATCTCAGCTTTGTGCGCAGAAAAACGTATATCCTCAATTTCCTTAATGTCGTGCAAGAATTTTCGACTAAACTCTCTTACTGACACGTAACTAAGACGTTCCGAACGAACAAAACTTGCGTACATAGCGATTTTAACAATGTATGCCGTGAAGCGGTTCTTCTCAATTTCCTTGATGTTGCACAAGAATTTTAGACAAATCTCACTTACTGACACGTAACTAAGACGTTCCGAACGAACAAAACTTGCGTACATAGCGATTTTAACAATGTAAGCCGTGAAGCGGTTCTTCTCAATTTCCTTGATGTTACACAAGAATTTTAGACAAATCTCACTTACTGACACGTAACTAAGTCGTTCCGAACGAACAAAACTTGCGTACATAGCGATTTTAACAATGTATGCCGTGAAGCGGTTCTTCTCAATTTCCTTGATGTTGCACAAGAATTTTAGACAAATCTCACTTATTGACACGTAACTAAGACGTTCCGAACGTACAAAACTTGCGTACATAGCGATCTCAGCTTTGTGCGCAGAAAAACGAATATCCTCAATCTCCTTAATGTCGTGCAAGAATTTTCGACTAAACTCACTTACTGACACGTAACTAAGACGTTCCGAACGAACAAAACTTGCGTACATAGCGATTTTAACAATGTAAGCCGTGAAGCGGTTCTTCTCAATTTCCTTAATGTTACACAAGAATTTTAGACAAATCTCACTTACTGACACGTAACTAAGTCGTTCCGAACGAACAAAACTTGCGTACATAGCGATTTTAACAATGTATGCCGTGAAGCGGTTCTTATCAATTTCCTTGATGTTGCACAAGAATTTTAGACAAATCTCACTTACTGACACGTAACTAAGACGTTTCGAACGAACAAAACTTGCGTACATAGCGATCTCAGCTTTGTGCTCAGAAAAACGTATATCCTCAATTTCCTTAATGTCGTGCAAGAATTTTCGACTAAACTCTCTTACTGACACGTAACTAAGACGTTCCGAACGAACAAAACTTGCGTACATAGCGATTTTAACAATGTATGCCGTGAAGCGGTTCTTATCAATTTCCTTGATGTTGCACAAGAATTTTAGACAAATCTCACTTACTGACACGTAACTAAGACGTTCCGAACGAACAAAACTTGCGTACATAGCGATCTCAGCTTTGTGCGCAGAAAAACGTATATCCTCAATTTCCTTAATGTCGTGCAAGAATATTCGACTGAACTCACTTATTGACACGTAACTAAGACGTTCCGAACGAACAAAACTTGCGTACATAGCGATCCCAGCTTTGTGCGGAGAAAAACGTATATCCTCAATTTCGTTAACATTGTACAAGAATTTTTGATTAAAATCACTTACTGACACGTAACTAAGACGTTCCGAACGAACAAAACTTGCGTACATAGCGATCTCAGCTTTGTGCGCAGAAAAACGTATATCCTCAATTTCCTTAATGTCGTGCAAGAATTTTCGACTAAACTCTCTTACTGACACGTAACTAAGACGTTCCGAACGAACAAAACTTGCGTACATAGCGATTTTAACAATGTATGCCGTGAAGCGGTTCTTCTCAATTTCCTTGATGTTGCACAAGAATTTTAGACAAATCTCACTTACTGACACGTAACTAAGACGTTCCGAACGAACAAAACTTGCGTACATAGCGATTTTAACAATGTAAGCCGTGAAGCGGTTCTTCTCAATTTCCTTGATGTTACACAAGAATTTTAGACAAATCTCACTTACTGACACGTAACTAAGTCGTTCCGAACGAACAAAACTTGCGTACATAGCGATTTTAACAATGTATGCCGTGAAGCGGTTCTTCTCAATTTCCTTGATGTTGCACAAGAATTTTAGACAAATCTCACTTATTGACACGTAACTAAGACGTTCCGAACGTACAAAACTTGCGTACATAGCGATCTCAGCTTTGTGCGCAGAAAAACGAATATCCTCAATCTCCTTAATGTCGTGCAAGAATTTTCGACTAAACTCACTTACTGACACGTAACTAAGACGTTCCGAACGAACAAAACTTGCGTACATAGCGATTTTAACAATGTAAGCCGTGAAGCGGTTCTTCTCAATTTCCTTAATGTTACACAAGAATTTTAGACAAATCTCACTTACTGACACGTAACTAAGTCGTTCCGAACGAACAAAACTTGCGTACATAGCGATTTTAACAATGTATGCCGTGAAGCGGTTCTTATCAATTTCCTTGATGTTGCACAAGAATTTTAGACAAATCTCACTTACTGACACGTAACTAAGACGTTTCGAACGAACAAAACTTGCGTACATAGCGATCTCAGCTTTGTGCTCAGAAAAACGTATATCCTCAATTTCCTTAATGTCGTGCAAGAATTTTCGACTAAACTCTCTTACTGACACGTAACTAAGACGTTCCGAACGAACAAAACTTGCGTACATAGCGATCTCAGCTTTGTGCTCAGAAAAACGTATATCCTCAATTTCCTTAATGTCATGCAAGAATTTTCGACTAAACTCACTTACTGTCACGTAACTAAGACGTTCCGAACGAACAAAACTTGCGTACATAGCGATTTTAACAATGCATGCCGTGAAACGTTTCTTCTCAATTTCCTTGATGTTGCACAAGGATTTTAGACAAATCTCACTTATTGACACGTAACTAAGACGTTTCGAACGAACAAAACTTGCGTACATAGCGATCTCAGTTTTGTGCGCAGAAAAACGTATATCCTCAATTTCCTTAATGTCGTTCAAGAATTTTCGACTAAACTCACTTACTGACACGTAACTAAGACGTTCCGAACGAACAAAACTTGCGTACATAGCGATTTTAACAATGTATGCCGTGAAACGGTTCTTCTCAATTTCCTTGATGTTGCACAAGAATTTTAAACAAATCTCACTTACTGACACGTAACTAAGACGTTCCGAACGAACAAAACTTGCGTACATAGCGATTTTAACAATGTATGCCGTGAAGCGGTTCTTATCAATTTCCTTGATGTTGCACAAGAATTTTAGACAAATCTCACTTACTGACACGTAACTAAGACGTTTCGAACGAACAAAACTTGCGTACATAGCGATCTCAGCTTTGTGCGCAGAAAAACGTATATCCTCAATTTCCTTAATGTCGTGCAAGAATTTTCGACTAAACTCACTTACTGACACGTAACTAAGACGTTCCGAACGAACAAAACTTGCGTACATAGCGATTTTAACAATGCATGCCGTGAAACGGTTCTTCTCAATTTCCTTGATGTTGCACAAGGATTTTAGACAAATCTCACTTACTAACACGTAACTAAGACGTTTCGAACGAACAAAACTTGCGTACATAGCGATCTCAGCTTTGTGCGCAGAAAAACGTATATCCTCAATTTCCTTAATGTCGTGCAAGAATTTTCGACTAAACTCACTTACTGACACGTAACTAAGACGTTCCGAACGAACAAAACTTGCGTACATAGCGATTTTAACAATGTATGCCGTGAAGCGGTTCTTATCAATTTCCTTGATGTTGCACAAGGATTTTAGACAAATCTCACTTACTGACACGTAACTAAGACGTTTCGAACGAACAAAACTTGCGTACATAGCGATCTCAGCTTTGTGCGCAGAAAAACGTATATCCTCAATTTCCTTAATGTCGTGCAAGAATTTTCGACTAAACTCACTTACTGACTCGTAACTAAGACGTTCCGAACGAACAAAACTTGCGTACATAACGATTTTAACAATGTATGCCGTAAAGCGGTTCTTCTCAATTTCCTTGATGTTGCACAAGAATTTTAGACAAATCTCACTTACTGACACGTAACTAAGACGTTCCGAACGAACAAAACTTGCGTACATAGCGATCTCAGCTTTGTGCGCAGAAAAACGTATATCCTCAATCTCCTTAATGTCGTGCAAGAATTTTCGACTAAACTCACTTACTGACTCGTAACTAAGACGTTCCGAACGAACAAAACTTGCGTACATAAAGATTTTAACAATGTATGCCGTGAAGCGGTTCTTCTCAATTTCCTTGATGTTGCACAAGAATTTTAGACAAATCTCACTTACTGACACGTAACTAAGACGTTCCGAACGAACAAAACTTGCGTACATAGCGATCTCAGCTTTGTGCGCAGAAAAACGTATATCCTCAATTTCCTTAATGTCGTGCAAGAATTTTCGACTAAACTCACTTACTGACACGTAACTAAGACGTTCCGAACGAACAAAACTTGCGTACATAGCGATTTTAACAATGCATGCCGTGAAACGGTTCTTCTCAATTTCCTTGATGTTGCACAAGGATTTTAGACAAATCTCACTTACTAACACGTAACTAAGACGTTTCGAACGAACAAAACTTGCGTACATAGCGATCTCAGCTTTGTGCGCAGAAAAACGTATATCCTCAATTTCCTTAATGTCGTGCAAGAATTTTCGACTAAACTCACTTACTGACTCGTAACTAAGACGTTCCGAACGAACAAAACTTGCGTACATAACGATTTTAACAATGTATACCGTGAAGCGGTTCTTCTCAATTTCCTTGATGTTGCACAAGAATTTTAGACAAATCTCACTTACTGACACGTAACTAAGACGTTCCGAACGAACAAAACTTGCGTACATAGCGATCTCAGCTTTGTGCGCAGAAAAACGTATATCCACAATTTCCTTAATGTCATGCAAGAATTTACGACTAAACTCACTTACTGACACGTAACTAAGACGTTCCGAACGAACAAAACTTGCGTACATAGCGATTTTAACAATGCATGCCGTGAAACGGTTCTTCTCAATTTCCTTGATGTTGCACAAGGATTTTAGACAAATCTCACTTACTAACACGTAACTAAGACGTTTCGAACGAACAAAACTTGCGTACATAGCGATCTCAGCTTTGTGCGCAGAAAAACGTATATCCTCAATTTCCTTAATGTCGTGCAAGAATTTTCGACTAAACTCACTTACTGACTCGTAACTAAGACGTTCCGAACGAACAAAACTTGCGTACATAACGATTTTAACAATGTATACCGTGAAGCGGTTCTTCTCAATTTCCTTGATGTTGCACAAGAATTTTAGACAAATCTCACTTACTGACACGTAACTAAGACGTTCCGAACGAACAAAACTTGCGTACATAGCGATCTCAGCTTTGTGCGCAGAAAACGTATATCCACAATTTCCTTAATGTCATGCAAGAATTTACGACTAAACTCACTTACTGTCACGTAACTAAGACGTTCCGAACGAACAAAACTTGCGTACATAGCGATCTCAGCTTTGTGCGCAGAAAAACGTATATCCTCAATTTCCTTAATGTCGTGCAAGAATTTTCGACTAAACTCACTTACTGACACGTAACTAAGACGTTCCGAACGAACAAAACTTGCGTACATAGCGATTTTAACAATGCATGCCGTGAAACGGTTCTTCTCAATTTCCTTGATGTTGCACAAGGATTTTAGACAAATCTCACTTACTAACACGTAACTAAGACGTTTCGAACGAACAAAACTTGCGTACATAGCGATCTCAGCTTTGTGCGCAGAAAAACGTATATCCTCAATTTCCTTAATGTCGTGCAAGAATTTTCGACTAAACTCACTTACTGACTCGTAACTAAGACGTTCCGAACGAACAAAACTTGCGTACATAACGATTTTAACAATGTATACCGTGAAGCGGTTCTTCTCAATTTCCTTGATGTTGCACAAGAATTTTAGACAAATCTCACTTACTGACACGTAACTAAGACGTTCCGAACGAACAAAACTTGCGTACATAGCGATCTCAGCTTTGTGCGCAGAAAAACGTATATCCACAATTTCCTTAATGTCATGCAAGAATTTACGACTAAACTCACTTACTGTCACGTAACTAAGACGTTCCGAACGAACAAAACTTGCGTACATAGCGATTTTAACAATGTATGCCGTGAAGCGGTTCTTCTCAATTTCCTTGATGTTGCACAAGAATTTTAGACAATTCTCACTTACTGACACGTAACTAAGACGTTCCGAACGAACAAAACTTGCGTACATAGCGATCTCAGCTTTGTGCTCAGTAAAACGTATATCCTCAATTTCCTTAATGTCATGCAAGAATTTTCGACTAAACTCACTTACTGACACGTAACTAAGACGTTCCGAACAAACAAAACTTGCGTGCATAGCGATCTCAGCTTTGTGCGCAGAAAAACGTATATCCTCAATTTCCTTAATGTCGTGCAAGAATTTTCGACTAAACTCACTTACTGACACGTAACTAAGACGTTCCGAACGAACAAAACTTGCGTACATAGCGATTTTAACAATGCATGCCGTGAAACGGTTCTTCTCAATTTCCTTGATGTTGCACAAGGATTTTAGACAAATCTCACTTACTAACACGTAACTAAGACGTTTCGAACGAACAAAACTTGCGTACATAGCGATCACAGCTTTGTGCGCAGAAAAACGTATATCTTCAATTTCCTTAATGTCGTGCAAGAATTTTCGACTAAACTCACTTACTGACTCGTAACTAAGACGTTCCGAACGAACAAAACTTGCGTACATAACGATTTTAACAATGTATGCCGTGAAGCGGTTCTTCTCAATTTCCTTGATGTTGCACAAGAATTTTAGACAAATCTCACTTACTGACACGTAACTAAGACGTTCCGAACGAACAAAACTTGCGTACATAGCGATCTCAGCTTTGTGCGCAGAAAAACGTATATCCTCAATTTCCTTAATGTCGTGCAAGAATTTTCGACTAAACTCACTTACTGACACGTAACTAAGACGTTCCGAACGAACAAAACTTGCGTACATAGCGATTTTAACAATGCATGCCGTGAAACGGTTCTTCTCAATTTCCTTGATGTTGCACAAGGATTTTAGACAAATCTCACTTACTAACACGTAACTAAGACGTTTCGAACGAACAAAACTTGCGTACATAGCGATCTCAGCTTTGTGCGCAGAAAAACGTATATCCTCAATTTCCTTAATGTCGTGCAAGAATTTTCGACTAAACTCACTTACTGACACGTAACTAAGACGTTCCGAACGAACAAAACTTGCGTACATAACGATTTTAACAATGTATGCCGTGAAGCGGTTCTTCTCAATTTCCTTGATGTTTCACAAGAATTTTAGACAAATCTCACTTACTGACACGTAACTAAGACGTTTCGAACGAACAAAACTTGGGTACATAGCGATCTCAGCTTTGTGCGCAGAAAAACGTATATCCTCAATTTCCTTAATGTCGTGCAATAATTTTCGACTAAACTCACTTAATAACACGTAACTAAGACGTTCCGAACGAACAAAACTTGCGTACATAGCGATTTTAACAATGTATGCCGTGAAACGGTTCTCAATTTCCTTGATGTTGCACAAGAATTTTAGACAAATCTCACTTACTGACACGTAACTAAGACGTTCCGAACGAACAAAACTTGCGTACATAGCGATTTTAACAATGTATGCCGTGAAACGGTTCTTCTCAATTTCCTTGATGTTGCACAAGAATTTTAGACAAATCTCACTTACTGACACGTAACTAAGACGTTCCGAACGAACAAAACTTGTGTCACGTCTCAGTATTCGAGGTTAATAAAAAAAAGGAAATTATATTACTGATGTTAAGTAACTCTCTAGAACGCGACTATATTGTTTAAGTAGTTATTAAATTGAATTACTTCTTTTACTGGTAAGTATATTTATGGAAAAGATATTGTTTTTGGGTCACTCTGCATTTCACCGAGTCTACCCGGGACCAGAAGATGTCAACTTGTCATTCAATATTCAGTGGTACCTTAACTTACCAGATTTTACGTATTGAATATATATGTATATAGTAGAGCGACTGCCTATGTAGCACGCTGAATTCCCTTCTATCTAGCAGTCCTCCAAAGATTTCGGCTGTCGTGCGATGAGTGACGGTCGATCAAGGAAGTTGGAACAACCGGTCGTCGAATAAATTGCAATGAGTAATATAAAATATTCTTTATTGTAGCTCGACGTTAAATTAACAATATTACAGTCGTAAGACTTGCGACTGGTAAACTCACTATTCAATAATGTAGTATGTATAAGAGTCTCGAAGACTTGTACTGGAATTTGTCGACGCAAACGAGATTTGAAATACGCCGGATTATTAACTGCTAAACGCCACGGCAACGGAGTCAGAGAACGAAATGTAGTACGAGAGTTAGTAATGTGTTAACCGTATGAGCGTCGAATTAATAATGCTGGATGTCGGACCTGCACTGAGCTCCTCCGGTCTTCGGGTGTTGGTGGGAGAGATGCTGCAGTGGGATCGCCGTTAGTAGATGGTGGGATATTCTTCCTATGCTTCGCCTAAGACTTCCCGATGCTGGAGGGAGACCCATGGGCGGGAGCAATGGCAAGTGGAAGAGCCGCTGGTAGGGATCTCTGTGCGAGAAGGACAGCTATAACGTTCTCTCGCAACATTCCAACTTGTTTGTCCGGCCTAATCTTATCGGGCGGGCGGATAAGAATATCGATCGACGGCCGGTCCGCATACCATGCACGGTTTAAAACTCTTATAAAACTCTTATGAATAAAATATTATTTCTTATACTTCTAATTTCGCATTATGAATAATAAAACGCTATGTTATATAGGATGCGTATAAGCGTAGCATAAAATGCATAAATGTGTATGCATAATATAATATTAAGATGTGCATATAAATGTGCGTGTACTTAAATTATTATATTAAAGCGTTACATTTGCATTTAAATGTTTCATTCTTTTTCGCTCGTATTTCTCAATTGAATTTAATGCTTTTAAAGTTAGATCTCTTATATGCTCATATATATATATATATATATATATATATATAATATTTATTACAATAGCGTCTGAATTGTCTGTCCAATTGTACAATGCAAATATAAGGTTTTAGTTATCCCTATAGTTTATTCATATAATAGTTATTTCTTCGTCACCCGCTGGCGCGTTCGAGCGTTGGCTATATACGGGGTGACTCTAGAGTATGAATACTATTTTATAAGTTAGAAGTTAGCGTTGAACGAATAATTTTCGAGGGCTCTTTACTTCTTTCACCTCCTATGGGTGAGTTAACAATAAATATATTGTTTAAATAAATTTTGACGTGCGGCTATGACGTCACACCACCCCCCTTAGTTTAAATTTCAGAATAACAAGTTATGAAGAAATTTATTCGTCCAATCTGTCTCGTAGATCTCTAAATGTGTATACTATAGGTATAGTAGGCGGTTCCGCGTTTTCTGCTGGCGCATGCGGTACTATGTTTGTGTCTATATGTTCTGGTGGATTTTCTGGAGTTACTTGTGGTTGCGGTTGTGGTCTATTCGCCAAATATAATAATAGATGTGTGAAGGAGCTCCAAATGGCTCCAAGTAAGTGTAAGCTGCAGCCATAAGCTGCGTGTAGCGCATAGCCGTGTATCAATGTGTCAAATACAATTTTTATTAATCTTATAATTATAAATATTCCGAATATACCGGCGGTCGCCGCACCAAATGTTGTAAAACCGTTCCATATTTTAGTTAGCGTATTGTTATAAATTTTATTCAGCGCACCTTCGTCTAATAAATTTTGCAATGAAACGGTATCGGATTGTATTGTTTGACCCGTAAAGCCTCGAGCGATGGTGTGCAAAACCGCGTTCTTTTCCGCGGGGAACATAATATGGTCTCTTAATTCGTCAAGGTCTTGTTGGGAGTAAATGCCACTAGTGGCCAGTGATTTTGGAGCAAGGTATTTCCAAGAGAGTTTTGTTAATGGTTTGATTTCATGAGGAGAATTTATCATGGAAGGAGTAGGGTTAAATTGTAGCCAAGTTCCTTCGATGTTGTAGATTATTGGGAGTAAAGGATTGCAATCTCTGAGTGTACTGTGTTTTATGACGATATGTGATTTTGGTGTCATGTATAGTGTGGCGTTTCTAAACATAATGGGCAACTCAGCATGGCACGTATTTGTTTTTCGTAGTGTAACCTCTATAGGTATACATTTAACTATGTGAATTCCCTCTCCGGCTGTGACTGCCATGTAACCTGGAGCTTTCATCACCCGGTAGGCGAATTCATCTGGTAAAACAGCAGCAAGAGATAGGGTATTTTGTATAACCTGTTTCTCTAGTTCGCATTTTTGCATAATTATATCCTTGTATAAAGAGGTAATCTGGTTCCTCATATACTTCTCAACGTATACAAATTTTGAATTTGCGTACGTGAATAAATCTAGATTCGTCACAGAGGTTTTAGATTTTCCTTTGAAAATATTTCCTTTTTGCGTTTCAAAAACGAACAGTTTCGGGTGTTCTGTGCCATACAGTGTGTAACCGCATATTGTGTGCCTTCGTGTTAATGTCAGTGCAAAAGTGATGTCTTGAGATTCTAGTGTGAATATTGTGGTATTTTGGTGATCTAATATGCCTTGAAATTTAATGGAGGTGCCTTCATATAAGACGTCGTATGCTTCAAACCCGCAAGCGGTATTGGGTATTCCTTCCCAAAAAGTGTAACCATCGTCCGAGTCTATGCAGGATTCGTCCGATAGTTCGCAAACAGTTCCGGATTTTAACATTACTTTTCCTGCGTTTAACTTTACTGGCACGTATGAGTCTTTTAGAGAAATTTTTACAGTCGCTTGGACTATCACGTCATCCCATGTGCCGTAATAGTCCGAGTATTGGATACCTTTACATGTTCCATCTACGTTTACCTTACCCGCGAGTGTGACGCTTCTATAATACGTGTGATTTGATTTAAGTCCGTCAATAATTTCTGCGGTTCCTATTTTTAAGAGGCCCTCTTTATGCATTTGAATGCATCTAGCGCGAGATGTTTCCTGCAAGTAACTCGCGTAACCGTTATGAACGGCTGAGATATGCGAGTGCATTCCGCAGTGAGATATGGTTCTTAAGATTTCTATTTTACATTGCGTTATATGTGTCTGCGCATAACTGGATAATTGCAATAGCTGTATGTATGTATTTACGGTCGCAGGTGTTTCGATTTCGATGTCACATTCGCCTGATCGTAGCAAGGACACAGTGGTCACATTCAAATAAGCTCCTCCGCAATCGTACGCTATGATCGCCGATGTGCCAGAGATCAATGTGGTAAGTATCAAAACGTGGAAACCCTTAAAAATAGAAATACAATATTTGAGTATAAATGCGCAAATAATACATTTTGTTCGTGTTGTTTTATGTTACAAGACGTGTCAAGTATGTGTATATGTGTTGTTAGAACAAAGATTTTTAATACTAATATGAGAATAATATGAAAATATCTTAAAGTTACTGGATCCGGGGGTCCAGGCCGCGCTCACAAAATTTCTCTTTCTTGCGTTTTCCTTCAACCCGGATCTATAAAATATGTGCTTTTGCACAACTTTAGTTTATTTACGTGAACTACACGTGGTTTACCGCGAAAATCTATCCTCGCGTTGTTCATTGGTAATAATTCTAAAATTCTATATGGCCCAGTATATTGATCATCTAGCTTTCCCTTTGTGGGCTCCTTTAATAAATAAACTTTATCGTTAGCTTTAAAATTTTGAATATTGATTTTTCTATCATAATATGTTTTACTCTTTTCTTTTGATTGTATCAAGTTTTGTTTTGCTAGACCCTGTGAGTTTTTCAAAGTTTCAAAAAGGTTAGTGAGATAATCCTGATAAGGCTGTTCAGTGATGTCCTCGGGAACTACGGAGGAAGATGGAGTTCTGGGAAGATGTCCAAAAATTAGGGAATAAGGAGTATAGCTGGTTCCTTCGTGGACTGATGTATTGTAAGCAAACATGGCAGGCTTAATGTGCTCGTCCCATTCCTCATTCCGGTTGGTGTACATCTTCAAGTATTCTGTCAATACGTGATGTGAGCGTTCAATTGAACCATTTGATTGCGGGTAGTAAGCTGTCGTACGGCATTGCTTTATTTTAAAGTAGCTAGCTATTGTTTTCATCAGAGAAGTAAAAAAGGTCGGAGCTTGGTCCGTTAATAATGCTCTTGGTGCTCCATATATGCATATGAAATCTTTTATAAAGGCGTTAGCTATTGAGAAGGAGTCTGCTGTTTCCATAGGAATAGCAACTGAATATTTCGTTAAAAGGTCTTGTATAGTTAAAATATAAGAATTGTTTCGGCTCGTTACTGGCAATGGTCCTACTACGTCTATAGATACTTTATCAAATGCAGTTCCTGGGGTGTCAGTGATCATCATGGGTTGTTTCGTTTTTACTCTTGTTAATTTCTTGATTTGGCAATTCCTGCAATTCTTTATGTAATCTTGTATGTCTTTCTTCATTGTGGGCCAATAGTAGTTTTGTCTAATTCGATGGTAAGTTTTATTCACACCTTTGTGTCCTCCAATCTTCGTAGCATGTTTTTCATAGATGATGTTAGCTCTCTCTTCTAGGCCAGGACATCTTATTAAAGATTTGCAAACTGTTATTATTATTGGTAAGTCTGAAAGGAATCTTTTTAAATTTTTATATACAAAAATCCATGGAACTGTATCGTATAGGTCGTGTTGCGCTATACTGATGGTTTTTAGATTTAGTTCTGTTATGGCATCCCTCAACGATTTTATTCCGTCTATAATGTCATTGTGTTCTATCTGCACTCTTTCATTTTGTTTAATAGGGATGTTTATTAAATATTTCCCGCTATTCAAATTCGTTATTTTTACTCTTGTGAAAGTTAAGTCTTTGTACGTGGGAAGTTTATTTTCTGCTGAATAATCCTTTGCGCCCTTATCGTAGGGATGTCCTTGGAGTGTGGTAAAAACAACATGGTTATCCTTTCGGGAAAGCAGTGAATCTCGCGTTTCATTAATTTTAAAATCGTTCTCTTCACCTGAAGAGCGAGGTTGTGGAGATGCAGATTCATCACTCTCGCTCTCGTTTTCTGGATCTTCTTCCGACGTCTCTGAATTGCTTTGGTCGAACTCTTGCTCTCGTTTGTCTAGATCTTCGTTTAGATTTTCAGGGAAGAAAATTTGGGATGGGATTTTTGTGGTTACCGGTGGAGTTAATAAAGCATTGTCGTTTAAGTCTCTGATAATTGTTTGTTGTTGGTCAACAGGATTTAATGTGTGGTTAGTATCATTAGAAGAGAAAGTGATTGACGGTCTAGACTGTTGCGTAGCTGTCTGGTATGAGAAAAGGGATTCGTTTGAATTATCGTCTGGCTCTACTAGGGGGAGTATGGAAACGTCAGGAATAGGTGGATTTCTAGAAAGTGCATCTGCTACTACGTTAGTCTTTCCTGTTTTATATTGTATTTCATATTCGTACTCTGATAATTTTAGTCTCCATTTCCACAATCGGGAGCTGGGATCCTTGACCGAATGTAGCCAAACTAGTGGTTTATGATCTGTGAGGATTGTAAATTTCCTGCCGTATAAATAATGCCGGAAGTATGTCACACAGTAGACTACGGCTAGGCACTCTTTTTCTATGGTGGAATATCTTCCTTCCGCTTCATTCAAAGTCCTAGAAATATATGAAATAGGTAAGTCTTTCCCTATCTGTCCTTGGCTCAGCACGCCTCCTATAGCGTATCCACTGGCGTCGGTAGTTAATAAGAATGGCTCTCTAAAGTTCGGATATTGCAAAACGGGTTCTTTTAATAATTCATGCGTTAGTTCGTCAAATGCTGCTTCTTGCGACGGTGTCCATACAAAAGGCTTATCTTTCTTTAATAAATCCGTGAGAGGTTTTGCGATTTTTGAAAAGTCCCTAACGAATCGGCGGTAGTATCCCACAAGACCCAAGAATTGCTTAATGTTTTTATGATTTCTTGGTTTTGGAAAATGTTGGACTGCGATAATCTTATTTGGATCTGGTTTTACTCCATCTGATCCGATAATATGTCCTAAATAAACTACTTCGTGCCTTAAAAATTGGCATTTGTCGGGCTGTAATTGCAGATTTGCTTCTCTTAGTCTTTGCATTAACTCCTTAATTTTTATATCGTGTTCTTCCAGAGATCTTGCATAAACAACTATGTCGTCCAGGTAAACGAATAGTTCGTTTCCTTGCAATCCGGTGAGGACGTTGTCCATCAACCGTTGGAATGTTGCGGGTGCATTTTTCAGACCGAAAGGCATCCGCTGGTACTCGTAATGTCCATACGGTGTGGAGAAAGCTGTCTTCTCTTTATCCTCTGGGGCCATAGGAATCTGGTGAAATCCCTGTGCGAGGTCAAAAATGGAGAAGTATTTTGCACTACCCAACTGGTCTAATATTTCTACTATATTAGGCAGTGGGTACGCATCTCCTATCGTTTTTTCATTCAGCTTTCGGAAGTCTATTACCATCCTCCATTTCTTTTGTCCATCGGCCGTTGATTTCTTGGGGACGATCCATAGAGGAGCGTTATACGGTGATGCTGAAGGCGTTATTATTTCATCCTTCAAAAGTTTTGTTACCTGCCTGTCTATCTCCTCCTTGTGAACAGGCGGGTACCTATACTGCTTCACATGTATCGGTAGATTGTCTGTAGTTGGAATAGCATGTTTAACCGCGGGGGTGAACTTGAGTCTTTCTCCCGGAAGATGGAAACAATCTCCGTATTCTTTAAGTATTGCATCAACGTGGTCTTTTTCTTCTTCGTTCAAATATTCAGTATTTATGATGGGTTTAAGTCGTTCCATACGACTGAGAGATACAGGGGATGCTGTAAGCAGATTAGTTGTATCTTTAAATCTAGAAAATGCTGGCTGCGCAGCTTGTTCAATGAAGGGACCTTCTTGGTCTTGTGAAACTGGAAGAGTATGAATCAAGGTTGATTTAGAAGATTTCCCGTCTTCGGATAGCTCTTCTTGGCTCCTGAATTTAGTAGGCGAAGATTTCCCATTATTGGCGAGCTCTTCGTTGCTCATAGAATTAGTATTTTCGGAATGTAGAAGATCCTCATGTCCTATTGACCCTGGAAGCGTGTCAATAGAGTGTTTGAGGCACGAAGATGCAGGCGTTGCATCTTGTGTAGTTGCAAGACTTTTATAGTCGTTTGAAATGAAAGATTTCCCCGGTTGGGCGAGCTCTTCTGGGCTTATGGTTTTAGTATTTTTAAAATATAGAAGATCCTCATGTCCTATTGACCCTGGAAGCGTGTCAATAGAGTGTTTGAGGCACGAAGATGCAGGCGTTGCATCTTGTGTAATGGTAAGACCTTCGTGGTCCTTTGGAACGGAAGATTTCCCATTATCGGCTAGCTCTCCTGGGCTTATGGATTTTGTAGGTGAAGATTTCCCATTATCGGCGAGCTCTTCATTGCTCATAGGATTCGTGAAAATAGAAGAATTCAGCGAAGTTATGTGCTCCTCGGAGTCACTGGGTATAAGGTAGTCCTCAAGAGGCATGGGATAGACTTCTATGGTGTAGTTCTGCTCCGTTAAATTATAAGCTTTGATATGCCCCTTCCCTCGGGAATTTTTAACAAGAGCTTCACCCAGAAATAATCCCTTTGTTGGCTCGTTTCGAGGAATATAACCTTCCCTTTTCTCCGGGTTTGTTATGTTGAACGCAATGTCCACGATAGTGCGCGAGGGCACCATAATCTTTTCTTTTTTGTAAAACGGTACCTGTATGCTATCAAAGGTAAGACATTCTTGTTGGTAATCGATGATAGCATTATTATCTTTCAAAAAACTGGCACCTATTATGCCGTCAGCAGGTATACCGAAATTGTCTCTGACGACATAAAATTTTGTTTCCTTTCCCATAATTTCGAATACCACCGAACCCAATGTCCTTATTGGCTTCTCGGAAATGCCCTTTAATCTCAGTGTGTCTTTTGAGTTTACGGGGGTATTCTTTAATATTTTTGTTTTAACTAAATTTACGGAGGATCCCGAGTCTATCATAAAAAAGCAGTATCCTTTAAAGTTTTTGCAAGTGAGGGCGATCCTTGGTTGACACGTGTTGGGTCCTAGGTTCGCCATTCCAATACTGGCTTTTTCATTTAGGGGTTCCTCGTTTACTGGTCTGATGACCGACGCTGGGTCATCGTATTCCTTTAATGGAATTTTAGAAAAATTGGAGCCTTGATTTTTATCGTTAGTGTTCAAGTTTGGCTCGTTGATGGCTCCGCTTGTATCGTTATGGGATGCGCGGTCGCTTGGGCCGGTTCCTTGGTCGCGCTTACCGTCGGGCGGCCCTCCGCGTTTCCCGACGCTTGCGTCGCGTTTCGATACGCTAACCTCCGACATTCAGTAGCCTTGTGTCCGGGATATTTGCAATAATTGCATACGATAGGGGAGTTCGGTCCTGGCTGTCCCGGTATCAAGGGTCTAATCCATGGTCGCGGAGCAAAATTGTTATGAGGGTTTTTTAATATTGATTTAGGTTGTTCTATGTCGGGAGGTCTTGGGTTATTTATATCTGATCGCGTAACAGGGAATTGTCGAGGAGTAAACTGTCTTTCGCGCTGTTTTTCTATTTCCAAATTCTTCGTAATTTTGACAGCCCATTCAATTGCTTCATCTAGGGTGCCTATGTTTCGGTGTTCCATTCGCGTGATCACGTTAGAGGGTAATCCATTTACGAAGGCTTCTAAGACCTCTCCTTCGACTTCGTTATTAAATAAACGAGGGTTATTAATGCCCTGTCGTCTGTTTCCGTCTAATATGGCGAGTTTCAAATCTTTAATTCTACCCGCGTACTTCAAGACAGTCTCGTTTGGCATTTTGTATGCGTTGGCTAATTCTCCGCGGTATTGTGCTACGGATTTATTTGGAGCGAAAATATTTTTTAATTTGTCTAATAAATCTATGACGCGCGTATATATGTTTCCTTCAATGACTTGATACGCGTCGCCTTCAATTTTGTTAATAATAAATTGTACGAGTTGTGGCTCTTGTACAGATGGTAGTAAATCGCGGGCACGTTCGCATGCTCGGGCGAACTGGAAGATCGAAATTTTATAACCGTTAAACGGGGGAATATTTGCAACGACATCTTTTATTTTTAGGGTCGGCATGATTACAGGAGGTTCTTCCGGTTCCGGCGGGTTGGCGAATTCATCGTATGCGGACGCGGCGCGGGAAGCTTCATTCACGCGCTGTTCGAGATTGCTTACTTGCTCCGGTAATCTGCGTAATTGTGATAATTCTGTTTGGATTTTTGAAAGGACGTCGAATAACGAATTTGCATCTATTGACTCGTTAGGGCGTTTGGCTGTTTCTTCCCGTTCTTTAAGCGACATTTTCGAATGCGATTGTTTTTCACGGTCTTCTACGTATTTTTGTTTCTTTTCGATTTCCGGGTCGACGCTTACTGTACCGTGCGATCTTGTAAATTGGGCCATAACTCGGTATACGCGATTTTAAAATAGTTATCGGCTCTAATCGTTCTTAGCACAACAATTGTAAAAGTAGTAACTTTAATAATGTGAAAATTTATAGTAATACGTACGGTTAACTAGCATATAAAATGCTATGGTTCTTTAATCCTGTAAGAATGTGATATAGTGCAATAAAATAAAGACAGTGTGATAAATTAGTACATAGATAATAACAAAAATTATATATTGGTTAAACAAAATTGTAAGAATATAATAGCAGTATAATAAAAGAAATATGTATATGTGCATGTAATACTATGATAATAAAACAAGAATGTTTTTATGGATTTTCCCTTTTTTTTCCAAGTTACTTTATAATTCTCGTAGCAAATTGTAAATAGAAAGCTCAAGCAAATGATAAATATGATGACAAAGCTAATAATTGTAGTATATATATTTTGCAATAATAAAGATTCTCAAGTGAGGAATATATATATATATATATTTTCTTATTCATTCAAAGTTCTTCTTCATATGCCTCTATTGTTAAAATTGTAGTATCTTCATCAAGCGTTACTTCAGGCAAGTCTTCTTGAAATTCAGTAAATCTTAAAAAACATTCAAAGCATTCATTCCCGATTCTAGAGACAGTTAGCCTTTTTCGACATTCGTCGCAATAGTGGCTGGTGAGAATTCCGTTAATTATCAAGGTATGTCTAAAAACTTTACGCCAATTTGGTTTTTCAGACAGATCTATTCTTTCACAACACTCTTGACAAAGTGTAGTTCCAACCCTTTGTTTAATATATACTGTCGTTTTTTGGCAAAAATAAACTTGTCTCGTTATTGGGGGTGGGGTTGGTACTTCGTAAATCGGCGTAAGGAGTTTCGAGAATCTATGTGGGCACATGAATATTTTATCTTGTAAGCAACAATAGAATAGCAATATGAAGCGAACAATATATATATATATATGTCTGTAAA
This sequence comes from Polyergus mexicanus, assembly GCF_030449975.1. Taxonomy (NCBI): domain Eukaryota; kingdom Metazoa; phylum Arthropoda; class Insecta; order Hymenoptera; family Formicidae; genus Polyergus; species Polyergus mexicanus. Next base: position 1,847,074 of record NW_027223345.1, read on the forward strand.
TAAGCTATGCAGTAAAATATAAGAATATTCTGAAAATAAGACAATGTGATTATAGGGTAAGGTATAATAAAACACACAAAATAGTATAATATGAAACAATAATGATGCTTTTTATTCGTCGCTGGCGCTAACGTTTGAAATTTGAGTCTGTGCGTAAAATTCGCGACGCGGGTCGTTCTCCGGAATTTCTGGATATGGCAACGGAGACTGTTTGACCGTGATCGGAATTAATTTGTAAACAAAGGTTCTTTTCTCAGTTAGCCGTTCGCGACATAGGGCACTCGAATTGTCTGTAATATTTAACTCGTCGGAACAATTCGCTGCTTCTCTAAATTGCGCTCTCAATAGGCGTCGGAGCTGGTATTTCTTTCCTGCGCGGCGCGTTTTTGGCATGTCTTAAGGATTCAACTTTAGTTTCGTGTAGCGACTCTCTGAGGCTCTTATTTTACCCACATAACGATATCCGTCATCCTATTCCAATCTCAGTGTGCGGAATCCTGCCTCACCAAAGAGAAGGAACAAGAAAGAGCGTGCGGAATCCTGCCTCACCACTCTCCGTTTATCGTATGTACACAAAAAGCTTAAAGCAACGACGAGCGACTTATCCGCCCAGAGCCGTCGCTTCGAGTTTGCGGCACTTCGAAGAGTCAACTTCCACTTTTACTAAAATCGATCACTTCTCTACTGCGTGGCGTGTCTTATTGGCTTTATAAAAATATTTAAACACTGATGTCTGTGTTACATTCGCGTTCTCAAAGTGCGGAATCCTGCCTCACCGAAGAGAACGCTCCTGTTACGAGTGACGAGCGGCGTATATACCAGCTACCAGGACACTGTCACAGAACCAGGTATTGTTCAATAATTCTTTCGTAGTGATGAGCGAAATATATTCGCTCTAACTCACAACGTCAGAATGTCGTTATGCCGTCTTAATATTGCAATCGAAGCACACGCAGTCGAGAATAATCACAAAATTCTAACAGCGTTAATGGAAATAAAATCTAACACGAATATGACGTGTAAATTAAATGATTTGGCAAAAATCTAAATAACGCGGTGTATAATAATCGAATAAAATTATAACGGCACTGTATTTCGCGAAATAATTCAAGAAAATCTGAATGATATTAACCGAGACTCAAATTGAACGTTATATCGCGCACAATTCACTTCCTGAAAATAAAGTATGATTATTAACACACAAAAAGATGACAAGTTGGCTTCTGCGATCCCACCGCTGCCACCAAATTTTCAATATGTCACGTCTCAGTATTCGAGGTTAATAAAAAAAAGGAAATTATATTACTGATGTTAAGTAACTCTCTAGAACGCGACTATATTGTTTAAGTAGTTATTAAATTGAATTACTTCTTTTACTGGTAAGTATATTTATGGAAAAGATATTGTTTTTGGGTCACTCTGCATTTCACCGAGTCTACCCGGGACCAGAAGATGTCAACTTGTCATTCAATATTCAGTGGTACCTTAACTTACCAGATTTTACGTATTGAATATATATGTATATAGTAGAGCGACTGCCTATGTAGCACGCTGAATTCCCTTCTATCTAGCAGTCCTCCAAAGATTTCGGCTGTCGTGCGATGAGTGACGGTCGATCAAGGAAGTTGGAACAACCGGTCGTCGAATAAATTGCAATGAGTAATATAAAATATTCTTTATTGTAGCTCGACGTTAAATTAACAATATTACAGTCGTAAGACTTGCGACTGGTAAACTCACTATTCAATAATGTAGTATGTATAAGAGTCTCGAAGACTTGTACTGGAATTTGTCGACGCAAACGAGATTTGAAATACGCCGGATTATTAACTGCTAAACGCCACGGCAACGGAGTCAGAGAACGAAATGTAGTACGAGAGTTAGTAATGTGTTAACCGTATGAGCGTCGAATTAATAATGCTGGATGTCGGACCTGCACTGAGCTCCTCCGGTCTTCGGGTGTTGGTGGGAGAGATGCTGCAGTGGGATCGCCGTTAGTAGATGGTGGGATATTCTTCCTATGCTTCGCCTAAGACTTCCCGATGCTGGAGGGAGACCCATGGGCGGGAGCAATGGCAAGTGGAAGAGCCGCTGGTAGGGATCTCTGTGCGAGAAGGACAGCTATAACGTTCTCTCGCAACATTCCAACTTGTTTGTCCGGCCTAATCTTATCGGGCGGGCGGATAAGAATATCGATCGACGGCCGGTCCGCATACCATGCACGGTTTAAAACTCTTATAAAACTCTTATGAATAAAATATTATTTCTTATACTTCTAATTTCGCATTATGAATAATAAAACGCTATGTTATATAGGATGCGTATAAGCGTAGCATAAAATGCATAAATGTGTATGCATAATATAATATTAAGATGTGCATATAAATGTGCGTGTACTTAAATTATTATATTAAAGCGTTACATTTGCATTTAAATGTTTCATTCTTTTTCGCTCGTATTTCTCAATTGAATTTAATGCTTTTAAAGTTAGATCTCTTATATGCTCATATATATATATATATATATATATATAATATTTATTACAATAGCGTCTGAATTGTCTGTCCAATTGTACAATGCAAATATAAGGTTTTAGTTATCCCTATAGTTTATTCATATAATAGTTATTTCTTCGTCACCCGCTGGCGCGTTCGAGCGTTGGCTATATACGGGGTGACTCTAGAGTATGAATACTATTTTATAAGTTAGAAGTTAGCGTTGAACGAATAATTTTCGAGGGCTCTTTACTTCTTTCACCTCCTATGGGTGAGTTAACAATAAATATATTGTTTAAATAAATTTTGACGTGCGGCTATGACGTCACACTTGCGTACATAGCAATCTCCGCTTTGTGCGCAGAAAAACGTATATCCTCAATTTCCTTAATGTCGTGCAAGAATTTTCGACTAAACTCACTTACTGACACGTAACTAAGACGTTCCGAACGAACAAAACTTGCGTGCATAGCGATCTCAGCTTTGTGCGCAGAAAAACGTATATCCTCAATTTCCTTAATGTCGTGCAAGAATTTTCGACTAAACTCACTTACCGACACGTAACTAAGACGTTCCGAACGAACAAAACTTGCGTACATAGCGATTTTAACAATGTATGCCGTGAAGCGGTTCTTATCAATTTCCTTGATGTTGCACAAGAATTTTAGACAAATCTCACTTACTGACACGTAACTAAGACGTTCCGAACGAACAAAACTTGCGTACATAGCGATCTCAGCTTTGTGCGCAGAAAAACGTATATCCTCAATTTCCTTAATGTCGTGCAAGAATTTTCGACTAAACTCACTTAATAACACGTAACTAAGACGTTCCGAACGAACAAAACTTGCGTACATAGCGATTTTAACAATGTATGCCGTGAAACGGTTCTCAATTTCCTTGATGTTGCACAAGAATTTTAGACAAATCTCACTTACTGACGCGTAACTAAGACGTTCCGAACGAACAAAACTTGCGTACATAACGATTTTAACAATGTATGCCGTGAAGCGGTTCTTCTCAATTTCCTTGATGTTTCACAAGAATTTTAGACAAATCTCACTTACTGACACGTAACTAAGACGTTTCGAACGAACAAAACTTGGGTACATAGCGATCTCAGCTTTGTGCGCAGAAAAACGTATATCCTCAATCTCCTTAATGTCGTGCAAGAATTTTCGACCAAACTCACTTACTGACTCGTAACTAAGACGTTCCGAACGAATAAAACTTGCGTACATAGCGATCTCAGCTTTGTGCTCAGTAAAACGTATATCCTCAATTTCCTTAATGTCATGCAAGAATTTTCGACTAAACTCACTTACTGACACGTAACTAAGACGTTCCGAACGAACAAAACTTGCGTGCATAGCGATCTCAGCTTTGTGCGCAGAAAAACGTATATCCTCAATTTCCTTAATGTCGTGCAAGAATTTTCGACTAAACTCACTTACTGACACGTAACTAAGACGTTCCGAACGAACAAAACTTGCGTACATAGCGATTTTAACAATGCATGCCGTGAAACGGTTCTTCTCAATTTCCTTGATGTTGCACAAGAATTTTAGACAAATCTCACTTACTGACACGTAACTACGACGTTCCGAACGAATAAAACTTGCGTACATAGCGATCTCAGCTTTGTGCGCAGAAAAACGTATATCCTCAATTTCCTTAATGTCGTGCAAGAATTTTCGACTAAACTCACTTACTGACACGTAACTAAGATGTTCCGAACGAGCAAAATTTGCGTACATGGCGATTTTAACAATGTATGCCGTGAAGCGGTTCTTATCAATTTCCTTGGTGTTGCACAAGTATTTTAGACAAATCTCACTTACTGACACGTAACTAAGACGTTCCGAACGAACAAAACTTGCGTACATAGCGATCTCAGCTTTGTGCGCAGAAAACGTATATCCTCAATTTCCTTAATGTCGTGCAAGAATTTTCGACTAAACCCACTTACTGACACGTAACTAAGACGTTCCGAACGAATAAAACTTGCGTACATAGCGATCTCAGCTTTGTGCTCAGTAAAACGTATATCCTCAATTTCCTTAATGTCATGCAAGAATTTTCGACTAAACTCACTTACTGACACGTAACTAAGACGTTCCGAACGAACAAAACTTGCGTGCATAGCGATCTCAGCTTTGTGCGCAGAAAAACGTATATCCTCAATTTCCTTAATGTCGTGCAAGAATTTTCGACTAAACTCACTTACTGACACGTAACTAAGACGTTCCGAACGAACAAAACTTGCGTACATAGCGATTTTAACAATGCATGCCGTGAAACGGTTCTTCTCAATTTCCTTGATGTTGCACAAGAATTTTAGACAAATCTCACTTACTGACACGTAACTAAGACGTTCCGAACGAACAAAACTTGCGTACATAGCGATCTCAGCTTTGTGCGCAGAAAAACGTATATCCTCAATTTCCTTAATGTCGTGCAAGAATTTTCGACTAAACTCACTTACTGACACGTAACTAAGATGTTCCGAACGAGCAAAATTTGCGTACATGGCGATTTTAACAATGTATGCCGTGAAGCGGTTCTTATCAATTTCCTTGATGTTGCACAAGAATTTTAGACAAATCTCACTTACTGACACGTAACTAAGACGTTCCGAACGAACAAAACTTGCGTACATAGCGATCTCAGCTTTGTGCGCAGAAAACGTATATCCTCAATTTCCTTAATATCGTGCAAGAATTTTCGACTAAACCCACTTACTGACACGTAACTAAGACGTTCCGAACGAACAAAACTTGCGTACATAGCGATCTCAGCTTTGTGCTCAGAAAAACGTATATCCTCAATTTCCTTAATGTCATGCAAGAATTTTCGACTAAACTCACTTACTGACACGTAACTAAGACGTTCCGAACGAACAAAACTTGCGTACATAGCGATCTCAGCTTTGTGCGCAGAAAAACGAATATCCTCAATTTCCTTAATGTCGTGCAAGAATTTTCGACTAAACTCACTTACCGACACGTAACTAAGACGTTCCGAACGAACAAAACTTGCGTACATAGCGATTTTAACAATGTATGCCGTGAAGCGGTTCTTATCAATTTCCTTGATGTTGCACAAGAATTTTAGACAAATCTCACTTACTGACACGTAACTAAGACGTTCCGAACGAACAAAACTTGCGTACATAGCGATCTCAGCTTTGTGCGCAGAGAAACGTATATCCTCAATTTCCTTAATGTCGTGCAAGAATTTTCGACTAAACTCTCTTACTGACACGTAACTAAGACGTTCCGAACGAACAAAACTTGCGTACATAGCGATCTCAGCTTTGTGCGCAGAAAAACGTATATCCTCAATTTCCTTAATGTCGTGCAAGAATTTACGACTAAACTCTCTTACTGACACGTAACTAAGTCGTTCCGAACGAACAAGACTTGTGTACATAGCGATCTCAGCTTTGTGCGCAGAAACACGTATATCCTCAATTTCCTTAATGTCGTGCAAGAATTTTCGACTAAACTCACTTACTGACACGTAACTAAGACGATCCGAACGAACAAAACTTGCGTACATAGCGATTTTAACAATGTATGCCGTGAAGCGGTTCTTATCAATTTCCTTGATGTTGCACAAGAATTTTAGACAAATCTCACTTACTGACACGTAACTAAGACGTTTCGAACGAACAAAACTTGCGTGCATAGCGATCTCAGCTTTGTGCGCAGAAAAACGTATATCCTCAATTTCCTTAATGTCGTGCAAGAATTTTCGACTAAACTCTCTTACTGACACGTAACTAAGACGTTCCGAACGAACAAAACTTGGGTACATAGCGATCTCAGCTTTGTGCGCAGAAAAACGTATATCCTCAATTTCCTTAATGTCGTGCAAGAATTTTCGACTAAACTCACTTACTGACACGTAACTAAGACGTTCCGAACGAACAAAACTTGCGTACATAACGATTTTAACAATGTATGCCGTGAAGCGGTTCTTCTCGATTTCCTTGATGTTGCACAAGAATTTTAGACAAATCTCACTTACTGATACGTAACTAAGACGTTCCGAACGAACAAAACTTGCGTACATAGCGATTTTAACAATGTATGCCGTGAAGCGGTTCTTATCAATTTCCTTGATGTTGCACAAGAATTTTAGACAAATCTCACTTACTGACACGTAACTAAGACGTTCCGAACGAACAAAACTTGGGTACATTGCGATCTCAGCTTTGTGCGCAGAAAAACGTATATCCTCAATTTCCTTAATGTCGTGCAAGAATTTACGACTAAACTCTCTTACTGACACGTAACTAAGTCGTTCCGAACGAACAAGACTTGTGTACATAGCGATCTCAGCTTTGTGCGCAGAAACACGTATATCCTCAATTTCCTTAATGTCGTGCAAGAATTTTCGACTAAACTCACTTACTGACACGTAACTAAGACGATCCGAACGAACAAAACTTGCGTACATAGCGATTTTAACAATGTATGCCGTGAAGCGGTTCTTATCAATTTCCTTGATGTTGCACAAGAATTTTAGACAAATCTCACTTACTGACACGTAACTAAGACGTTTCGAACGAACAAAACTTGCGTGCATAGCGATCTCAGCTTTGTGCGCAGAAAAACGTATATCCTCAATTTCCTTAATGTCGTGCAAGAATTTTCGACTAAACTCTCTTACTGACACGTAACTAAGACGTTCCGAACGAACAAAACTTGGGTACATAGCGATCTCAGCTTTGTGCGCAGAAAAACGTATATCCTCAATTTCCTTAATGTCGTGCAAGAATTTTCGACTAAACTCACTTACTGACACGTAACTAAGACGTTCCGAACGAACAAAACTTGCGTACATAACGATTTTAACAATGTATGCCGTGAAGCGGTTCTTCTCGATTTCCTTGATGTTGCACAAGAATTTTAGACAAATCTCACTTACTGATACGTAACTAAGACGTTCCGAACGAACAAAACTTGCGTACATAGCGATTTTAACAATGTATGCCGTGAAGCGGTTCTTATCAATTTCCTTGATGTTGCACAAGAATTTTAGACAAATCTCACTTACTGACACGTAACTAAGACGTTCCGAACGAACAAAACTTGGGTACATTGCGATCTCAGCTTTGTGCGCAGAAAAACGTATATCCTCAATTTCCTTAATGTCGTGCAAGAATTTTCGACTAAACTCACTTAATAACACGTAACTAAGACGTTCCGAACGATCAAAACTTGCGTACATAGCGATTTTAACAATGTATGCCGTGAAACGGTTCTCAATTTCCTTGATGTTGCACAAGAATTTTAGACAAATCTCACTTACTGACGCGTAACTAAGACGTTCCGAACGAACAAAACTTGCGTACATAACGATTTTAACAATGTATGCCGTGAAGCGGTTCTTCTCAATTTCCTTGATGTTTCACAAGAATTTTAGACAAATCTCACTTACTGACACGTAACTAAGACGTTTCGAACGAACAAAACTTGGGTACATAGCGATCTCAGCTTTGTGCGCAGAAAAACGTATATCCTCAATTTCCTTAATGTCGTGCAATAATTTTCGACTAAACTCACTTAATAACACGTAACTAAGACGTTCCGAACGAACAAAACTTGCGTACATAGCGATTTTAACAATGTATGCCGTGAAACGGTTCTCAATTTCCTTGATGTTGCACAAGAATTTTAGACAAATCTCACTTACTGACACGTAACTAAGACGTTCCGAACGAACAAAACTTGCGTACATAGCGATTTTAACAATGTATGCCGTGAAACGGTTCTTCTCAATTTCCTTGATGTTGCACAAGAATTTTAGACAAATCTCACTTACTGACACGTAACTAAGACGTTCCGAACGAACAAAACTTGCGTACATAGCAATCTCCGCTTTGTGCGCAGAAAAACGTATATCCTCAATTTCCTTAATGTCGTGCAAGAATTTTCGACTAAACTCACTTACTGACACGTAACTAAGACGTTCCGAACGAACAAAACTTGCGTACATAGCGATCTCAGCTTTGTGCGCAGAAAAACGAATATCCTCAATTTCCTTAATGTCGTGCAAGAATTTTCGACTAAACTCACTTACCGACACGTAACTAAGACGTTCCGAACGAACAAAACTTGCGTACATAGCGATTTTAACAATGTATGCCGTGAAGCGGTTCTTATCAATTTCCTTGATGTTGCACAAGAATTTTAGACAAATCTCACTTACTGACACGTAACTAAGACGTTCCGAACGAACAAAACTTGGGTACATAGCGATCTCAGCTTTGTGCGCAGAAAAACGTATATCCTCAATTTCCTTAATGTCGTGCAATAATTTTCGACTAAACTCACTTAATAACACGTAACTAAGACGTTCCGAACGAACAAAACTTGGGTACATAGCGATCTCAGCTTTGTGCGCAGAAAAACGTATATCCTCAATTTCCTTAATGTCGTGCAAGAATTTTCGACTAAACTCACTTACTGACACGTAACTAAGACGTTCCGAACGAACAAAACTTGCGTACATAACGATTTTAACAATGTATGCCGTGAAGCGGTTCTTCTCGATTTCCTTGATGTTGCACAAGAATTTTAGACAAATCTCACTTACTGACACGTAACTAAGACGTTCCGAACGAACAAAACTTGCGTACATAGCGATTTTAACAATGTATGCCGTGAAACGGTTCTTCTCAATTTCCTTGATGTTGCACAAGAATTTTAGACAAATCTCACTTACTGACACGTAACTAAGACGTTCCGAACGAACAAAACTTGCGTACATAGCAATCTCCGCTTTGTGCGCAGAAAAACGTATATCCTCAATTTCCTTAATGTCGTGCAAGAATTTTCGACTAAACTCACTTACTGACACGTAACTAAGACGTTCCGAACGAACAAAACTTGCGTACATAGCGATCTCAGCTTTGTGCGCAGAAAAACGAATATCCTCAATTTCCTTAATGTCGTGCAAGAATTTTCGACTAAACTCACTTACCGACACGTAACTAAGACGTTCCGAACGAACAAAACTTGCGTACATAGCGATTTTAACAATGTATGCCGTGAAGCGGTTCTTATCAATTTCCTTGATGTTGCACAAGAATTTTAGACAAATCTCACTTACTGACACGTAACTAAGACGTTCCGAACGAACAAAACTTGGGTACATAGCGATCTCAGCTTTGTGCGCAGAAAAACGTATATCCTCAATTTCCTTAATGTCGTGCAATAATTTTCGACTAAACTCACTTAATAACACGTAACTAAGACGTTCCGAACGAACAAAACTTGGGTACATAGCGATCTCAGCTTTGTGCGCAGAAAAACGTATATCCTCAATTTCCTTAATGTCGTGCAAGAATTTTCGACTAAACTCACTTACTGACACGTAACTAAGACGTTCCGAACGAACAAAACTTGCGTACATAACGATTTTAACAATGTATGCCGTGAAGCGGTTCTTCTCGATTTCCTTGATGTTGCACAAGAATTTTAGACAAATCTCACTTACTGACACGTAACTAAGACGTTCCGAACGAACAAAACTTGCGTACATAGCGATTTTAACAATGTATGCCGTGAAGCGGTTCTTATCAATTTCCTTGATGTTGCACAAGAATTTTAGACAAATCTCACTTACTGACACGTAACTAAGACGTTCCGAACGAACAAAACTTGGGTACATTGCGATCTCAGCTTTGTGCGCAGAAAAACGTATATCCTCAATTTCCTTAATGTCGTGCAAGAATTTTCGACTAAACTCACTTAATAACACGTAACTAAGACGTTCCGAACGAACAAAACTTGCGTACATAGCGATTTTAACAATGTATGCCGTGAAACGGTTCTCAATTTCCTTGATGTTGCACAAGAATTTTAGACAAATCTCACTTACTGACGCGTAACTAAGACGTTCCGAACGAACAAAACTTGCGTACATAACGATTTTAACAATGTATGCCGTGAAGCGGTTCTTCTCAATTTCCTTGATGTTTCACAAGAATTTTAGACAAATCTCACTTACTGACACGTAACTAAGACGTTTCGAACGAACAAAACTTGGGTACATAGCGATATCAGCTTTGTGCGCAGAAAAACGTATATCCTCAATTTCCTTAATGTCGTGCAATAATTTTCGACAAAACTCACTTAATAACACGTAACTAAGACGTTCCGAACGAACAAAACTTGCGTACATAGCGATTTTAACAATGTATGCCGTGAAACGGTTCTCAATTTCCTTGATGTTGCACAAGAATTTTAGACAAATCTCACTTACTGACACGTAACTAAGACGTTCCGAACGAACAAAACTTGCGTACATAGCAATCTCCGCTTTGTGCGCAGAAAAACGTATATCCTCAATTTCCTTAATGTCGTGCAAGAATTTTCGACTAAACTCACTTACTGACACGTAACTAAGACGTTCCGAACGAACAAAACTTGCGTGCATAGCGATCTCAGCTTTGTGCGCAGAAAAACGTATATCTTCAATTTCCTTAATGTCGTGCAAGAATTTTCGACTAAACTCACTTACCGACACGTAACTAAGACGTTCCGAACGAACAAAACTTGCGTACATAGCGATTTTAACAATGTATGCCGTGAAGCGGTTCTTATCAATTTCCTTGATGTTGCACAAGAATTTTAGACAAATCTCACTTACTGACACGTAACTAAGACGTTCCGAACGAACAAAACTTGCGTACATAGCGATCTCAGCTTTGTGCGCAGAAAAACGTATATCCTCAATTTCCTTAATGTCGTGCAAGAATTTTCGACTAAACTCTCTTACTGACACGTAACTAAGACGTTCCGAACGAACAAAACTTGCGTACATAGCGATCTCAGCTTTGTGCGCAGAAAAACGTATATCCTCAATTTCCTTAATGTCGTGCAAGAATTTACGACTAAACTCTCTTACTGACACGTAACTAAGTCGTTCCGAACGAACAAGACTTGTGTACATAGCGATCTCAGCTTTGTGCGCAGAAAAACGTATATCCTCAATTTCCTTAATGTCGTGCAAGAATTTTCGACTAAACTCTCTTACTGACACGTAACTAAGACGTTCCGAACGAACAAAACTTGGGTACATAGCGATCTCAGCTTTGTGCGCAGAAAAACGTATATCCTCAATTTCCTTAATGTCGTGCAAGAATTTTCGACTAAACTCACTTACTGACACGTAACTAAGACGTTCCGAACGAACAAAACTTGCGTACATAACGATTTTAACAATGTATGCCGTGAAGCGGTTCTTCTCGATTTCCTTGATGTTGCACAAGAATTTTAGACAAATCTCACTTACTGATACGTAACTAAGACGTTCCGAACGAACAAAACTTGCGTACATAGCGATTTTAACAATGTAAGCCGTGAAGCGGTTCTTATCAATTTCCTTGATGTTGCACAAGAATTTTAGACAAATCTCACTTACTGACACGTAACTAAGACGTTCCGAACGAACAAAACTTGGGTACATTGCGATCTCAGCTTTGTGCGCAGAAAAACGTATATCCTCAATCTCCTTAATGTCGTGCAAGAATTTTCGACCAAACTCACTTACTGACTCGTAACTAAGACGTTCCGAACGAATAAAACTTGCGTACATAGCGATCTCAGCTTTGTGCTCAGTAAAACGTATATCCTCAATTTCCTTAATGTCATGCAAGAATTTTCGACTAAACTCACTTACTGACACGTAACTAAGACGTTCCGAACGAACAAAACTTGCATGCATAGCGATCTCAGCTTTGTGCGCAGAAAAACGTATATCCTCAATTTCCTTAATGTCGTGCAAGAATTTTCGACTAAACTCACTTACTGACACGTAACTAAGACGTTCCGAACGAACAAAACTTGCGTACATAGCGATTTTAACAATGCATGCCGTGAAACGGTTCTTCTCAATTTCCTTGATGTTGCACAAGAATTTTAGACAAATCTCACTTACTGACACGTAACTAAGACGTTCCGAACGAACAAAACTTGCGTACATAGCGATCTCAGCTTTGTGCGCAGAAAAACGTATATCCTCAATTTCCTTAATGTCGTGCAAGAATTTTCGACTAAACTCACTTACTGACACGTAACTAAGATGTTCCGAACGAGCAAAATTTGCGTACATGGCGATTTTAACAATGTATGCCGTGAAGCGGTTCTTATCAATTTCCTTGATGTTGCACAAGAATTTTAGACAAATCTCACTTACTGACACGTAACTAAGACGTTCCGAACGAACAAAACTTGCGTACATAGCGATTTTAACAATGTATGCCGTGAAGCGGTTCTTATCAATTTCCTTGATGTTGCACAAGAATTTTAGACAAATCTCACTTACTGACACGTAACTAAGACGTTCCGAACGAACAAAACTTGGGTACATTGCGATCTCAGCTTTGTGCGCAGAAAAACGTATATCCTCAATTTCCTTAATGTCGTGCAAGAATTTTCGACTAAACTCACTTAATAACACGTAACTAAGACGTTCCGAACGAACAAAACTTGCGTACATAGCGATTTTAACAATGTATGCCGTGAAACGGTTCTCAATTTCCTTGATGTTGCACAAGAATTTTAGACAAATCTCACTTACTGACGCGTAACTAAGACGTTCCGAACGAACAAAACTTGCGTACATAACGATTTTAACAATGTATGCCGTGAAGCGGTTCTTCTCAATTTCCTTGATGTTTCACAAGAATTTTAGACAAATCTCACTTACTGACACGTAACTAAGACGTTTCGAACGAACAAAACTTGGGTACATAGCGATCTCAGCTTTGTGCGCAGAAAAACGTATATCCTCAATTTCCTTAATGTCGTGCAATAATTTTCGACTAAACTCACTTAATAACACGTAACTAAGACGTTCCGAACGAACAAAACTTGCGTACATAGCGATTTTAACAATGTATGCCGTGAAACGGTTCTCAATTTCCTTGATGTTGCACAAGAATTTTAGACAAATCTCACTTACTGACACGTAACTAAGACGTTCCGAACGAACAAAACTTGCGTACATAGCGATTTTAACAATGTATGCCGTGAAACGGTTCTTCTCAATTTCCTTGATGTTGCACAAGAATTTTAGACAAATCTCACTTACTGACACGTAACTAAGACGTTCCGAACGAACAAAACTTGCGTACATAGCAATCTCCGCTTTGTGCGCAGAAAAACGTATATCCTCAATTTCCTTAATGTCGTGCAAGAATTTTCGACTAAACTCACTTACTGACACGTAACTAAGACGTTCCGAACGAACAAAACTTGCGTACATAGCGATCTCAGCTTTGTGCGCGGAAAACGTATATCCTCAATTTCCTTAATGTCGTGCAAGAATTTTCGACTAAACTCACTTACTGACACGTAACTAAGACGATCCGAACGAACAAAACTTGCGTACATAGCGATTTTAACAATGCATGCCGTGAAACGGTTCTTCTCAATTTCCTTGATGTTGCACAAGGATTTTAGACAAATCTCACTTACTGACACGTAACTAAGACGTTTCGAACGAACAAAACTTGCGTGCATAGCGATCTCAGCTTTGTGCGCAGAAAAACGTATATCCTCAATTTCCTTAATGTCGTGCAAGAATTTTCGACTAAACTCACTTACTGACACGTAACTAAAACGTTCCGAACGAACAAAACTTGCGTACATAACGATTTTAACAATGTATGCCGTGAAGCGGTTCTTCTCAATTTCCTTGATGTTGCACAAGAATTTTAGACAAATCTCACTTACTGACACGTAACTAAGACGTTCCGAACGAACAAAACTTGCGTACATAGCGATTTTAACAATGTATGCCGTGAAGCGGTTCTTATCAATTTCCTTGATGTTGCACAAGAATTTTAGACAAATCTCACTTACTGACACGTAACTAAGACGTTTCGAACGAACAAAACTTGCGTACATAGCGATCTCAGCTTTGTGCGCAGAAAAACGTATATTCTCAATTTCCTTAATGTCGTGCAAGAATTTTCGACTAAACTCACTTACTGACACGTAACTAAGACGTTCCGAACGAACAAAACTTGCGTACATAGCGATTTTAACAATGTAAGCCGTGAAGCGGTTCTTCTCAATTTCCTTGATGTTACACAAGAATTTTAGACAAATCTCACTTAATGACACGTAACTAAGAAGTTCCGAACTAACAAAACTTGCGTACATAACGATTTTATCAATGTATTCCGTGAAGCGGTTCTTCTCAATTTCCTTGATGTTGCACAAGAATTTTAGACAAATCTCACTTACTGACACGTATCTCAGACGTTCCGAACGAACAAAACTTGCGTACATAGCAATTTTAACAATGTATGCCGTGAAGCGGTTCTTCTCAATTTCCTTGATGTTGCACAAGGATTTTAGACAAATCTCACTTACTAACACGTAACTAAGACGTTTCGAACGAACAAAACTTGCGTACATAGCGATCTCAGCTTTGTGCGCAGAAAAAAATATATCCTCAATTTCCTTAATGTCGTGCAAGAATTTTCGACTAAACTCACTTACTGACTCGTAACTAAGACGTTCCGAACAAACAAAACTTGCGTACATAACGATTTTAATAATGTATGCCGTGAAGCGGTTCTTCTCAATTTCCTTGATGTTGCACAAGAATTTTAGACAATTCTCACTTACTGACACGTAACTAAGACGTTCCGAACGAACAAAACTTGCGTACATAGCGAACTCAGCTTTGTGCGCAGAAAAACGTATATCCTCAATCTCCTTAATGTCGTGCAAGAATTTTCGATCAAACTCACTTACTGACTCGTAACTAAGACGTTCCGAACGAACAAAACTTGCGTACATAGCGATCTCAGCTTTGTGCTCAGTAAAACGTATATCCTCAATTTCCTTAATGTCATGCAAGAATTTTCGACTAAACTCACTTACTGACACGTAACTAAGACGTTCCGAACGAACAAAACTTGCGTGCATAGCGATCTCAGCTTTGTGCGCAGAAAAACGTATATCCTCAATTTCCTTAATGTCGTGCAAGAATTTTCGACTAAACTCACTTACTGACACGTAACTAAGACGTTCCGAACGAATAAAACTTGCGTACATAGCGATTTTAACAATGCATGCCGAGAAACGGTTCTTCTCAATTTCCTTGATGTTGCACAAGGATTTTAGACAAATCTCACTTACTAACACGTAACTAACACGTCTCGAACGAACAAAACTTGCGTACATAGCGATCTCAGCTTTGTGCACAGAAAAACGTATATCCTCAATTTCCTTAATGTCGTGCAAGAATTTTCGACTAAACTCACTTACTGACTCGTAACTAAGACGTTCCGAACGAACAAAACTTGCGTACATAACGATTTTAACAATGTATGCCGTAAAGCGGTTCTTCTCAATTTCCTTGATGTTGCACAAGAATTTTAGACAAATCTCACTTACTGACACGTAACTAAGTCGTTCCGAACGAACAAAACTTGCGTACATAGCGATCTCAGCTTTGTGCGCAGAAAAACGTATATCCTCAATTTCCTTAATGTCGTGCAAGAATTTTCGACTAAACTCACTTACTGACAAGTAACTAAGACGTTCCGAACGAACAAAACTTGCGTATATAGCGATTTTAACAATGTATGCCGTGAAACGGTTCTTCTCAATTTCCTTGATGTTGCACAAGAATTTTAGACAAATCTCACTTACTGACACGTAACTAAGACGTTCCGAACGAACAAAACTTGCGTACATAGCGATTTTATCAATGTATTCCGTGAAGCGGTTCTTATCAATTTCCTTGATGTTGCACAAGAATTTTAGACAAATCTCACTTACTGACACGTAACTAAGACGTTCCGAACGAACAAAACTTGCGTACATAGCGATCTCAGCTTTGTGCGCAGCAAAACGTATATCCTCAATTTCCTTAATGTCGTGCAAGAATTTTCGACTAAACTCATTTACTGACACGTAACTAAGACGTTTCGAACGAACAAAACTTGCGTACATAGCGATTTTAACAATGCATGCCGTGAAACGGTTCTTCTCAATTTCCTTGATGTTGCACAAGGATTTTAGACAAATCTCACTTACTGTCACGTAACTAAGACGTCTCGAACGAACAAAACTTGCGTACATAGCGATCTCAGCGTTGTGCGCAGAAAAACGTATATCCTCAATTTCCTTAATGTCGTGCAAGAATTTTCGATTAAACTCACTTACTGACACGTAACTAAGACGTTTCGAAAGAACAAAACTTGCGTACATAGCGATCTCAGCTTTGTGCGCAGAAAAACGTATATCCTCAATTTCCTTAATGTCGTGCAAGAATTTTCGACTAAACTCACTTACTGACACGTAACTAAGACGTTTCGAACGAACAAAACTTGCGTACATAGCGATCTCAGCTTTGTGCGCAGAAAAACGTATATCCTCAATTTCCTTAATGTCGTGCAATAATTTTAGACAAATCTCACTTACTGACAAGTAACTAAGACGTTCCGAACGAACAAAACTTGCGTATATAGCGATTTTAACAATGTATGCCGTGAAACGGTTCTTCTCAATCTCCTTGATGTTGCACAAGAATTTTAGACAAATCTCACTTACTGACACGTAACTAAGACGTTCCGAACGAACAAAACTTGCGTACATAGCGATCTCAGCTTTGTGCGCAGAAAAGCGTATATCCTCAATTTCCTTAATGTCGTGCAAGAATTTTCAACTAAACTCACTTACTGACACGTAACTAAGACGTTTCGAACGAACAAAACTTGCGTACATAGCGATTTTAACAATGCATGCCGTGAAACGGTTCTTCTCAATTTCTTTGATGTTGCACAAGAATTTTAGACAAATCTCACTTACTGACACGTAACTAAGACGTTCCGAACGAACAAAACTTGCGTACATAGCGATCTCAGCTTTGTGCGCAGAAAAGCGTATATCCTCAATTTCCTTAATGTCGTGCAAGAATTTTCAACTAAACTCACTTACTGACACGTAACTAAGACGTTTCGAACGAACAAAACTTGCGTACATAGCGATTTTAACAATGCATGCCGTGAAACGGTTCTTCTCAATTTCCTTGATGTTGCACAAGGATTTTAGACAAATCTCACTTACTGTCACGTAACTAAGACGTCTCGAACGAACAAAACTTGCGTACATAGCGATCTCAGCGTTGTGCGCAGAAAAACGTATATCCTCAATTTCCTTAATGTCGTGCAAGAATTTTCGATTAAACTCACTTACTGACACGTAACTAAGACGTTTCGAAAGAACAAAACTTGCGTACATAGCGATCTCAGCTTTGTGCGCAGAAAAACGTATATCCTCAATTTCCTTAATGTCGTGCAAGAATTTTCGACTAAACTCACTTACTGACACGTAACTAAGACGTTTCGAACGAACAAAACTTGCGTACATAGCGATCTCAGCTTTGTGCGCAGAAAAACGTATATCCTCAATTTCCTTAATGTCGTGCAAGAATTTTAGACAAATCTCACTTACTGACACGTAACTAAGACGTTCCAAACGAACAAAACTTGCGTACATAGCGATCTCAGCTTTGTGCGCAGAAAAACGTATATCCTCAATTTCCTTAATGTCGTGCAAGAATTTTCGATTAAACTCACTTACTGACTCCTAACTAAGACGTTCCGAACGAACAAAACTTGCGTACATAACGATTTTAACAATGTATGCCGTGAAGCGGTTCTTCTCAATTTCCTTGATGTTGCACAAGAATTTTAGACAAATCTCACTTACTGACACGTAACTAAGACGTTCCGAACGAACAAAACTTGCGTACATAGCGATCTCAGCTTTGTGCGCAGAAAAACGTATATCCTCAATTTCCTTAATGTCGTGCAAGAATTTTCGACTAAACTCACTTACTGACACGTAACTAAGACGTTCCGAACGAACAAAACTTGCGTACATAACGATTTTAACAATGTATGCCGTGAAGCGGTTCTTCTTAATTTCCTTGATGTTGCACAAGGATTTTAGACAAATCTCACTTACTGACACGTAACTAAGACGTTTCGAACGAACAAAACTTGCGTACATAGCGATCTCAGCTTTGTGCGCAGAAAAACGTATATCCTCAATTTCCTTAATGTCGTGCAAGAATTTTCGACTAAACTCACTTACTGACTCGTAACTAAGACGTTCCGAACGAACAAAACTTGCGTACATAACGATTTTAACAATGTATGCCGTGAAGCGGTTCTTCTCAATTTCCTTGATGTTGCACAAGAATTTAAGACAAATCTCACTTACTGACACGTAACTAAGACGTTCCGAACGAACAAAACTTGCGTACATAGCGATTTTAACAATGTATGCCGTGAAGCGGTTCTTATCAATTTCCTTGATGTTGCACAAGGATTTTAGACAAATCTCACTTACTGACACGTAACTAAGTCGTTCCGAACGAACAAAACTTGCGTACATAGCGATTTTAACAATGTATGCCGTGAAGCGGTTCTTATCAATTTCCTTGATGTTGCACAAGAATTTTAGACAAATCTCACTTACTGACACGTAACTAAGTCGTTCCGAACGAACAAAACTTGCGTACATAGCGATCTCAGCTTTGTGCGCAGAAAAACGTATATCCTCAATTTCCTTAATGTCGTGCAAGAATTTTCGACTAAACTCACTTACTGACACGTAACTAAGACGTTCCGAAGAAAGAAAACTTGCGTACATAGCGATTTTAACAATGTATGCCGTGAAACGGTTCTTCTCAATTTCCTTGATGTTGCACAAGAATTTTAGACAAATCTCACTTACTGACACGTAACTAAGACGTTCCGAACGAACAAAACTTGCGTACATAGCGATCTCAGCTTTGTGCGCAGAAAAACGTATATCCACAATTTCCTTAATGTCATGCAAGAATTTTCGACTAAACTGACTTACTGTCACGTAACTAAGACGTTCCAAACGAACAAAACTTGCGTACATAGCGATCTCAGCTTTGTGCGCAGAAAAACGTATATCCACAATTTCCTTAATGTCATGCAAGAATTTTCGACTAAACTGACTTACTGTCACGTAACTAAGACGTTCCAAACGAACAAAACTTGCGTACATAGCGATTTTAACAATGTATGCCGTGAAGCGGTTCTTCTCAATTTCCTTCATGTTGCACAAGAATTTTAGACAAATCTCACTTACTGACACGTAACTAAGACGTTCCGAACGAACAAAACTTGCGTACATAACGATTTTAACAATGTATGCTGTGAAGCGGTTCTTCTCAATTTCCTTGATGTTGCACAAGAATTTTAGACAAATCTCACTTACTGACACGTAACTAAGTCGTTCCGAACGAACAAAACTTGCGTACATAGCGATCTCAGCTTTGTGCGCAGAAAAACGTATATCCACAATTTCCTTAATGTCATGCAAGAATTTTCGACTAAACTCACTTACTGTCACGTAACTAAGACGTTCCGAACGAACAAAACTTGCGTACATAGCGATTTTAACAATGTATGCCGTGAAGCGGTTCTTATCAATTTCCTTGATGTTGCACAAGAATTTTAGACAAATCTCACTTACTGACACGTAACTAAGATGTTCCGAACGAACAAAACTTGCGTACATAGCGATCTCAGCTTTGTGCGCAGAAAAACGTATATCCTCAATTTCCTTAATGTCGTGCAAGAATTTTCGACTAAACTCACTTACTGACACGTAACTAAGACGTTCCGAAGAAAGAAAACTTGCGTACATAGCGATTTTAACAATGTATGCCGTGAAACGGTTCTTCTCAATTTCCTTGATGTTGCACAAGAATTTTAGACAAATCTCACTTACTGACACGTAACTAAGACGTTCCGAACGAACAAAACTTGCGTACATAGCGATCTCAGCTTTGTGCTCAGAAAAACGTATATCCTCAATTTCCTTAATGTCGTGCAAGAATTTTCGACTAAACTCACTTACTGACACGTAACTAAGACGTTCCGAACGAACAAAACTTGCGTACATAGCGATTTTAACAATGCATGCCGTGAAACGGTTCTTCTCAATTTCCTTGATGTTGCACAAGGATTTTAGACAAATCTCACTTACTGACACGTAACTAAGACGTTTCGAACTAACAAAACTTGCGTACATAGCGATCTCAGCTTTGTGCGCAGAAAAACGTATATCCTCAATTTCCTTAATGTCGTGCAAGAATTTTCGACTAAACTCACTTACTGACACGTAACTAAGACGTTCCGAACGAACAAAACTTGCGTACATAGCGATTTTAACAATGTATGCCGTGAAACGGTTCTTCTCAATTTCCTTGATGTTGCACAAGAATTTTAGACAAATCTCACTTACTGACACGTAACTAAGACGTTCCGAACAAACAAAATTGCGCACATAGCGATCTCAGCTTTGTGCGCAGAAAAACGTATATCCTCAATTTCCTTAATGTCGTGCAAGAATTTTCGACTAAACTCACTTACTGACAAGTAACTAAGACGTTCCGAACGAACAAAACTTGCGTATATAGCGATTTTAACAATGTATGCCGTGAAACGGTTCTTCTCAATTTCCGTGATGTTGCACAAGAATTTTAGACAAATCTCACTTACTGACACGTAACTAAGACGTTCCGAACGAACAAAACTTGCGTACATAGCGATTTTAACAATGTATGCCGTGAAGCGGTTCTTATCAATTTCCTTGATGTTGCACAAGAATTTTAGACAAATCTCACTTACTGACACGTAACTAAGACGTTCCGAACGAACAAAACTTGCGTACATAGCGATCTCAGCTTTGTGCGCAGAAAAACGTATATCCTCAATTTCCATAATGTCGTGCAAGAATTTTCGACTAAACTCACTTACTGACACGTAAATAAGACGTTCCGAACGAACAAAACTTGCGTACATAGCGATTTTAACAATGTATGCCGTGAAGCGTTTCTTCTCAATTTCCTTGATGTTGCACAAGAATTTTAGACAAATCTCACTTACTGACACGTAACTAAGACGTTCCGAACGAACAAAACTTGCATACATAACGATTTTAACAATGTATGCTGTGAAGCGGTTCTTCTCAATTTCCTTGATGTTGCACAAGAATTTTAGACAAATCTCACTTACTGACACGTAACTAAGTCGTTCCGAACGAACAAAACTTGCGTACATAGCGATCTCAGCTTTGTGCGCAGAAAAACGTATATCCACAATTTCCTTAATGTCATGCAAGAATTTTCGACTAAACTCACTTACTGTCACGTAACTAAGACGTTCCAAACGAACAAAACTTGCGTACATAGCGATTTTAACAATGTATGCCGTGAAGCGGTTCTTCTCAATTTCCTTGATGTTGCACAAGAATTTTAGACAAATCTCACTTACTGACACGTAACTAAGACGTTCCGAACGAACAAAACTTGCGTACATAACGATTTTAACAATGTATGCCGTGAAGCGGTTCTTATCAATTTCCTTGATGTTGCACAAGAATTTTAGACAAATCTCACTTACTGACACGTAACTAAGATGTTCCGAACGAACAAAACTTGCGTACATAGCGATCTCAGCTTTGTGCGCAGAAAAACGTATATCCTCAATTTCCTTAATGTCGTGCAAGAATTTTCGGCTAAACTCACTTACTGACACGTAATTAAGACGTTCCAAAGAAAGAAAACTTGCGTACATAGCGATTTTAACAATGTATGCCGTGAAACGGTTCTTCTCAATTTCCTTGATGTTGCACAAGAATTTTAGACAAATCTCACTTACTGACACGTAACTGAGACGTTCCGAACGAACAAAACTTGCGTACATAGCGATCTCAGCTTTGTGCTCAGAAAAACGTATATCCTCAATTTCCTTAATGTCGTGCAAGAATTTTCGACTAAACTCACTTACTGACACGTAACTAAGACGTTCCGAACGAACAAAACTTGCGTACATAGCGATTTTAACAATTTATGCCGTGAAACGGTTCTTCTCAATTTCCTTGATGTTGCACAAGGATTTTAGACAAATCTCACTTACTGACACGTAACTAAGACGTTTCGAACTAACAAAACTTGCGTACATAGCGATCTCAGCTTTGTGCGCAGAAAAACGTATATCCTCAATTTCCTTAATGTCGTGCAAGAATTTTCGACTAAACTCACTTACTGACAAGTAACTAAGACGTTCCGAACGAACAAAACTTGCGTATATAGCGATTTTAACAATGTATGCCGTGAAACGGTTCTTCTCAATTTCCTTGATGTTGCACAAGAATTTTAGACAAATCTCACTTACTGACACGTAACTAAGACGTTCGGAACGAACAAAACTTGCGTACATAGCGATTTTAACAATGTATGCCGTGAAGCGGTTCTTATCAATTTCCTTGATGTTGCACAAGAATTTTAGACAAATCTCACTTACTGACACGTAACTAAGACGTTCCGAACGAACAAAACTTGCGTACATAGCGATCTCAGCTTTGTGCGCAGAAAAACGTATATCCTCAATTTCCTTAATGTCGTGCAAGAATTTTCGACTAAACTCACTTACTGACACGTAACTAAGACGTTCCGAACAAACAAAACTTGCGTACATAGCGATCTCAGCTTTGTGCGCAGAAAAGCGTATATCCTCAATTTCCTTAATGTCGTGCAAGAATTTTCAACTAAACTCACTTACTGACACGTAACTAAGACGTTTCGAACGAACAAAACTTGCGTACATAGCGATTTTAACAATGCATGCCGTGAAACGGTTCTTCTCAATTTCCTTGATGTTGCACAAGGATTTTAGACAAATCTCACTTACTGTCACGTAACTAAGACGTCTCGAACGAACAAAACTTGCGTACATAGCGATCTCAGCGTTGTGCGCAGAAAAACGTATATCCTCAATTTCCTTAATGTCGTGCAAGAATTTTCGATTAAACTCACTTACTGACACGTAACTAAGACGTTTCGAAAGAACAAAACTTGCGTACATAGCGATCTCAGCTTTGTGCGCAGAAAAACGTATATCCTCAATTTCCTTAATGTCGTGCAAGAATTTTCGACTAAACTCACTTACTGACACGTAACTAAGACGTTTCGAACGAACAAAACTTGCGTACATAGCGATCTCAGCTTTGTGCGCAGAAAAACGTATATCCTCAATTTTCTTAATGTCGTGCAAGAATTTTCGACTAAACTCACTTACTGACAAGTAACTAAGACGTTCCGAACGAACAAAACTTGCGTATATAGCGATTTTAACAATGTATGCCGTGAAACGGTTCTTCTCAATTTCCTTGATGTTGCACAAGAATTTTAGACAAATCTCACTTACTGACACGTAACTAAGACGTTCCGAACGAACAAAACTTGCGTACATAGCGATCTCAGCTTTGTGCGCAGAAAAACGTATATCCTCAATTTCCTTAATGTCGTGCAAGAATTTTCGACTAAACTCACTTACTGACACGTAACTAAGACGTTCCGAACAAACAAAACTTGCGTACATAGCGATCTCAGCTTTGTGCGCAGAAAAGCGTATATCCTCAATTTCCTTAATGTCGTGCAAGAATTTTCAACTAAACTCACTTACTGACACGTAACTAAGACGTTTCGAACGAACAAAACTTGCGTACATAGCGATTTTAACAATGCATGCCGTGAAACGGTTCTTCTCAATTTCCTTGATGTTGCACAAGGATTTTAGACAAATCTCACTTACTGTCACGTAACTAAGACGTCTCGAACGAACAAAACTTGCGTACATAGCGATCTCAGCGTTGTGCGCAGAAAAACGTATATCCTCAATTTCCTTAATGTCGTGCAAGAATTTTCGATTAAACTCACTTACTGACACGTAACTAAGACGTTTCGAAAGAACAAAACTTGCGTACATAGCGATCTCAGCTTTGTGCGCAGAAAAACGTATATCCTCAATTTCCTTAATGTCGTGCAAGAATTTTCGACTAAACTCACTTACTGACACGTAACTAAGACGTTTCGAACGAACAAAACTTGCGTACATAGCGATCTCAGCTTTGTGCGCAGAAAAACGTATATCCTCAATTTCCTTAATGTCGTGCAAGAATTTTAGACAAATCTCACTTACTGACAAGTAACTAAGACGTTCCGAACGAACAAAACTTGCGTATATAGCGATTTTAACAATGTATGCCGTGAAACGGTTCTTCTCAATTTCCTTGATGTTGCACAAGAATTTTAGACAAATCTCACTTACTGACACGTAACTAAGACGTTCCGAACGAACAAAACTTGCGTACATAGCGATCTCAGCTTTGTGCGCAGAAAAGCGTATATCCTCAATTTCCTTAATGTCGTGCAAGAATTTTCAACTAAACTCACTTACTGACACGTAACTAAGACGTTTCGAACGAACAAAACTTGCGTAAATAGCGATTTTAACAATGCATGCCGTGAAACGGTTCTTCTCAATTTCCTTGATGTTGCACAAGGATTTTAGACAAATCTCACTTACTGTCACGTAACTAAGACGTCTCGAACGAACAATACTTGCGTACATAGCGATCTCAGCGTTGTGCGCAGAAAAACGTATATCCTCAATTTCCTTAATGTCGTGCAAGAATTTTCGATTAAACTCACTTACTGACACGTAACTAAGACGTTTCGAAAGAACAAAACTTGCGTACATAGCGATCTCAGCTTTGTGCGCAGAAAAACGTATATCCTCAATTTCCTTAATGTCGTGCAAGAATTTTCGACTAAACTCACTTACTGACACGTAACTAAGACGTTTCGAACGAACAAAACTTGCGTACATAGCGATCTCAGCTTTGTGCGCAGAAAAACGTATATCCTCAATTTCCTTAATGTCGTGCAAGAATTTTAGACAAATCTCACTTACTGACACGTAACTAAGACGTTCCAAACGAACAAAACTTGCGTACATAGCGATCTCAGCTTTGTGCGCAGAAAAACGTATATCCTCAATTTCCTTAATGTCGTGCAAGAATTTTCGATTAAACTCACTTACTGACTCGTAACTAAGACGTTCCGAACGAACAAATCTTGCGTACATAACGATTTCAACAATGTATGCCGTGAAGCGGTTCTTCTCAATTTCCTTGATGTTGCACAAGAATTTTAGACAAATCTCACTTACTGACACGTAACTAAGACGTTCCGAACGAACAAAACTTGCGTACATAGCGATCTCAGCTTTGTGCGCAGAAAAACGTATATCCTCAATTTCCTTAATGTCGTGCAAGAATTTTCGACTAAACTCACTTACTGACACGTAACTAAGACGTTCCGAACGAACAAAACTTGCGTACATAACGATTTTAACAATGTATGCCGTGAAGCGGTTCTTCTCAATTTCCTTGACGTTGCACAAGAATTTTAGACAAATCTCACTTACTGACACGTAACTAAGACGTTCCGAACGAACAAAACTTGCGTACATAGCGATCTCAGCTTTGTGCGCAGAAAAACGTATATCCACAATTTCCTTAATGTCATGCAAGAATTTACGACTAAACTCACTTACTGTCACGTAACTAAGACGTTCCGAACGAACAAAACTTGCGTGCATAGCGATTTTAACAATGTATGCCGTGAAGCGGTTCTTCTCAATTTCCTTGATGTTGCACAAGAATTTTAGACAAATCTCACTTACTGACACGTAACTAAGACGTTCCGAACGAACAAAACTTGCGTACATAGCGATTTTAACAATGTATGCCGTGAAGCGGTTCTTATCAATTTCCTTGATGTTGCACAAGGATTTTAGACAAATCTCTCTTACTGACACGTAACTAAGACGTTCCGGACGAACAAAACTTGCATACATAACGATTTTAACAATGTATGCTGTGAAGCGGTTCTTCTCAATTTCCTTGATGTTGCACAAGAATTTTAGACAAATGTCACTTACTGACACGTAACTAAGTCGTTCCGAACGAACAAAACTTGCGTACATAGCGATCTCAGCTTTGTGCGCAGAAAAACGTATATCCACAATTTCCTTAAAGTCATGCAAGAATTTTCGACTAAACTCACTTACTGTCACGTAACTAAGACGTTCCGAATGAACAAAACTTGCGTACATAGCGATTTTAACAATGTATGCCGTGAAGCGGTTCTTATCAATTTCCTTGATGTTGCACAAGGATTTTAGACAAATCTCACTTACTGACACGTAACTAAGACGTTCCGAACGAACAAAACTTGCGTACATAGCGATCTCAGCTTTGTGCGCAGAAAAACGTATATCCTCAATTTCCTTAATGTCGTGCAAGAATTTTCGACTAAACTCACTTACTGACACGTAACTAAGACGTTCCGAACGAACAAAACTTGCGTACATAGCGATTTTAACAATGCATGCCGTGAAACGGTTCTTCTCAATTTCCTTGATGTTGCACAAGGATTTTAGACAAATCTCACTTACTGACACGTAACTAAGACGTTCCGAACGAACAAAACTTGCGTACATAGCGATCTCAGCTTTGTGCGCAGAAAAACGTATATCCACAATTTCCTTAATGTCATGCAAGAATTTACGACTAAACTCACTTACTGTCACGTAACTAAGACGTTCCGAACGAACAAAACTTGCGTACATAGCGATCTCAGCTTTGTGCGCAGAAAAACGTATATCCTC
The DNA here is from genome assembly GCF_030449975.1 of Polyergus mexicanus. Lineage (NCBI taxonomy): Eukaryota > Metazoa > Arthropoda > Insecta > Hymenoptera > Formicidae > Polyergus > Polyergus mexicanus. Next base: position 1,874,176 of record NW_027223345.1, read on the forward strand.
AATCTCCTTAATGTCGTGCAAGAATTATCGACTAAACTCACTTACTGACTCGTAACTAAGACGTTCCGAACGAACAAAACTTGCGTACATAACGATTTTAACAATGTATGCCGTGAAGCGGTTCTTCTCAATTTCCTTGACGTTGCACAAGAATTTTAGACAAATCTCACTTACTGACACGTAACTAAGACGTTCCGAACGAACAAAACTTGCGTACATAGCGATCTCAGCTTTGTGCGCAGAAAAACGTATATCCACAATTTCCTTAATGTCATGCAAGAATTTACGACTAAACTCACTTACTGTCACGTAACTAAGACGTTCCGAACGAACAAAACTTGCGTACATAGCGATTTTAACAATGTATGCCGTGAAGCGGTTCTTATCAATTTCCTTGGTGTTGCACAAGAATTTTAGACAAATCTCACTTACTGACACGTAACTAAGTCGTTCCAAACGAACAAAACTTGCGTACATAGCGATCTCAGCTTTGTGCGCAGAAAAACGTATATCATCAATTTCCTTAATGTCGTGCAAGAATTATCGACTAAACTCACTTACTGACTCGTAACTAAGACGTTCCGAACGAACAAAACTTGCGTACATAACGATTTTAACAATGTATGCCGTGAAGCGGTTCTTCTCAATTTCCTTGACGTTGCACAAGAATTTTAGACAAATCTCACTTACTGACACGTAACTAAGACGTTCCGAACGAACAAAACTTGCGTACATAGCGATCTCAGCTTTGTGCGCAGAAAAACGTATATCCTCAATTTCCTTAATGTCGTGCAAGAATTTTCGACTAAACTCACTTACTGGCACGTAACTAAGACGTTCCGAACGAACAAAACTTGCGTACATAACGATTTTAACAATGTATGCCGTGAAGCGGTTCTTCTCAATTTCCTTGATGTTGCACAAGAATTTTAGACAAATCTCAGTTACTGACACGTAAATAAGACGTTTCGAACGAACAAAACTTGCGTACATACCGATCTCAGCTTTGTGCGCAGAAAAACGTATATCCTCAATTTCCTTAATGTCGTGCAAGAATTTTCAACTAAACTCACTTACTGACACATAACTAAGACGTTTCGAACGAACAAAACTTGCGTACATAGCGATCTCAGCTTTGTGCGCAGAAAAACGTATATCTTCAATTTCCTTAATGTCGTGCAAGAATTTTAGGCAAATCTCACTTACTGACACGTAACTAAGACGTTCCAAACGAACAAAACTTGCGTACATAGCGATCTCAGCTTTGTGCGCAGCAAAGCGTATATCCTCAATTTCCTTAATGTCGTGCAAGAATTTTCAACTAAACTCACTTACTGACACGTAACTAAGACGTTTCGAACGAACAAAACTTGCGTACATAGCGATTTTAACAATGCATGCCGTGAAACGGTTCTTCTCAATTTTCTTGATGTTGCACAAGGATTTTAGACAAATCTCACTTACTGTCACGTAACTAAGACGTCTCGAACGAACAAAACTTGCGTACATAGCGATCTCAGCGTTGTGCGCAGAAAAACGTATATCCTCAATTTCCTTAATGTCGTGCAAGAATTTTCGACTAAACTCACTTACTGACAAGTAACTAAGACGTTCCGAACGAACAAAACTTGCGTATATAGCGATTTTAACAATGTATGCCGTGAAACGGTTCTTCTCAATTTCCTTGATGTTGCACAAGAATTTTAGACAAATCTCACTTACTGACACGTAACTAAGACGTTCGGAACGAACAAAACTTGCGTACATAGCGATTTTAACAATGTATGCCGTGAAGCGGTTCTTATCAATTTCCTTGATGTTGCACAAGAATTTTAGACAAATCTCACTTACTGACACGTAACTAAGACGTTCCGAACGAACAAAACTTGCGTACATAGCGATCTCAGCTTTGTGCGCAGAAAAACGTATATCCTCAATTTCCTTAATGTCGTGCAAGAATTTTCGACTAAACTCACTTACTGACACGTAACTAAGACGTTCCGAACAAACAAAACTTGCGTACATAGCGATCTCAGCTTTGTGCGCAGAAAAGCGTATATCCTCAATTTCCTTAATGTCGTGCAAGAATTTTCAACTAAACTCACTTACTGACACGTAACTAAGACGTTTCGAACGAACAAAACTTGCGTACATAGCGATTTTAACAATGCATGCCGTGAAACGGTTCTTCTCAATTTCCTTGATGTTGCACAAGGATTTTAGACAAATCTCACTTACTGTCACGTAACTAAGACGTCTCGAACGAACAAAACTTGCGTACATAGCGATCTCAGCGTTGTGCGCAGAAAAACGTATATCCTCAATTTCCTTAATGTCGTGCAAGAATTTTCGATTAAACTCACTTACTGACACGTAACTAAGACGTTTCGAAAGAACAAAACTTGCGTACATAGCGATCTCAGCTTTGTGCGCAGAAAAACGTATATCCTCAATTTCCTTAATGTCGTGCAAGAATTTTCGACTAAACTCACTTACTGACACGTAACTAAGACGTTTCGAACGAACAAAACTTGCGTACATAGCGATCTCAGCTTTGTGCGCAGAAAAACGTATATCCTCAATTTCCTTAATGTCGTGCAATAATTTTAGACAAATCTCACTTACTGACAAGTAACTAAGACGTTCCGAACGAACAAAACTTGCGTATATAGCGATTTTAACAATGTATGCCGTGAAACGGTTCTTCTCAATTTCCTTGATGTTGCACAAGAATTTTAGACAAATCTCACTTACTGACACGTAACTAAGACGTTCCGAACGAACAAAACTTGCGTACATAGCGATCTCAGCTTTGTGCGCAGAAAAGCGTATATCCTCAATTTCCTTAATGTCGTGCAAGAATTTTCAACTAAACTCACTTACTGACACGTAACTAAGACGTTTCGAACGAACAAAACTTGCGTACATAGCGATTTTAACAATGCATGCCGTGAAACGGTTCTTCTCAATTTCCTTGATGTTGCACAAGGATTTTAGACAAATCTCACTTACTGTCACGTAACTAAGACGTCTCGAACGAACAAAACTTGCGTACATAGCGATCTCAGCGTTGTGCGCAGAAAAACGTATATCCTCAATTTCCTTAATGTCGTGCAAGAATTTTCGATTAAACTCACTTACTGACTCGTAACTAAGACGTTCCGAACGAACAAAACTTGCGTACATAACGATTTTAACAATGTATGCCGTGAAGCGGTTCTTCTCAATTTCCTTGATGTTGCACAAGAATTTTAGACAAATCTCACTTACTGACACGTAACTAAGACGTTCCGAACGAACAAAACTTGCGTACATAGCGATCTCAGCTTTGTGCGCAGAAAAACTTATATCCTCAATTTCCTTAATGTCGTGCAAGAATTTTCGATTAAACTCACTTACTGACTCGTAACTAAGACGTTCCGAACGAACAAAACTTGCGTACATAGCGATCTCAGCTTTGTGCGCAGAAAAACTTATATCCTCAATTTCCTTAATGTCGTGCAAGAATTTTCGACTAAACTCACTTAATGACACGTAACTAAGACGTTCCGAACGAACAAAACTTGCGTACATAACGATTTTAACAATGTATGCCGTGAAGCGGTTCTTCTCAATTTCCTTGATGTTGCACAAGGATTTTAGACAAATCTCACTTACTGACACGTAACTAAGACGTTTCGAACGAACAAAACTTGCGTACATAGCGATCTCAGCTTTGTGCGCAGAAAAACGTATATCCTCAATTTCCTTAATGTCGTGCAAGAATTTTCGACTAAACTCTCTTACTGACACGTAACTAAGACGTTCCGAACGAACAAAACTTGCGTACATAGCGATCTCAGCTTTGTGCTCAGAAAAACGTATATCCTCAATTTCCTTAATGTCATGCAAGAATTTTCGACTAAACTCACTTACCGTCACGTAACTAAGACGTTCCGAACGAACAAAACTTGCGTACATAGCGATTTTAACAATGTATGCCGTGAAACGGTTCTTCTCAATTTCCTTGATGTTGCACAAGAATTTTAGACAAATCTCACTTACTGACACGTAACTAAGACGTTCCGAACAAACAAAACTTGCGTATATAGCGATCTCAGCTTTGTGCGCAGAAAAACGTATATCCTCAATTTCCTTAATGTCGTGCAAGAATTTTCGACTAAACTCACTCACTGACACGTAACTAAGACGTTCCGAACGAACAAAATTTGCGTACATAGCGATTTTAACAATGTATGCCGTGAAACGGTTCTTCTCAATTTCCTTGATGTTGCACAAGAATTTTAGACAAATCTCACTTACTGACACGTAACTAAGACGTTTCGAACGAACAAAACTTGTGTACATAGCGATCTCAGCTTTGTGCGCAGAAAAGCGTATATCCTCAATTTCCTTAATGTCGTGCAAGAATTTTCGACTAAACTCACTTACTGACACGTAACTAAGACGTTCCAAACGAACAAAACTTGCGTACATAGCGATTTTAACAATGTATGCCGTGAAGCGGTTCTTATCAATTTCCTTGATGTTGCACAAGAATTTTAGGCAAATCTCACTTACTGACACGTAACTAAGACGTTTCGAACGAACAAAACTTGTGTACATAGCGATCTCAGCTTTGTGCGCAGAAAAACGTATATCCTCAATTTCCTTAATGTCGTGCAAGAATTTTCGACTAAACTCACTTACTGACACGTAACTAAGACGTTCCGAACGAACAAAACTTGCGTACATAGCGATTTTAACAATGCATGCCGTGAAACGGTTCTTCTCAATTTCTCTGATGTTGCACAAGGATTTTAGACAAATCTCACTTACTGACACGTAACTAAGTCGTTTCGAACGAACAAAACTTGCGTAAATAGCGATCTCAGTTTTGTGCGCAGAAAAACGTATATCCTCAATTTCCTTAATGTCGTGCAAGAATTTTCGACTAAACTCACTTACTGACTCGTAACTAAGACGTTCCGAACGAACAAAACTTGCGTACATAACGATTTTAACAATGTATGCCGTGAAGCGGTTCTTCTCAATTTCCTTGATGTTGCACAAGGATTTTAGACAAATCTCACTTACTGACACGTAACTAAGACGTTCCGAACGAACAAAACTTGCGTACATAGCGATCTCAGCTTTGTGCGCAGAAAAACGTATATCCTCAATTTCCTTAATGTATCACGTCCTGTCAAAATTTCAACCTTTTGAATTTCTATTTTTTTTTCTCCTCTTAAATAATCTAAGTCCAATAAGCGCAACTTAAATAGTGCGCCAAAGACACGCCATGACACTCGATCCCTCCGAGCGCCGAGGCGTGGCGCTTCGTTAGCTCTAAGGAAATTCCCACTACTACGCATCCCTACTCTCGGCAGCGGCCGAGCCGCCGAAACGGAGGAGCCCAGTGCGCGCTCCAACTTAGTCAGTCTACTCCGCCACTTCGAACCGTTAACAGCTCTCTTAGGAGAGCCTCTCCCGCGATCGTGACTCAATTCAATTCTAAGTTCGAATTCTAACTCTAACTTTAAATTCAATTTCTAAATCCTAACTCTAGCGTTTAACCTAAATTTAAATAATAACTTTAAATTCAATTTCTAAATTCTATCTCTAGTGTTTAATCTAAGTTTACTAATAACTCTAAATTTAAGTCGAGTTAATGCAACAGTGTATAAGTTGAATGAATATATTGTGCTGTATGAGAATTACGTCGACTCTTCATTAACGCACCTTATCCAACTCTTGCTTTAAGCCTTCCGCATCGTAAGTAAACGATACGCATTTCAAGATTTTTTCTCTGCTCTCATCCGTCTGGTTAACCTTTCTGTTAACAATATCCTGTTAAAAATCTACAGTTGTCGAAATACATTTTCGCCTGGCTCTACTCAATTATACACACATATACACGCTTACACCTGATATACAGTACCAGCAGTGCGGACCGCCGCACGCTGTTATTGCAATCAGTCCAAACACAAGATACAGCCGTGCGGTCCATCGCACGCCGTGTCCTCTGGAAAGCACACGCCTTCTTGATTAGAGCCAGTGATCAGTGATTAATTAAATAAATTAACAAATGCCAAAGACCAGACGTGGAGGAGTGAAGAAGCGCGCGCGTAAACTACTTCGCGAGTTGATCTTAGAACCCGTAGATCTCGGGCTATCGCAATACATTGGTGTAACACCGCGCTACGATCCTGAATACGAACAATTATTCGCGAATCATCATACCGCTACCTTAGAGATCTCGCGACGCGCCGAGTGCATAACTTGCATCAAATGGCCAGCCAAGCTGATTCCAATCGAAGTTGAGCGCCCAAGGACTCCACCCAGCGACGTCGACGACAAGGATCCCAGGAAGGCCGGATATCGGTGAACCAAGCAAGGTATCCCGGACCGTTCGATTAACATCTCGACCATTCGTCACAAGGTAAGAAAATTATACTTATGCGACCTCTAGCCCCCCCGAACCCCGGGCAATTATTACCAAATCCGTTTCGTTAAACGCGCTAATTCCTTGCGAGTAATTCACTTACCATACACGCGTCTTACAACATTGAGTTCTGCCATAATATAATATAGTTAAACACATTAAGAATAATCTAGAATATTTCGAAACGCGCGTCTTTCCCAGAGTTTTCGGACGAAACTTCTTATCTGATGGTTAGGTTTTGTTTTATGACGCGCCCTTCGAGTTTCACTTTTATGACTCACTCTTTGTCTAATACTGAGTTTCTCTTTCCTGACGCATCCCGAGTTTCACTTTTACGACTCGTCCTTTTTTTGCCTGCGTCTCGATTTCACTTTTTCTTTGACTCATCCTGTTCTCCGCGAATAGCTTAGTTTTCTGAATGCTTCCTCTGTTTTGTTTAATATTAAAGTAAAATGCACCATCTTCGTTAAGTTCCACTCCCTATCTGCGTATCCATCGCGAATAACCTTGATCGCAGGTATCCCCGGGGAGAACCACGCGGTTCATTCGACCCGAAATTCGCGAGCGTGTCCCGAGGAAAAATTCCGAGCTCTGCAACCCCCGTCTCACAGCCGGAATTCGGCGGGACGTAACAAATGTCGTGCAAGAATTTTCGACTAAACTCACTTACTGACACATAACTAAGACGATCCGAACGAACAAAACTTGCGTACATAGCGATCTCAGCTTTGTGCGCAGAAAAACGTATATCATCAATTTCCTTAATGTCGTGCAAGAATTTTCGACTAAACTCACTTACTGACACGTAACTAAGACGTTCCGAACGAACAAAACTTGCGTACATAGCGATTTTAACAATGCATGCCGTGAAACGGTTCTTCTCAATTTCCTTGATGTTGCACAAGGATTTTAGACAAATCTCACTTACTGACACGTAACTAAGACGTTTCGAACGAACAAAACTTGCGTACATAGCGATCTCAGCTTTGTGCGCAGAAAAACGTATATCCTCAATTTCCTTAATGTCGTGCAATAATTTTCGACTAAACTCACTTACTGACTCGTAACTAAGACGTTCCGAACGAACAAAACTTGCGAACATAGCGATTTTAACAATGTATGCCGTGAAACGGTTCTTCTCAATTTCCTTGATGTTGCACAAGAATTTTAGACAAATCTCACTTACTGACACGTAACTAAGACGTTCCGAACGAACAAAACTTGCGTACATAGCGATCTCAGCTTTGTGCGCAGAAAAACGTATATCCTCAATTTCCTTAATGTCGTGCAAGAATTTTCGACTAAACTCTCTTACTGACACGTAACTAAGACGTTCTGAACAAACAAAACTTGCGTACATAGCGATCTCAGCTTTGAGCGCAGAAAAACGTATATCCTCAATTTCCTTAATGTCGTGCAAGAATTTTCAACTAAACTCACTTACTGACACGTAACTAAGACGTTCCGAACGAACAAAACTTGCGTACATAGCGATTTTAACAATGCATGCCGTGAAACGGTTCTTCTCAATTTCCTTGTTGTTGCACAAGGATTTTAGACAAACCTCACTTACTGACACGTAACTAAGACGTTTCGAACGAACAAAACTTGCGTACATAGCGATCTCAGCTTTGTGCGCAGAAAAACGTATATCCTCAATTTCCTTAATGTCGTGCAAGAATTTTCGATTAAACTCACTTACTGACTCGTAACTAAGACGTTCCGAACGAACAAAACTTGCGTACATAGCGATTTTAACAGTGTATGCCGTGAAGCGGTTCTTCTCAATTTCCTTGATGTTGCACAAGAATTTTAGACAAATCTCACTTACTGACACGTAACTAAGACGTTCCGAACGAACAAAACTTGCGTACATAGCGATCTCAGCTTTGTGCGCAGAAAAACGTATATCCTCAATTTCCTTAATGTCATGCAAGAATTTTCGACTAAACTCACTTACTGTCACGTAACTAAGACGTTCCGAACGAACAAAACTTGCGTACATAGCGATCTCAGCTTTGTGCGCAGAAAAACGTATATCCTCAATTTCCTTAATGTCGTGCAAGAATTTTAGACAAATCTCACTTACTGACACGTAACTAAGACGTTCCAAACGAACAAAACTTGCGTACATAGCGATTTTAACAGTGTATGCCGTGAAGCGGTTCTTCTCAATTTCCTTGATGTTGCACAAGAATTTTAGACAAATCTCACTTACTGACACGTAACTAAGACGTTCCGAACGAACAAAACTTGCGTACATAGCGATCTCAGCTTTGTGCGCAGAAAAACGTATATCCACAATTTCCTTAATGTCGTGCAAGAATTTTCGACTAAACTCACTTACTGACACGTAACTAAGACGTTCCGAACAAAGAAAACTTGCGTACATAGCGATTTTAACAATCTATGCCGTGAAACGGTTCTTCTCAATTTCCTTGATGTTGCACAAGAATTTTAGACAAATCTCACTTACTGACACGTAACTAAGACGTTCCGAACAAACAAAACTTGCGTACATAGCGATCTCAGCTTTGTGCGCAGAAAAACGTATATCCTCAATTTCCTTAATGTCGTGCAAGAATTTTCAACTAAACTCACTTACTGACACGTAACTAAGACGTTTCGAACGAACAAAACTTGCGTACATAGCGATCTCAGCTTGGTGCTCAGAAAAACGTATATCCTCAATTTCCTTAATGTCGTGCAAGAATTTTCGACTAAACTCACTTACTGACTCGTAACTAAGACGTTCCGAACGAACAAAACTTGCGTATATAGCGATTTTAACAATGTATGCCGTGAAACGGTTCTTCTCAATTTCCTTGATGTTGCACAAGAATTTTAGACAAATCTCACTTACTGACACGTAACTAAGACGTTCCGAACGAACAAAACTTGCGTACATAGCGATTTTAACAATGTATGCCGTGAAGCGGTTCTTATCAATTTCCTTGATGTTGCACAAGAATTTTAGACAAATCTCACTTACTGACACGTAACTAAGACGTTCCGAACGAACAAAACTTGCGTACATAGCGATCTCAGCTTTGTGCGCAGAAAAACTTATATCCTCAATTTCCTTAATGTCGTGCAAGAATTTTCGATTAAACTCACTTACTGACTCGTAACTAAGACGTTCCGAACGAACAAAACTTGCGTACATAGCGATCTCAGCTTTGTGCGCAGAAAAACTTATATCCTCAATTTCCTTAATGTCGTGCAAGAATTTTCGACTAAACTCACTTAATGACACGTAACTAAGACGTTCCGAACGAACAAAACTTGCGTACATAACGATTTTAACAATGTATGCCGTGAAGCGGTTCTTCTCAATTTCCTTGATGTTGCACAAGGATTTTAGACAAATCTCACTTACTGACACGTAACTAAGACGTTTCGAACGAACAAAACTTGCGTACATAGCGATCTCAGCTTTGTGCGCAGAAAAACGTATATCCTCAATTTCCTTAATGTCGTGCAAGAATTTTCGACTAAACTCTCTTACTGACACGTAACTAAGACGTTCCGAACGAACAAAACTTGCGTACATAGCGATCTCAGCTTTGTGCTCAGAAAAACGTATATCCTCAATTTCCTTAATGTCATGCAAGAATTTTCGACTAAACTCAATTACCGTCACGTAACTAAGACGTTCCGAACGAACAAAACTTGCGTACATAGCGATTTTAACAATGTATGCCGTGAAACGGTTCTTCTCAATTTCCTTGATGTTGCACAAGAATTTTAGACAAATCTCACTTACTGACACGTAACTAAGACGTTCCGAACAAACAAAACTTGCGTATATAGCGATCTCAGCTTTGTGCGCAGAAAAACGTATACCCTCAATTTCCTTAATGTCGTGCAAGAATTTTCGACTAAACTCACTCACTGACACGTAACTAAGACGTTCCGAACGAACAAAATTTGCGTACATAGCGATTTTAACAATGTATGCCGTGAAACGGTTCTTCTCAATTTCCTTGATGTTGCACAAGAATTTTAGACAAATCTCACTTACTGACACGTAACTAAGACGTTTCGAACGAACAAAACTTGTGTACATAGCGATCTCAGCTTTGTGCGCAGAAAAGCGTATATCCTCAATTTCCTTAATGTCGTGCAAGAATTTTCGACTAAACTCACTTACTGACACGTAACTAAGACGTTCCAAACGAACAAAACTTGCGTACATAGCGATTTTAACAATGTATGCCGTGAAGCGGTTCTTATCAATTTCCTTGATGTTGCACAAGAATTTTAGGCAAATCTCACTTACTGACACGTAACTAAGACGTTTCGAACGAACAAAACTTGTGTACATAGCGATCTCAGCTTTGTGCGCAGAAAAACGTATATCCTCAATTTCCTTAATGTCGTGCAAGAATTTTCGACTAAACTCACTTACTGACACGTAACTAAGACGTTCCGAACGAACAAAACTTGCGTACATAGCGATTTTAACAATGCATGCCGTGAAACGGTTCTTCTCAATTTCTCTGATGTTGCACAAGGATTTTAGACAAATCTCACTTACTGACACGTAACTAAGTCGTTTCGAACGAACAAAACTTGCGTAAATAGCGATCTCAGTTTTGTGCGCAGAAAAACGTATATCCTCAATTTCCTTAATGTCGTGCAAGAATTTTCGACTAAACTCACTTACTGACTCGTAACTAAGACGTTCCGAACGAACAAAACTTGCGTACATAACGATTTTAACAATGTATGCCGTGAAGCGGTTCTTCTCAATTTCCTTGATGTTGCACAAGGATTTTAGACAAATCTCACTTACTGACACGTAACTAAGACGTTCCGAACGAACAAAACTTGCGTACATAGCGATCTCAGCTTTGTGCGCAGAAAAACGTATATCCTCAATTTCCTTAATGTATCACGTCCTGTCAAAATTTCAACCTTTTGAATTTCTATTTTTTTTTCTCCTCTTAAATAATCTAAGTCCAATAAGCGCAACTTAAATAGTGCGCCAAAGACACGCCATGACACTCGATCCCTCCGAGCGCCGAGGCGTGGCGCTTCGTTAGCTCTAAGGAAATTCCCACTACTACGCATCCCTACTCTCGGCAGCGGCCGAGCCGCCGAAACGGAGGAGCCCAGTGCGCGCTCCAACTTAGTCAGTCTACTCCGCCACTTCGAACCGTTAACAGCTCTCTTAGGAGAGCCTCTCCCGCGATCGTGACTCAATTCAATTCTAAGTTCGAATTCTAACTCTAACTTTAAATTCAATTTCTAAATCCTAACTCTAGCGTTTAACCTAAATTTAAATAATAACTTTAAATTCAATTTCTAAATTCTATCTCTAGTGTTTAATCTAAGTTTACTAATAACTCTAAATTTAAGTCGAGTTAATGCAACAGTGTATAAGTTGAATGAATATATTGTGCTGTATGAGAATTACGTCGACTCTTCATTAACGCACCTTATCCAACTCTTGCTTTAAGCCTTCCGCATCGTAAGTAAACGATACGCATTTCAAGATTTTTTCTCTGCTCTCATCCGTCTGGTTAACCTTTCTGTTAACAATATCCTGTTAAAAATCTACAGTTGTCGAAATACATTTTCGCCTGGCTCTACTCAATTATACACACATATACACGCTTACACCTGATATACAGTACCAGCAGTGCGGACCGCCGCACGCTGTTATTGCAATCAGTCCAAACACAAGATACAGCCGTGCGGTCCATCGCACGCAGTGTCCTCTGGAAAGCACACGCCTTCTTGATTAGAGCCAGTGATCAGTGATTAATTAAATAAATTAACAAATGCCAAAGACCAGACGTGGAGGAGTGAAGAAGCGCGCGCGTAAACTACTTCGCGAGTTGATCTTAGAACCCGTAGATCTCGGGCTATCGCAATACATTGGTGTAACACCGCGCTACGATCCTGAATACGAACAATTATTCGCGAATCATCATACCGCTACCTTAGAGATCTCGCGACGCGCCGAGTGCATAACTTGCATCAAATGGCCAGCCAAGCTGATTCCAATCGAAGTTGAGCGCCCAAGGACTCCACCCAGCGACGTCGACGACAAGGATCCCAGGAAGGCCGGATATCGGTGAACCAAGCAAGGTATCCCGGACCGTTCGATTAACATCTCGACCATTCGTCACAAGGTAAGAAAATTATACTTATGCGACCTCTAGCCCCCCCGAACCCCGGGCCATTATTACCAAATCCGTTTCGTTAAACGCGCTAATTCCTTGCGAGTAATTCACTTACCATACACGCGTCTTACAACATTGAGTTCTGCCATAATATAATATAGTTAAACACATTAAGAATATTCTAGAATATTTCGAAACGCGCGTCTTTCCCAGAGTTTTCGGACGAAACTTCTTATCTGATGGTTAGGTTTTGTTTTATGACGCGCCCTTCGAGTTTCACTTTTATGACTCACTCTTTGTCTAATACTGAGTTTCTCTTTCCTGACGCATCCCGAGTTTCACTTTTACGACTCGTCCTTTTTTTGCCTGCGTCTCGATTTCACTTTTTCTTTGACTCATCCTGTTCTCCGCGAATAGCTTAGTTTTCTGAATGCTTCCTCTGTTTTGTTTAATATTAAAGTAAAATGCACCATCTTCGTTAAGTTCCACTCCCTATCTGCGTATCCATCGCGAATAACCTTGATCGCAGGTATCCCCGGGGAGAACCACGCGGTTCATTCGACCCGAAATTCGCGAGCGTGTCCCGAGGAAAAATTCCGAGCTCTGCAACCCCCGTCTCGCAGCCGGAATTCGGCGGGACGTAACATAATTTTGGTGACAGCGGTGGGATACGAATTTATTCGCGACAATGGAAACCCGCAAAAAGGGAGTGAAACCGCCTTTAGCGCTAACCGAGGCCGAGATCGAGGAAATTCAAAATCAGCTAGCGATGAAAGACGCTCTAATGCGCGAGCAAGCGGAACTATTACAACAACAACGCGAGACTTTCGAGGCTGAGAGAGAAAACTCTAAGCGCGACCTCGAGGAAATTAAAAATAGCCTCTTGATCAGGGAAATGGAACTGAACAAGCGAATAAACTTTGGCCCCGTACGCGGTAACGATTTCAAAAAACCTAACGAGTTCATAGATCTCGGGCAATCGAATCACGGGGAAACACCTGGGCATCACGCGCCACCCCTCTCCCCGCCCCCTCACCGTGTAGGAACACGGCTCTTCGACGCCCACACGTCTACGATATATAATCCCCACGACTTCTCACATGAAAATTCGGGCCCGCGACTTTCCTTCCGCGAAGCGCTCGAAACAGTGCCGCATTTCGATGGCCGCAATATACCTCTCCCGCAATTCATCCGTGCTTGCAGAAGAGCTAAAGAAATATTACCGCCGTCCTCCGAGAGGAACTTGACGCGCCTCCTTCTCACAAAACTTCGCGGACGCGCCGCGTGCGCAATAGAAGACGAAATTTGCGAGACGATAACCCAACTCGCGGATTTGTTAAATGGCGCTTTCGGTTCTCCGAAAACGATAGATCAATATCGCGGCGAATTGAGCACTATTTACCTTAAACCCAATGAGCACATCCTCGATTATATTACCCGTGCCAAAGACCTCCGTTCGTCAATTTTAGACTCAGAACGCCGGGAACGTGGATTGAATAACGACAGCATGGCAGAGATAGACACCTTAACGGCGCGGTCATTTTGCGACGGGCTGCCTCTCAGCTACCGATTGCAATTAACTAAGGAATTATACACTGATCCGTTCGCAGCTTTTTCACGCGTAAAGGTCCTCGCGAAACGCCAAGAATTAGACAATGAAAGATTCAATCCCGCGCGCCGCAGCGAACCAAGCTACGAAAGAAACGTATACAGCGCAGGTAGACCGTTAGCTCACTCTACGCCTGTCAAGTCGGGCACGGATCGTACAACAGCCAGATGGTCGACCACCGCTCCCACGAGATCTCCCAGCCAGGACCATTACAGGCCCTCGGGTCCGCGGAACAATTTCCCCACCGATAACAGGCATGCGAACCGAAGCGAGCCGCATACCGCTAACAGACCGCGTTACGAAAGCAACAGAGTAGACAAGGATAAAAAATTCTGCCGGTACTGCAAGAACCTAGGACATGAGATCGAGGAATGTAGGAAACGTGAGTTCAACAATTCGCGCCAGGGAAACGGCTACCGCCCCTCGAGGCCAGCGGACGAACCTCGAGCGGGAAGGAGCCACGAAACAGATCGTCCGATAAGAACAATAGCGACAGAGCAGGAGGAAGAGCCACGCGAATCGCGATCGTAAGCCCCGAAGACTTCTCTCACGCGCCTACGGTGACCCTGTCCGTGGAAGGTCTTTCACCGAGCACTAAATTTATGGTCGACACGGGCGCCGCACCTAACCTCGTAAAGCGATGTCGGATAGATCCCAAGTCTAGCATCAACCCCGAATCAACGATAATCCTTAGCGGAATTACGGACGGGCGAATTGAAACCCTCGGAACAACCGATATCGAGTACCTGGGATACGGGATCAAGTTACATGTTGTCGAGGACAACTTCCCCATATCCCAAGACGGTATATTAGGCTCGGATTTTTTACGCAATGCATCGAACATTAACTTCGTCGAAAAATGCGTAATCTGGCAGGGGATAAGAGTCCCATTCGACTGCGGTCGAGATACTATCACGTTACCCGCAAGAGCGCGTACCGTGATCCCTCTTCGCGTTAGTAACCCAGACATAAGCGAGGGCTACATTCCACGGATCCATTTGCACGAAGACGTCTACCTAGGAGACGCCGTCGTCACAAATCGCGGCGGCATAGCATACGCCGGCGTTATTAATTCAAGCGAACAAACTCATATATTCGCAACTCCGACTGTCGAACTACAGGAAATAGAAGAATTTTCCCTAGGGAATATTAGTTCTGAAACGAAAAACGACAGTAAAGTACTTGCCACATCCGCGATGGTCCGCACCGATGAGCGCGAAAAGACGCAGACTATTCACGACTCGCTCCGCTTAGGCCATTTAAACGAGGAAGAAACGGATCACGTCTCGCGTTTAATCAGTAAACATAGGGATTTATTCCAATTACCTGGTACTAAGTTAGGCTTTACCAGCGTAATTAAACATAAAATCGCGACGACCAACGAGCAGTTCGTTAATACTAAACAATACAGATTTCCTCCCATACATAAGGAGGAAATAGAAAAGCAAGTAGGGGAACTGTTAAAGAACAATATAATAAAACCCTCCGAATCCCCGTATAACTCGCCGCTGTGGATCGTACCTAAAAAGGCGGACCCAAAAGGCAATAAAAGATGGCGCATGGTCATAGATTACCGTGCATTAAACGAAAAAACAATAGGAGACGCGTACCCGCTCCCGAATATTACGGAGATCCTGGATCAATTAGGTAGTGCGAAATACTTTAGCGTTTTCGATCTCGCATCAGGTTTCCATCAGATACCGATGCATGAGTCACACGCGAAAAAAACAGCTTTTTCTACGCCTCACGGACATTACGAATTTAGCCGTATGCCATTCGGTCTCAAGAATGCTCCTGCAACGTTTCAGCGACTCATGGATCAGGTTTTGACGGGACTGCAGGGTAGCGAACTCTTCGTTTATCTAGATGATATTGTATTATACGCAAGCTCACTCCAAGAACACGAAACTAAATTTAACAAACTTGCCGGTAGACTAAGACAAGCCAATTTGAAACTCCAACCGGACAAATGCGAATTCCTGAGGAAGGAAGTCGGCTACTTGGGTCATATTATCAGCAACAAAGGTGTGAGACCCGACCCCGCGAAAATTCGAGCGGTAAAAGAATTTCCGACACCTAAGAACGCAAAGAATATCAAACAATTCCTCGGATTAGCAGGGTACTATCGTAGATTCATTCCTAATTTTTCTAAAACAGCGCGCCCCCTAACGGATTTACTGAAAAAAGACGAACATTTCAACTGGCAGAAGGAGCAAGAATTAGCCTTTGTACAACTCCGCGAAACATTGTGTACAGAACCAATATTGCAATACCCCGATTTTACAAAACCTTTTGTAGTTACCACCGACGCTTCGGGCTATGCGATAGGCGGAATACTAAGCCAGGGACCAGTCGGGAAAGACCTTCCTATCGCTTATGCGTCGCGTTTGTTGAATTCCCCCGAAAAAAACTATTCCACAATTGAAAAGGAACTCTTAGCTATTGTATATTGTGTAAATTATTTCCGCCCCTACCTATACGGACGAAAATTTCAACTAATAACTGATCATAAACCGTTGGTGTGGTTACATTCCGTAAAAGACCCGACTTCCAGATTGGTCCGTTGGCGTTTAAAATTAGCCGAGTACGAGTACGAAGTGATTTATAAAGCAGGAAAGATGAATGTGAACGCGGATGCGCTATCGCGAAATCCGACACGCGTCCATGCGATAACGGAGAGGATACAAAGGAACGATGAGACCCGAATGTTTCCTCTCAGGCGCGATGATGTAATAACCAGCTCCAACGAATCTTTATTTAATACAAGGAATCCTAGACCCGGTAATGAACTCGCACCGACTGACGACGACATAGCAGATAACGATACGGAACCATCATTAACGCCAAACGACATTACCGAAACTCTAAGCGATAACGAGACCGACAGCAGCTCTGACTCCGATAATGCTTCTTGTATATTTGACAACGTTAATGAAACCGCCTCCACGAAAAATGTAACGGGACCGAAAATCGTAGCAATTCCCGACAATTTCACAACCCGTAGAGATAATCTTGTAATCTTCACTACGCAGCAGGGTGCGCCTATTGACCTGGGAGCCCGGATGCTCCAGGAAACAAAATCATTACCTATGATTAAAGATGCCACACTGGCCAGAGGTAAAGTAAATAAAAACGGTAATCGCCATATAATATCGTTAGTTGTAAAAGAACGAATATCCGGAGTAACAGAGAAAAACATTATAAAGGAAGCATTGTGCTCGCTCTTAGATATCGTCACGGAACTGGATTTGCGATCAGTTTCCATAGCAAAAGGGGACGTAGATAATGTTCCCTGGGAGACAGTACACTCGCTACTTACTCGCATATTAGAAAACACCAATATAAACGTATTTATATGTACAAACAAAATAGCGACCCCCGCGGAGAACGATAGACATGAGATCATGACAGAAAACCATTGTTCGGCAATAGGAGGACACAAGGGTGTAACGAAAACATACAACCGCGTTAAGAAAAATTATCATTGGCCTGGAATGAAGGCAGACATACAAACTTTTGTTCGAAACTGTCGTTCGTGTCAGCTAAAGAAACTAGTTAGAATAAAAACCAGACAACCGATGGTACTGACGGACACCCCTGATTCCGCCTTTGAAAAGATCTCAATGGATATCATGGGCCCTCTGCCCACCACACAATCAGGCAATGCGTATATATTAACCATTCAAGACCTACTAACAAAATATTCATTAGCTCTCCCTCTCCGACACGCAGGTGCGATAGACGTAGCGGACGCTTTCACTAACGAATTTATATGCACATTCGGTGCTCCGAAAGCTATCTTAACCGACCAAGGCTCACACTTCCTTAATAGCCTTATGCGAAATGTAGCGCACAAATTCAAAATCAGACACTTTAAAACCACGGCATACAGACCACAATCAAACGGTTCAGTAGAACGATCACATCAAGTACTTTGGGAATACCTAAAACAGTTTGTAAATAAAAACAATGACTGGGATAGACTTTTGAAGTTAGCGTCATTCTCGTACAATACCAGCGTCCATGAGGGCACGCGATACACTCCCCACGAACTAGTGTTCGGCAAGGTAGCCAAAGTACCTTCCAGCGAATCAGACACGACTAATGAGATAAATGAAAGCTACGCAAAGTATCTGACCGACCTGTTTAACAAAATCAAAGACGCACAAGCAATAGCGCGTGAAAACCTAATTAATTCTAAGCAAAGGTCAAAGCGATACTATGACCGTAAGATTAAGACGCGTAGATTTAAGGTAGGAACTAATGTATATCTGTTACGAGAACCCACAAAAGGTAAACTGGGCGACCAGTATACTGGACCCTATAGAATCACCGAAATACTCAGTAATAATAATATCAAAATAGCCATAAGTAGACATAAGACGCGAATCGTGCACGCGGATAAACTAAAGCTCTCGCCACACCAAGCCCCCACTTCGATCGGTACCCCCCCACTGAGTCCCTGACCGCAACAGCTATAATAACACCGCACCGGAGGAGGATCGACCAGTTAACAGTGAGCCTTAACATGGAGCATACTTCACCGATCATCATCATCATTGCTCTTCTATCCTCTACTGCATACAGCCTAACGGGATACGACTGCGGTAGTGATGGATTGAACATCACCACCCTCTCCCTCACAGAGATAGGAGAATGCCAACTCGAAAATATAGAACCAAGAACTGAAGAAGTTTACGTACAGTTGTTACAACTAAGCGAGTTTGACCACACCACGGGCCTACAATGCCGGATTGAGATCGACCGGACCATATACTACTGTGGAATGCATTCCCACATCTCCGCCGTACAAAATGGGAAGCGAGAATACATCCGGGAAATATCTGCCGAAACGTGCAAGAAGCTGCACGACAGTGGAACTATATTCCTGGGAGGCAACGCTCTCATCACAGGAATCAAAATAAACACCACATCCACGCATAGCCTGACATTTGCCGGAACCCTCACCGTAGACGGACGCTGCACGGGGACGCAATTCAGCGATCCATACGGAACATGGGACAACGTGGTCGTACAAGCTTCTATCAAGATAACTACCAGGAGCCTGGAGCTGCCGATCAAGCACACCACGAATGAAGTCGTCTTACCCTCAGGAAGCCGTTGTCGTGCAACGGAGGGTGAATGTAGCGACGCAGACGGTACGTCAACGTACTGGAGAATCATACCGACGGATAGCTGCAACTTTCGACGCTATGACGTACTATACCAAGGCATCGCCTACCGGCTCACCCCCAAGGAGGCACAGAAAGAGTCCCCCGTCATCTACACGGTCACAACAAAGGAAACTACGTTCGCTCTAGCCAAGACTTCGGATACGAACCTCTGCGGCTATAAGTTAATTCAGACAGAACATCCGAAGCTATCCATCCTCGAGACGCAACCGGGAAGAACGTTCAAATCCCAATCAAGAATCGCCATCGACAACCTCGATATCTTCTCATATGTGAACTCCAAGTTCATATACGTGGAAAAGCACCTGAAGACTCAATTGACGCAGCTGTACCGGGACATCATGGGCCAAAAATGCGCCCTGGAGAGACAAATTCTGGAAAACGCACTCTCACTTTCCAGCATCGCCCCCGATGAGATGGCATTCCGTTTGATGAAATCACCAGGCTACATGGCAATCACCGCCGGCGAGGTAATTCATATCATCAAGTGCGTTCCCATCCTGTGCAAAATTCGACAGACCGAGGGATGTTATAACGAATTACCCGTCTCGCATGGTAATACGTCATATTTCTTATCGCCAAGATCGAGGATACTAATGAAGACAGGAACTACAAGAGAATGCAGCGAGTTGTTGCCGACCATGTACAGAGTCGAGGACACATGGTTTCGAATCACGCCGAGACCTATCGAGGCCTTACCACCACCAACCATCCAGCCATTAACTAAGCCCCGGTGGAAGTACGTGAGCCCATCAAATCTCGCGACCAGCGGAATTTACTCCACAGAAGACTTGGACCGCTTGAGGAATCACATAATGTTCCCAGTAGAAAAACCCGCGATGTTAGACACCATCGCGCAGGGAGCTATGGGACACACAATCCCCCATGGGAGCGTGTCATTGTATAATCTCATGGACGAGAAGTCATTAGAAAAGATAGCGGAAAACGCCGGAACACGACTGTGGCAGGGATTCATCACGTTCGGATCAGCAAGCGCAGGAGTGCTCGCCATAATCCTACTAGTGAGACTCGCTAAGCTTGTAATCGACTCTATTATAAGAGGCTACGCTCTTCACTCTGTCTATGGCTGGAGTCTTCACCTGCTGGGAGCAGTCTGGAGCTCAATCACCCACCTTCTCCTGCAGATGAGATCCCGCGGACAGCCAGCACCCAGGGAACAAGCGGACCCGGAGACCCCTATTGCAGAATCAACGCCCCTTGCCCTCCCTGAGAATAGTGAAAAAGTGCCTAGAGAAAGTACACGCGAGGACCCTCAAAACTCACCAAACACCCCACTGAAAGACTATGGCGAATTGAACAAATATCTATATACCCACCGAGAACTCTAGGTTAATAAAAATCGCATGATCAATCGTTAACGTAACTTTAAGAAAATGATGTAAGCGTACTACAAGCATTAGTTTAAGCGCTCTGGAGAATGTTGGAACAATAACGTCCAACATTCTTTTCCGAGGGGGGAGGTGTCACGTCCTGTCAAAATTTCAACCTTTTGAATTTCTATTTTTTTTTCTCCTCTTAAATAATCTAAGTCCAATAAGCGCAACTTAAATAGCGCACCAAAGACACGCCATGACACTCGATCCCTCCGAGCGCCGAGGCGTGGCGCTTCGTTAGCTCTAAGGAAATTCCCACTACTACGCATCCCTACTCTCGGCAGCGGCCGAGCCGCCGAAACGGAGGAGCCCAGTGCGCGCTCCAACTTAGTCAGTCTACTCCGCCACTTCGAACCGTTAACAGCTCTCTTAGGAGAGCCTCTCCCGCGATCGTGACTCAATTCAATTCTAAGTTCGAATTCTAACTCTAACTTTAAATTCAATTTCTAAATCCTAACTCTAGCGTTTAACCTAAATTTAAATAATAACTTTAAATTCAATTTCTAAATTCTATCTCTAGTGTTTAATCTAAGTTTACTAATAACTCTAAATTTAAGTCGAGTTAATGCAACAGTGTATAAGTTGAATGAATATATTGTGCTGTATGAGAATTACGTCGACTCTTCATTAACGCACCTTATCCAACTCTTGCTTTAAGCCTTCCGCATCGTAAGTAAACGATACGCATTTCAAGATTTTTTCTCTGCTCTCATCCGTCTGGTTAACCTTTCTGTTAACAATATCCTGTTAAAAATCTACAGTTGTCGAAATACATTTTCGCCTGGCTCTACTCAATTATACACACATATACACGCTTACACCTGATATACAGTACCAGCAGTGCGGACCGCCGCACGCTGTTATTGCAATCAGTCCAAACACAAGATACAGCCGTGCGGTCCATCGCACGCCGTGTCCTCTGGAAAGCACACGCCTTCTTTATTAGAGCCAGTGATCAGTGATTAATTAAATAAATTAACAAATGCCAAAGACCAGACGTGGAGGAGTGAAGAAGCGCGCGCGTAAACTACTTCGCGAGTTGATCTTAGAACCCGTAGATCTCGGGCTATCGCAATACATTGGTGTAACACCGCGCTACGATCCTGAATACGAACAATTATTCGCGAATCATCATACCGCTACCTTAGAGATCTCGCGACGCGCCGAGTGCATAACTTGCATCAAATGGCCAGCCAAGCTGATTCCAATCGAAGTTGAGCGCCCAAGGACTCCACCCAGCGACGTCGACGACAAGGATCCCAGGAAGGCCGGATATCGGTGAACCAAGCAAGGTATCCCGGACCGTTCGATTAACATCTCGACCATTCGTCACAAGGTAAGAAAATTATACTTATGCGACCTCTAGCCCCCCCGAACCCCGGGCAATTATTACCAAATCCGTTTCGTTAAACGCGCTAATTCCTTGCGAGTAATTCACTTACCATACACGCGTCTTACAACATTGAGTTCTGCCATAATATAATATAGTTAAACACATTAAGAATAATCTAGAATATTTCGAAACGCGCGTCTTTCCCAGAGTTTTCGGACGAAACTTCTTATCTGATGGTTAGGTTTTGTTTTATGACGCGCCCTTCGAGTTTCACTTTTATGACTCACTCTTTGTCTAATACTGAGTTTCTCTTTCCTGACGCATCCCGAGTTTCACTTTTACGACTCGTCCTTTTTTTGCCTGCGTCTCGATTTCACTTTTTCTTTGACTCATCCTGTTCTCCGCGAATAGCTTAGTTTTCTGAATGCTTCCTCTGTTTTGTTTAATATTAAAGTAAAATGCACCATCTTCGTTAAGTTCCACTCCCTATCTGCGTATCCATCGCGAATAACCTTGATCGCAGGTATCCCCGGGGAGAACCACGCGGTTCATTCGACCCGAAATTCGCGAGCGTGTCCCGAGGAAAAATTCCGAGCTCTGCAACCCCCGTCTCGCAGCCGGAATTCGGCGGGACGTAACAAATGTCGTGCAAGAATTTTCGACTAAACTCACTTACTGACACATAACTAAGACGATCCGAACGAACAAAACTTGCGTACATAGCGATCTCAGCTTTGTGCGCAGAAAAACGTATATCATCAATTTCCTTAATGTCGTGCAAGAATTTTCGACTAAACTCACTTACTGACACGTAACTAAGACGTTCCGAACGAACAAAACTTGCGTACATAGCGATTTTAACAATGCATGCCGTGAAACGGTTCTTCTCAATTTCCTTGATGTTGCACAAGGATTTTAGACAAATCTCACTTACTGACACGTAACTAAGACGTTTCGAACGAACAAAACTTGCGTACATAGCGATCTCAGCTTTGTGCGCAGAAAAACGTATATCCTCAATTTCCTTAATGTCGTGCAATAATTTTCGACTAAACTCACTTACTGACTCGTAACTAAGACGTTCCGAACGAACAAAACTTGCGTACATAGCGATTTTAACAATGTATGCCGTGAAACGGTTCTTCTCAATTTCCTTGATGTTGCACAAGAATTTTAGACAAATCTCACTTACTGACACGTAACTAAGACGTTCCGAACGAACAAAACTTGCGTACATAGCGATCTCAGCTTTGTGCGCAGAAAAACGTATATCCTCAATTTCCTTAATGTCGTGCAAGAATTTTCGACTAAACTCTCTTACTGACACGTAACTAAGACGTTCTGAACAAACAAAACTTGCGTACATAGCGATCTCAGCTTTGAGCGCAGAAAAACGTATATCCTCAATTTCCTTAATGTCGTGCAAGAATTTTCAACTAAACTCACTTACTGACACGTAACTAAGACGTTCCGAACGAACAAAACTTGCGTACATAGCGATTTTAACAATGCATGCCGTGAAACGGTTCTTCTCAATTTCCTTGTTGTTGCACAAGGATTTTAGACAAACCTCACTTACTGACACGTAACTAAGACGTTTCGAACGAACAAAACTTGCGTACATAGCGATCTCAGCTTTGTGCGCAGAAAAACGTATATCCTTAATTTCCTTAATGTCGTGCAAGAATTTTCGATTAAACTCACTTACTGACTCGTAACTAAGACGTTCCGAACGAACAAAACTTGCGTACATAACGATTTTAACAATGTATGCCGTGAAGCGGTTCTTCTCAATTTACTTGATGTTGCACAAGAATTTTACACAAATCTCACTTACTGACACGTAACTAAGACGTTCCGAACGAACAAAACTTGCGTACATAGCGATCTCAGCTTTGTGCGCAGAAAACTTATATCCTCAATTTCCTTAATGTCGTGCAAGAATTTACGACTAAACTCACTTACTGACACGTAACTAAGACGTTCCGAACGAACAAAACTTGCGTACATAGCGATTTTAACAATGCATGCCGTGAAACGGTTCTTCTCAATTTCCTTGATGTTGCACAAGGATTTTAGACAAATCTCACTTACTGACACGTAACTAAGACGTTTCGAACGAACAAAACTTGCGCACATAGCGATCTCATCTTTGTGCGCAGAAAAACGTATATCCTCAATTTCCTTAATGTCGTGCAAGAATTTTCGACTAAACTCACTTACTGACACGTAACTAAGACGTTCCGAACGAACAAAACTTGCGTACATAGCGATTTTAACAATGTATGCCGTGAAACGGTTCTTCTCAATTTCCTTGATGTTGCACAAGAATTTTAGACAAATCTCACTTACTGACACGTAACTAAGACGTTCCGAACGATCAAAACTTGCGTACATAGCGATCTCAGCTTTGTGCGCAGAAAAACGTATATCCTCAATTTCCTTAATGTCGTGCAAGAATTTTCGACTAAACTCTCTTACTGACACGTAACTAAGACGTTCCGAACGAATAAAACTTGCGTACATAGCGATCTCAGCTTTGTGCTCAGAAAAACGTATATCCTCAATTTCCTTAATGTCATGCAAGAATTTTCGACTAAACTCACTTACTGTCACGTAACTAAGACGTTCCGAACGAACAAAACTTGCATACATAGCGATTTTAACAATGTATGCCGTGAAACGGTTCTTCTCAATTTCCTTGATGTTGCACAAGAATTTTTGACAAATCTCACTTACTGACACGTAACTAAGACGTTCCGAACGAACAAAACTTGCGTACATAGCGATCTCAGCTTTGTGCGCAGAAAAACGTATATCCTCAATTTCCTTAATGTCGTGCAAGAATTTTCGACTAAACTCACTTACTGACACGTAACTAAGACTTTCCGAACAAAGAAAACTTGCGTACATAGCGATTTTAACAATGTATGCCGTGAAACGGTTCTTCTCAATTTCCTTGATGTTGCACAAGAATTTTAGACAAATCTCACTTACTGACACGTAACTAAGACGTTCCGAACGAACAAAACTTGCGTACATAGCGATCTCAGCTTTGTGCGCAGAAAAGCGTATATCCTCAATTTCCTTAATGTCGTGCAAGAATTTTCGACTAAACTCACTTACTGACACGTAACTAAGACGTTCCAAACGAACAAAACTTGCGTACATAGCGATTTTAACAATGTATGCCGTGAAGCGGTTCTTATCAATTTCCTTGATGTTGCACAAGAATTTTAGACAAATCTCACTTACTGACACGTAAACAAGACGTTCCGAACGACCAAAACTTGCGTACATAGCGATTTTAACAATGTATGCCGTGAAGCGGTTCTTCTCAATTTCCTTGATGTTGCACAAGAATTTTAGACAAATCTCACTTACTGACACGTAACTAAGACGTTTCGAACGAACAAAACTTGCGTACATAGCGATCACAGCTTTGTGCGCAGAAAAACGTATATCCTCAATTTCCTTAATGTCGTGCAAGAATTTTCGACTAAACTCACTTACTGACACGTAACTAAGACGTTCCGAACGACCAAAACTTGCGTACATAGCGATTTTAACAATGTATGCCGTGAAGCGGTTCTTCTCAATTTCCTTGATGTTGCACAAGAATTTTAGACAAATCTCACTTACTGACACGTAACTAAGACGTTTCGAACGAACAAAACTTGCGTACATAGCGATCTCAGCTTTGTGCGCAGAAAAACGTATATCCTCAATTTCCTTAATGTCGTGCAAGAATTTTCGACTAAACTCACTTACTGACACGTAACTAAGACGTTCCGAACGAACAAAACTTGCGTACATAGCGATATCAGCTTTGTGCGCAGAAAAACGTATATCCTCAATTTCCTTAATGTCGTGCAAGAATTTTCGACTAAACTCACATACTGACACGTAACTAAGACGTTCCGAACGAACAAAACTTGCGTACATAGCGATTTTAACAATTTAAACCGTGAACCGGTTCTTCTCAATTTCCTTGATGTTGCACAAGAATTTTAGACAAATCTCACTTACTGACACGTAACTAAGACGTTCCGAACGACCAAAACTTGCGTACATAGCGATTATAACAATGTAAGCCGTGAAGCGGTTCTTCTCAATTTCCTTGATGTTGCACAAGAATTTTAGACAAATCCTACTTACTGACACGTAACTAAGACGTTTCGAACGAACAAAACTTGCGTACATAGCGATCTCAGCTTTGTGCGCTGAAAAACGTATATCCTCAATTTCCTTAATGTCGTGCAAGAATTTTCGACTAATCTCACTTACTGACACGTAACTAAGACGTTCCGAACGAACAAAACTAGCGTACATAGCGATTTTAACAATGTAAGCCGTGAAGCGGTTCTTCTCAATTTCCTTGATGTTGCACAAGAATTTTAGACAAATCTCACTTACTGACACGTAACTAAGACGTTTCGAACGAACAAGACTTGCGTACATAGCGATCTCAGCTTTGTGCGCAGAAAAACTTATATCCTCAATTTCCTTAATGTCGTGCCAGAATTTTCGACTAAACTCACTTACTGACACGTAACTAAGTCGTTCCGAACGAACAAAACTTGCGTACATAGCGATATTAACAATGTATGCCGTGAAGCGGTTCTTCTCAATTTCGTTGATATTGCACAAGAATTTTAGGCAAATGTCACTTACTGACACGTAACTGAGACGTTCCGGACGACCAAAACTTGCTTACATAGCGATTTGAACAATGTATGCCGTGAAGCGGTTCTTCTCAATTTCCTTGATGTTGCACAAGAATTTTAGACAAATCTCACTTACTGACACGTAAACAAGACGTTCCGAACGACCAAAACTTGCGTATATAGCGATTTTAACAATGTATGCCGTGAAGCGGTTCTTCTCAATTTCCTTGATGTTACACAAGAATTTTAGACCAATCTCACTTACTGACACGTAACTAAGACGTTCCGAACGAACAAAACTTGCGTACATAGCGATCTCAGCTTTGTTCGCAGAAAAACGTATATCCTCAATTTCCTTAATGTCGAGCAAGAATTTTCGACTAAACTCACTTACTGACACGAAACTAATACTTTTCGAACGAACAAAACTTGCGTACATAGCGATCTCAGCTTTGTGCGCAGAAAAACGTATATCCACAATTTCTTTAATGTCGTGCAAGAATTTTCGACTAAACTCACTTACTGACACGTAACTAAGACGTTCCGAACGAACAAAACTAGCGTACATAGCGATTTTAACAATGTATGCCGTGAAGCGGTTCTTCTCAATTTCGTTGATATTGCACAAGAATTTTAGGCAAATGTCACTTACTGACACGTAACTAAGACGTTCCGGACGACCAAAACTTGCTTACATAGCGATTTTAACAATGTATGCCGTGAAGCGGTTCTTCTCAATTTCCTTGATGTTGCACAAGAATTTTAGACAAATCTCACTTACTGACACGTAACTAAGACGTTCCGGACGACCAAAACTTGCTTACATAGCGATTTTAACAATGTATGCCGTGAAGCGGTTCTTCTCAATTTCGTTGATATTGCACAAGAATTTTAGGCAAATGTCACTTACTGACACGTAACTGAGACGTTCCGGACGACCAAAACTTGCTTACATAGCGATTTGAACAATGTATGCCGTGAAGCGGTTCTTCTCAATTTCCTTGATGTTGCACAAGAATTTTAGACAAATCTCACTTACTGACACGTAACTAAGACGTTTCGAACGAACAAAACTTGCGTACATAGCGATCTCAGCTTTGTGCGCAGAAAAACGTATATCCTCAATTTCCATTATGTCGTGCAAGAATTTTCGACTAAACTCACTTACTGACACGTAACTAAGACGTTCCGAACGAACAAAACTTGCGTACATAGCGATCTCAGCTTTGTGCGCAGAAAAACGTATATCCTCAATTTGCTTAATGTCGTGCAAGAATTTTCGACTAAACTCACTTACTGACACGTAACTAAGACGTTCCGAACGAACAAAACTTGCGTACATAGCGATTTTAACAATGTAAGCCGTGAAGCGGTTCTTCTCAATTTCCTTGATGTTGCACAAGAATTTTAGACAAATCTCACTTACTGACACGTAACTAAGACGTTCCGGACGACCAAAACTTGCTTACATAGCGATTTTAACAATGTATGCCGTGAAGCGGTTCTTCTCAATTTCGTTGATATTGCACAAGAATTTTAGGCAAATGTCACTTACTTACACGTAACTAAGACGTTCCGGACGACCAAAACTTGCTTACATAGCGATTTTAACAATGTATGCCGTGAAGCGGTTCTTCTCAATTTCCTTGATGTTGCACAAGAATTTTAGACAAATCTCACTTACTGACACGTAACTAAGACGTTTCGAACGAACAAAACTTGCGTACATAGCGATCTCAGCTTTGTTCGCAGAAAAACGTATATCCTCAATTTCCTTAATGTCGTGCAAGAATTTTCGACTAAACTCACTTACTGACACGTAACTAAGACGTTCCGAACGAACAAAACTTGCGTACATAGCGATTTTAACAATGTAAGCCGTGAAGCGGTTCTTCTCAATTTCCTTGATGTTACACAAGAATTTTAGACAAATCTCACTTACTGACACGTAACTAAGACGTTCCGAACGAACAAAACTTGCGTACATAGCGATCACAGCTTTGTGCGCAGAAAAACTTATATCCTTAATTTCCTTAATGTCGTGCAAGAATTTTCGACTAAACTCACTTACTGACACGTAACTAAGACGTTCCGAACGAACAAAACTTGCGTACATAGCGATCTCAGCTTTGTTCGCAGAAAAAAGTATATCCTCAATTCCCTTAATGTCGTGCAAGAATTTTCGACTAAACTCACTTACTGACACGTAAATAAGACGTTCCGAACGAACAAAACTTGCGTACATAGCGATTTTAACAATGTATGCCGTGTGCGGTTCTTCTCAATTTCGTTGATATTGAACAAGAATTTTAGGCAAATGTCACTTACTGACACGTAACTAAGACGTTCCGGACGACCAAAACTTGCTTACATAGCGATTTTAACAATGTATGCCGTGAAGCGGTTCTTCTCAATTTCCTTGATGTTGCACAAGAATTTTAGACAAATCTCACTTACTGACACGTAACTAAGACGTTTCGAACGAACAAAACTTGCGTACATAGCGATCTCAGCTTTGTGCGCAGAAAAACGTATATCCTCAATTTCCTTAATGTCGTGCAAGAATTTACGACTAAACTCTCTTACTGACACGTAACTAAGACGTTCCGAACGAACAAAACTTGCGTACATAGCGATCTCAGCTTTGTGCGCAGAAAAACGTATATCCTCAATTTCCTTAATGTCGTGCAAGAATTTTCGACTAAACTCACTTACTGACACGTAACTAAGACGTTCCGAACGAACAAAACTTGCGTACATAGCGATTTTAACAATGTAAGCCGTGAAGCGGTTCTTCTCAATTTCCTTGATGTTACACAAGAATTTTAGACAAATCTTACTTACTGACACGTAACTAAGACGTTTCGAACGAACAAAACTTGCGTACATAGCGATCTCAGCTTTGTGCGCAGAAAACGTATATCCTCAATTTCCTTAATGTCGTGCAAGAATTTTCGACTAAACTCACTTACAGACACGTAACTAAGACGTTCCGAACGAACATGACTTGCGTACATAGCGATTTTAACAATGTATGCCGTGAAGCGGTACTTCTCAATTTCCTTGATGTTGCACAAGAATTTTAGACAAATCTCACTTACTGACACGTAACTAAGACGTTCCGGACGACCAAAACTTGCTTACATAGCGATTTTAACAATGTATGCCGTGAAGCGGTTCTTCTCAATTTCGTTGATATTGCACAAGAATTTTAGGCAAATGTCACTTACTTACACGTAACTAAGACGTTCCGGACGACCAAAACTTGCTTACATAGCGATTTTAACAATGTATGCCGTGAAGCGGTTCTTCTCAATTTCCTTGATGTTGCACAAGAATTTTAGACAAATCTCACTTACTGACACGTAACTAAGACGTTTCGAACGAACAAAACTTGCGTACATAGCGATCTCAGCTTTGTGCGCAGAAAAACGTATATCCTCAATTTCCTTAATGTCGTGCAAGAATTTACGACTAAACTCTCTTACTGACACGTAACTAAGACGTTCCGAACGAACAAAACTTGCGTACATAGCGATCTCAGCTTTGTGCGCAGAAAAACGTATATCCTCAATTTCCTTAATGTCGTGCAAGAATTTTCGACTAAACTCACTTACTGACACGTAACTAAGACGTTCCGAACGAACAAAACTTGCGTACATAGCGATTTTAACAATGTAAGCCGTGAAGCGGTTCTTCTCAATTTCCTTGATGTTGCACAAGAATTTTAGACAAATCTCACTTACTGACACGTAACTAAGACGTTCCGGACGACCAAAACTTGCTTACATAGCGATTTTAACAATGTATGCCGTGAAGCGGTTCTTCTCAATTTCCTTGATGTTGCACAAGAATTTTAGACAAATCTCACTTACTGACACGTAACTAAGACGTTTCGAACGAACAAAACTTGCGTACATAGCGATCTCAGCTTTGTGCGCAGAAAAACGTATATCCTCAATTTCCTTAATGTCGTGCAAGAATTTACGACTAAACTCTCTTACTGACACGTAACTAAGACGTTCCGAACGAACAAAACTTGCGTACATAGCGATCTCAGCTTTGTGCGCAGAAAAACGTATATCCTCAATTTCCTTAATGTCGTGCAAGAATTTTCGACTAAACTCACTTACTGACACGTAACTAAGACGTTCCGAACGAACAAAACTTGCGTACATAGCGATTTTAACAATGTAAGCCGTGAAGCGGTTCTTCTCAATTTCCTTGATGTTACACAAGTATTTTAGACAAATCTCACTTACTGACACGTAACTAAGACGTTCCGAACGAACAAAATTTGCGTACATAGCGATCTCGCCTTTGTGCGCAGAAAAACGTATATCATCAATTTCCTTAATGTCGAGCAAGAATTTTCGACTAAACTCACTTACTGACACGTAACTAAGACGTTCCGAACGAACAAAACTTGCATACATAGCGATCTCAGCTTTGTGCGCAGAAAAACTTATATCCTCAGTTCCCTTAATGTCGTGCCAGAATTTTCGACTAAACTCACTTACTGACACGTAACTAAGACGTTCCGAACGAACAAAACTTCCGTACATAGCGATTTTAACAATGTATGCCGTGAAGAGGTTCTTCTCAATTTCCTTGATGTTGCACAAAAATTTTAGACAAATCTCACTTACTGACACGTAACTAAGACGTTCCGAACGAACAAAACTTGCATACATAGCGATCTCAGCTTTGTGCGCAGAAAAACTTATATCCTCAGATCCCTTAATGTCGTGCCAGAATTTTCGACTAAACTCACTTACTGACACGTAACTAAGACGTTCCGAACGAACAAAACTTGCGTACATAGCGATTTTAACAATGTATGCCGTGAAGCGGTTCTTCTCAATTTCCTTGATGTTGCACAAAAATTTTAGACAAATCTCACTTACTGACACGTAACTAAGACGTTCCGAACGAACAAAATTTGCGTACATAGCGATCTTAGCTTTGTGCGCAGAAAAACGTATATCCTCAATTTCCTTAATGTCGTGCAAGAATTTTCGACTAAACTCACTTACTGACACGTAACTAAGACGTTCCGAACGAACAAAACTTACGTACATAACGATCTCAGCTTTGTGCTCAGAAAAACGTATTTCCTCAATTTCCTTAATGTTGTACAAGAATTTTCGACTAAACTCACTTACTGACACGTAACTAAGACGTTCCGAACGAACAAAACTAGCGTACATAGCGATTTTAACAATGTAAGCCGTGAAGCGGTTCTTCTCAATTTCCTTGATGTTGCACAAGAATTTTAGACAAATCTCACTTACTGACATGTAACTAAAACGTTTCGAACGAACAAAACTTGCGTACATAGCGATCTCAGCTTTGTGCGCAGAAAAACTTATATCCTCAGTTCCCTTAATGTCGTGCCAGAATTTTCGACTAAACTCACTTACTGACACGTAACTAAGACGTTCCGAACGAACAAAACTTGCATACATAGCGATCTCAGCTTTGTGCGCAGAAAAACTTATATCCTCAGTTCCCTTAATGTCGTGCCAGAATTTTCGACTAAACTCACTTACTGACACGTAACTAAGACGTTCCGAACGAACAAAACTTGCGTACATAGCGATTTTAACAATGTATGCCGTGAAGCGGTTCTTCTCAATTTCCTTGATGTTGCACAAAAATTTTAGACAAATCTCACTTACTGACACGTAACTAAGACGTTCCGAACGAACAAAATTTGCGTACATAGCGATCTTAGCTTTGTGCGCAGAAAAACGTATATCCTCAATTTCCTTAATGTCATGCAAGAATTTTCGACTAAACTCACTTACTGACACGTAACTAAGACGTTCCGAACGAACAAAACTTACGTACATAGCGATTTTAACAATGTAAGCCGTGAAGCGGTTCTTCTCAATTTCCTTTATGTTACACAAGAATTTTAGACAAATCTCACTTACTGACACGTAACTAAGACGTTCCGAACGAACAAAACTTGCGTACATAGCGATCTCAGCTTTGTGCGCAGAAAAACGTATATCCTCAATTTCCTTAATGTCGTGCAAGAATTTTCGACTAAACTCACTTACTGACACGTAACTAAGACGTTCCGAACGAACAAAACTTGCGTACATAGCGATCTCAACTTTGTGCGCAGAAAAACGTATATCCTCAATTTCCTTAATGTCGTGCAAGAATTTTCGACTAAACTCACTTACTGACACGTAACTAAGAAGTTCCAAACGAACAAAACTTGCGTACATAGCGATTTTAACAATGTAAGCCGTGAAGCGGTTCTTCTCAATTTCCTTGATGTTGCACAAGAATTTTAGACAAATCTCACTTACTGACACGTAACTAAGACGTTTCGAACGAACAAAACTTGCATACATAGCGATCTCAGCTTTGTGCGCAGAAAAACTTATATCCTCAGTTCCCTTAATGTCGTGCCAGAATTTTCGACTAAACTCACTTACTGACACGTAACTAAGACGTTCCGAACGAACAAAACTTGCATACATAGCGATCTCAGCTTTGTGCGCAGAAAAACTTATATCCTCAGTTCCCTTAATGTCGTGCCAGAATTTTCGACTAAACTCACTTACTGACACGTAACTAAGACGTTCCGAACGAACAAAACTTCCGTACATAGCGATTTTAACAATGTATGCCGTGAAGCGGTTCTTCTCAATTTCCTTGATGTTGCACAAAAATTTTAGACAAATCTCACTTACTGACACGTAACTAAGACGTTCCGAACGAACAAAACTTGCATACATAGCGATCTCAGCTTTGTGCGCAGAAAACCATATCCTCAGTTCCCTTAATGTCGTGCCAGAATTTTCGACTAAACTCACTTACTGACACGTAACTAAGACGTTCCGAACGAACAAAACTTGCGTACATAGCGATTTTAACAATGTATGCCGTGAAGCGGTTCTTCTCAATTTCCTTGATGTTGCACAAAAATTTTAGACAAATCTCACTTACTGACACGTAACTAAGACGTTCCGAACGAACAAAATTTGCGTACATAGCGATCTTAGCTTTGTGCGCAGAAAAACGTATATCCTGAATTTCCTTAATGTCGTGCAAGAATTTTCGACTAAACTCACTTACTGACACGTAACTAAGACGTTCCGAACGAACAAAACTTACGTACATAGCGATTTTAACAATGTAAGCCGTGAAGCGGTTCTTCTCAATTTCCTTGATGTTACACAAGTATTTTAGACAAATCTCACTTACTGACACGTAACTAAGACGTTCCGAACGAACAAAATTTGCGTACATAGCGATCTCAGCTTTGTGCGCAGAAAAACGTATATCATCAATTTCCTTAATGTCGAGCAAGAATTTTCGACTAAACTCACCTACTGACACGTAACTAATACGTTTCGAACGAATAAAACTTGCGTACATAACGATCTCAGCTTTGTGCGCAGAAAAACGTATATCCTCAATTTCCTTAATGTCGTGCAAGAATTTACGACTAAACTCTCTTACTGACACGTAACTAAGACGTTCCGAACGAACAAAACTTGCGTACATAGCGATCTCAGCTTTGTGCGCAGAAAAACGTATATCCTCAATTTCCTTAATGTCGTGCAAGAATTTTCGACTAAACTCACTTACTGACACGTAACTAAGACGTTCCGAACGAACAAAACTTGCGTACATAGCGATTTTAACAATGTAAGCCGTGAGGCGGTTCTTCTCAATTTCCTTGATGTTACACAAGAATTTTAGACAAATCTTACTTACTGACACGTAACTAAGACGTTTCGAACGAACAAAACTTGCGTACATAGCGATCTCAGCTTTGTGCGCAGAAAACGTATATCTTCAATTTCCTTAATGTCGTGCAAGAATTTTCGACTAAACTCACTTACAGACACGTAACTAAGACGTTCCGAACGAACATGACTTGCGTACATAGCGATTTTAACAATGTATGCCGTGAAGCGGTACTTCTCAATTTCCTTGATGTTGCACAAGAATTTTAGACAAATCTCACTTACTGACACGTAACTAAGACGTTCCGGACGACCAAAACTTGCTTACATAGCGATTTTAACAATGTATGCCGTGAAGCGGTTCTTCTCAATTTCGTTGATATTGCACAAGAATTTTAGGCAAATGTCACTTACTTACACGTAACTAAGACGTTCCGGACGACCAAAACTTGCTTACATAGCGATTTTAACAATGTATGCCGTGAAGCGGTTCTTCTCAATTTCCTTGATGTTGCACAAGAATTTTAGACAAATCTCACTTACTGACACGTAACTAAGACGTTTCGAACGAACAAAACTTGCGTACATAGCGATCTCAGCTTTGTGCGCAGAAAAACGTATATCCTCAATTTCCTTAATGTCGTGCAAGAATTTACGACTAAACTCTCTTACTGACACGTAACTAAGACGTTCCGAACGAACAAAACTTGCGTACATAGCGATCTCAGCTTTGTGCGCAGAAAAACGTATATCCTCAATTTCCTTAATGTCGTGCAAGAATTTTCGACTAAACTCACTTACTGACACGTAACTAAGACGTTCCGAACGAACAAAACTTGCGTACATAGCGATTTTAACAATGTAGGCCGTGAAGCGGTTCTTCTCAAATTCCTTGATGTTGCACAAGAATTTTAGACAAATCTCACTTACTGACACGTAACTAAGACGTTCCGGACGACCAAAACTTGCTTACATAGCGATTTTAACAATGTATGCCGTGAAGCGGTTCTTCTCAATTTCGTTGATATTGCACAAGAATTTTAGGCAAATGTCACTTACTTACACGTAACTAAGACGTTCCGGACGACCAAAACTTGCTTACATAGCGATTTTAACAATGTATGCCGTGAAGCGGTTCTTCTCAATTTCCTTGATGTTGCACAAGAATTTTAGACAAATCTCACTTACTGACACGTAACTAAGACGTTTCGAACGAACAAAACTTGCGTACATAGCGATCTCAGCTTTGTGCGCAGAAAAACGTATATCCTCAATTTCCTTAATGTCGTGCAAGAATTTACGACTAAACTCTCTTACTGACACGTAACTAAGACGTTCCGAACGAACAAAACTTGCGTACATAGCGATCTCAGCTTTGTGCGGAGAAAAACGTATATCCTCAATTTCCTTAATGTCGTGCAAGAATTTTCGACTAAACTCACTTACTGACACGTAACTAAGACGTTCCGAACGAACAAAACTTGCGTACATAGCGATTTTAACAATGTAAGCCGTGAAGCGGTTCTTCTCAATTTCCTTGATGTTGCACAAGAATTTTAGACAAATCTCACTTACTGACACGTAACTAAGACGTTTCGAACGAACAAAACTTGCGTACATAGCGATCTCAGCTTTGTGCGCAGAAAAACTTATATCTTCAATTTCCTTAATGTCGAGCAAGAATTTTCGACTAAACTCACTTACTGACACGTAACTAATACTTTTCGAACGAACAAAACTTGCGTACATAGCGATCTCAGCTTTGTGCGCAGAAAAACGTATATCCTCAATTTCCTTAATGTCGTGCAAGAATTTTCGACTAAACTCACTTACTGACACGTAACTAAGACGTTCCGAACGAACAAAACTAGCGTACATAGCGATTTTAAAAATGTAAGCCGTGAAGCGGTTCTTCTCAATTTCCTTGATGTTGCACAAGAATTTTAGACAAATCTCACTTACTGACACGTAACAAAGACGTTTCGAACGAACAAAACTTGCGTACATAGCGATCTCAGCTTTGTGCGCAGAAAAACTTATATCCTCAATTTCCTTAATGTCGTGCAAGAATTTTCGACTAAACTCATTTACTGACACGTAACTAAGACATTCCGAACGAACAAAACTTGCGTACATAGCGATCTCAGCTTTGTGCGCCGAAAAACGTATATCCTCAATTTCCTTAATGTCGTGCCAGAATTTTCGACTAAACTCACTTACTGACACGTAACTAAGACGTTCCGAACGAACAAAACTTGCGTACATAGCGAACTCAGCTTTGTGCGCAGAAAAACGTATATCCTCAATTTCCTTAATGTCGTGCCAGAATTTTCGACTAAACTCACTTACTGACACGTAACTAAGACGTTCCGAACGAACAAAACTAGCGTACATAGCGATTTTAACAATGTAAGCCGTGAAGCGGTTCTTCTCAATTTCCTTGATGTTGCACAAGAATTTTAGACAAATCTCACTTACTGACACGTAACTAAGACGTTTCGAACGAACAAAACTTGCGTACATAGCGATCTCAGCTTTGTGCGCAGAAAAACTTATATCCTCAATTTCCTTAATGTCGTGCCAGAATTTTCGACTAAACTCACTTACTGACACGTAACTAAGACGTTCCGAACGAACAAAACTTGCGTACATAGCGATCGCAGCTTTGTGCGCAGAAAAACTTATATCCTCAATTTCCTTAATGTCGAGCAAAAATTTTCGACTAAACTCACTTACTGACACGTAACTAATACTTTTCGAATGAACAAAACTTGCGTACATAGCGATCTCAGCTTTGTGCGCAGAAAAACGTATATCCTCAATTTCCTTAATGTCGTGCAAGAGTTTTCGACTAAACTCACTTACTGACACGTAACTAAGACGTTCCGAAAAAACAAAACTAGCGTACATAGCGATTTTAACAATGTAAGCCGTGAAGCGGTTCTTCTCAATTTCCTTGATGTTGCACAAGAATTTTAGACAAATCTCACTTACTGACACGTAACTAAGACGTTTCGAACGAACAAAACTTGCGTACATAGCGATCTCAGCTTTGTGCGCAGAAAAACTTATATCCTCAATTTCCTTAATGTCGTGCCAGAATTTTCGACTAAACTCACTTACTGACACGTAACTAAGACGTTCCGAACGAACAAAACTTGCGTACATAGCGATTTTAACAATGTAAGCCGTGAAGCGGTTCTTCTCAATTTCCTTGATGTTGCACAAAAATTTTAGACAAATCTCACTTACTGACACGTAACTAAGACGTTCCGAACGAACAAAATTTGCGTACATAGCGATCTTAGCTTTGTGCGCAGAAAAACGTATATCCTCAATTTCCTTAATGTCGTGCAAGAATTTTCGACTAAACTCACTTACTGACACGTAACTAAGACGTTCCGAACGAACAAAACTTACGTACATAGCGATTTTAACAATGTAAGCCGTGAAGCGGTTCTTCTCAATTTCCTTTATGTTACACAAGAATTTTAGACAAATCTCACTTACTGACACGTAACTAAGACGTTCCGAACGAACAAAACTTGCGTACATAGCGATCTCAGCTTTGTGCGCAGAAAAACGTATATCCTCAATTTCCTTAATGTCGTGCAAGAATTTTCGACTAAACTCACTTACTGACACGTAACTAAGACGTTCCGGACGACCAAAACTTGCTTACATAGCGATTTTAACAATGTATGCCGTGAAGCGGTTCTTCTCAATTTCCTTTATGTTACACAAGAATTTTAGACAAATCTCACTTACTGACACGTAACTAAGACGTTCCGAACAAACAAAATTTGCGTACATAGCGATCTTAGCTTTGTGCGCAGCAAAACGTATATCCTCAATTTCCTTAATGTCGTGCAAGAATTTTCGACAAAACTCACTTACTGACACGTAACTAAGACGTTCCGAACGAACAAAACTTGCGTACATAGCGATTTTAACAATGTAAGCCGTGAAGCGGATCTTCTCAATTTCCTTTATGTTACACAAGAATTTTGGACAAATCTCACTTACTGACACGTAACTAAGACGTTCCGAACGAACAAAACTTGCGTACATAGCGATCTCAGCTTTGTGCGCAGAAAAACGTATATCCTCAGTTTCCTTAATGTCGAGCAAGAATTTTCGACTAAACTCACTTACTGACACGTAACTAATACGTTTCGAACGAACAAAACTTGCGTACATAACGATCTCAGCTTTGTGCTCAGAAAAACGTATTTCCTCAATTTCCTTAATGTTGTACAAGAATTTTCGACTAAACTCACTTACTGACACGTAACTAAGACGTTCCGAACGAACAAAACTAGCGTACATAGGGATTTTAACAATGTAAGCCGTGAAGCGGTTCTTCTTAATTTCCTTGGTGTTGCACAAGAATTTTAGACAAATCTCACTTACTGACACGTAACTAAGACGTTTCGAACGAACAAAACTTGCGTACATAGCGATCTCAGCTTTGTGCGCAGATAAACGTATATCCTCAATTTCCTTAATGTCGTGCAAGAATTT
Organism: Polyergus mexicanus; assembly: GCF_030449975.1. NCBI lineage: Eukaryota > Metazoa > Arthropoda > Insecta > Hymenoptera > Formicidae > Polyergus > Polyergus mexicanus. The sequence goes on from NW_027223345.1 coordinate 1,913,168, forward strand.
TCGACTAAACTCACTTACTGACACGTAACTAAGACGTTCCGAACAAACAAAACTAGCGTACATATCGATTTTAACAATGTAAGCCGTGAAGCGGTTCTTCTCAATTTCCTTGATGTTGCACAAGAATTTTAGACAAATCTCACTTACTGACACGTAACTAAGACGTTTCGAACAAACAAAACTTGCGTACATAGCGATCTCAGCATTGTGCGCAGAAAAACTTATATCCTCAATTTCCTTAATGTCGTGCCAGAATTTTCGACTAAACTCACTTACTGACACGTAACTAAGACGTTCCGAACGAACAAAACTTGCGTACATAGCGATCTCAGCTTTGTGCGCAGAAAAACGTATATCCTCAATTTCCTTAATGTCGCGCAAGAATTTTTGACTAAACTCACTTACTGACACGTAACTAAGACGTTTCGAACGAACAAAACTTGCGTACATAGCGATTTTAACAATGTATGCCGTGAAGCGGTTCTTCTCAATTTCCTTGATGTTGCACAAGGATTTTAGACAAATCTCACTTACTGACACGTAACTAAGACGTTCCGAACGAACAAAACTTGCGTACATAGCGATCTCAGCTTTGTGCGCAGAAAAACGTATATCCTCAATTTCCTTAATGTCGTGCAAGAATTTTCGACTAAACTCACTTACTGACACGTAACTAAGACGTTCCGAACGAACAAAACTTGCGTACATAGCGATTTTAACAATGTAAACCGTGAAGCGGTTCTTCTCAATTTCCTTGATGTTGCACAAGAATTTTAGACAAATCTCACTTACTGACACGTAACTAAGACGTTCCGGACGACCAAAACTTGCTTACATAGCGATTTTAACAATGTATGCCGTGAAGCGGTTCTTCTCAATTTCGTTGATATTGCACAAGAATTTTAGGCAAATGTCACTTACTTACACGTAACTAAGACGTTCCGGACGACCAAAACTTGCTTACATAGCGATTTTAACAATATATGCCGTGAAGCGGTTCTTCTCAATTTCCTTGATGTTGCACAAGAATTTTAGACAAATCTCACTTACTGACACGTAACTAAGACGTTTCGAACGAACAAAACTTGCGTACATAGCGATCTCAGCTTTGTGCGCAGAAAAACGTATATCCTCAATTTCCTTAATGTCGTGCAAGAATTTACGACTAAACTCTCTTACTGACACGTAACTAAGACGTTCCGAACGAACAAAACTTGCGTACATAGCGATCTCAGCTTTGTGCGCAGAAAAACGTATATCCTCAATTTCCTTAATGTCGTGCAAGAATTTTCGACTAAACTCACTTACTGACACGTAACTAAGACGTTCCGAACGAACAAAACTTGCGTACATAGCGATTTTAACAATGTAAGCCGTGAAGCGGTTCTTCTCAATTTCCTTGATGTTACACAAGTATTTTAGACAAATCTCACTTACTGACACGTAACTAAGACGTTCCGAACGAACAAAATTTGCGTACATAGCGATCTCGCCTTTGTGCGCAGAAAAACGTATATCATCAATTTCCTTAATGTCGAGCAAGAATTTTCGACTAAACTCACTTACTGACACGTAACTAAGACGTTCCGAACGAACAAAACTTGCATACATAGCGATCTCAGCTTTGTGCGCAGAAAAACTTATATCCTCAGTTCCCTTAATGTCGTGCCAGAATTTTCGACTAAACTCACTTACTGACACGTAACTAAGACGTTCCGAACGAACAAAACTTCCGTACATAGCGATTTTAACAATGTATGCCGTGAAGAGGTTCTTCTCAATTTCCTTGATGTTGCACAAAAATTTTAGACAAATCTCACTTACTGACACGTAACTAAGACGTTCCGAACGAACAAAATTTGCGTACATAGCGATCTTAGCTTTGTGCGCAAAAAAACGTATATCCTCATTTTCCTTAATGTCGTGCAAGAATTTTCGACTAAACTCACTTACTGACACGTAACTAAGACGTTCCGAACGAACAAAACTTACGTACATAACGATCTCAGCTTTGTGCTCAGAAAAACGTATTTCCTCAATTTCCTTAATGTTGTACAAGAATTTTCGACTAAACTCACTTACTGACACGTAACTAAGACGTTCCGAACGAACAAAACTAGCGTACATAGCGATTTTAACAATGTAAGCCGTGAAGCGGTTCTTCTCAATTTCCTTGATGTTGCACAAGAATTTTAGACAAATCTCACTTACTGACATGTAACTAAAACGTTTCGAACGAACAAAACTTGCGTACATAGCGATCTCAGCTTTGTGCGCAGAAAAACTTATATCCTCAGTTCCCTTAATGTCGTGCCAGAATTTTCGACTAAACTCACTTACTGACACGTAACTAAGACGTTCCGAACGAACAAAACTTGCATACATAGCGATCTCAGCTTTGTGCGCAGAAAAACTTATATCCTCAGTTCCCTTAATGTCGTGCCAGAATTTTCGACTAAACTCACTTACTGACACGTAACTAATACGTTCCGAACGAACAAAACTTGCGTACATAGCGATTTTAACAATGTATGCCGTGAAGCGGTTCTTCTCAATTTCCTTGATGTTGCACAAAAATTTTAGACAAATCTCACTTACTGACACGTAACTAAGACGTTCCGAACGAACAAAATTTGCGTACATAGCGATCTTAGCTTTGTGCGCAGAAAAACGTATATCCTCAATTTCCTTAATGTCATGCAAGAATTTTCGACTAAACTCACTTACTGACACGTAACTAAGACGTTCCGAACGAACAAAACTTACGTATATAGCGATTTTAACAATGTAAGCCGTGAAGCGGTTCTTCTCAATTTCCTTTATGTTACACAAGAATTTTAGACAAATCTCACTTACTGACACGTAACTAAGACGTTCCGAACGAACAAAACTTGCGTACATAGCGATCTCAGCTTTGTGCGCAGAAAAACGTATATCCTCAATTTCCTTAATGTCGTGCCAGAATTTTCGACTAAACTCACTTACTGACACGTAACTAAGACGTTCCGAACGAACAAAACTTGCGTACATAGCGATCTCAGCTTTGTGCGCAGAAAAACGTATATCCTCAATTTCCTTAATGTCGTGCAAGAATTTTTGACTAAACTCACTTACTGACACGTAACTAAGACGTTTCGAACGAACAAAACTTGCGTACATAGCGATTTTAACAATGTAAGCCGTGAAACGGTTCTCCTCAATTTCCTTGATGTTACACAAGAATTTTAGACAAATCTCACTTACTGACACGTAACTAAGACGTTCCGAACGAACAAAACTTGCGTACATAGCGATTTTAACAATGTATGCCGTGAAGCGGTTCTTCTCAATTTCCTTGATGTTGCACAAGGATTTTAGACAAATCTCACTTACTGACACGTAACTAAGACGTTCCGAACAAACAAAATTTGCGTACATAGCGATCTTAGCTTTGTGCGCAGCAAAACGTATATCCTCAATTTCCTTAATGTCGTGCAAGAATTTTCGACAAAACTCACTTACTGACACGTAACTAAGACGTTCCGAACGAACAAAACTTGCGTACATAGCGATTTTAACAATGTAAGCCGTGAAGCGGATCTTCTCAATTTCCTTTATGTTACACAAGAATTTTGGACAAATCTCACTTACTGACACGTAACTAAGACGTTCCGAACGAACAAAACTTGCGTACATAGCGATCTCAGCTTTGTGCGCAGAAAAACGTATATCCTCAGTTTCCTTAATGTCGAGCAAGAATTTTCGACTAAACTCACTTACTGACACGTAACTAATACGTTTCGAACGAACAAAACTTGCGTACATAACGATCTCAGCTTTGTGCTCAGAAAAACGTATTTCCTCAATTTCCTTAATGTTGTACAAGAATTTTCGACTAAACTCACTTACTGACACGTAACTAAGACGTTCCGAACGAACAAAACTAGCGTACATAGGGATTTTAACAATGTAAGCCGTGAAGCGGTTCTTCTTAATTTCCTTGGTGTTGCACAAGAATTTTAGACAAATCTCACTTACTGACACGTAACTAAGACGTTTCGAACGAACAAAACTTGCGTACATAGCGATCTCAGCTTTGTGCGCAGATAAACGTATATCCTCAATTTCCTTAATGTCGTGCAAGAATTTTCGACTAAACTCACTTACTGACACGTAACTAAGACGTTCCGAACGAACAAAACTAGCGTACATATCGATTTTAACAATGTAAGCCGTGAAGCGGTTCTTCTCAATTTCCTTGATGTTGCACAAGAATTTTAGACAAATCTCACTTACTGACACGTAACTAAGACGTTTCGAACAAACAAAACTTGCGTACATAGCGATCTCAGCATTGTGCGCAGAAAAACTTATATCCTCAATTTCCTTAATGTCGTGCCAGAATTTTCGACTAAACTCACTTACTGACACGTAACTAAGACGTTCCGAACGAACAAAACTTGCGTACATAGCGATCTCAGCTTTGTGCGCAGAAAAACGTATATCCTCAATTTCCTTAATGTCGTGCAAGAATTTTTGACTAAACTCACTTACTGACACGTAACTAAGACGTTTCGAACGAACAAAACTTGCGTACATAGCGATTTTAACAATGTAAGCCGTGAAACGGTTCTCCTCAATTTCCTTGATGTTACACAAGAATTTTAGACAAATCTCACTTACTGACACGTAACTAAGACGTTCCGAACGAACAAAACTTGCGTACATAGCGATTTTAACAATGTATGCCGTGAAGCGGTTCTTCTCAATTTCCTTGATGTTGCACAAGGATTTTAGACAAATCTCACTTACTGACACGTAACTAAGACGTTCCGAACGAACAAAACTTGCGTACATAGCGATCTCAGCTTTGTGCGCAGAAAAACGTATATCCTCAATTTCCTTAATGTCGTGCAAGAATTTTCGACTAAACTCACTTACTGACACGTAACTAAGACGTTCCGAACGAACAAAACTTGCGTACATAGCGATTTTAACAATGTAAGCCGTGAAGCGGTTCTTCTCAATTTCCTTGATGTTGCACAAGAATTTTGGACAAATCTCACTTACTGACACGTAACTAAGACGTTCCGGACGACCAAAACTTGCTTACATAGCGATTTTAACAATGTATGCCGTGAAGCGGTTCTTCTCAATTTCGTTGATATTGCACAAGAATTTTAGGCAAATGTCACTTACTTACACGTAACTAAGACGTTCCGGACGACCAAAACTTGCTTACATAGCGATTTTAACAATGTATGCCGTGAAGCGGTTCTTCTCAATTTCCTTGATGTTGCACAAGAATTTTAGACAAATCTCACTTACTGACACGTAACTAAGACGTTTCGAACGAACAAAACTTGCGTACATAGCGATCTCAGCTTTGTGCGCAGAAAAACGTATATCCTCAATTTCCTTAATGTCGTGCAAGAATTTACGACTAAACTCTCTTACTGACACGTAACTAAGACGTTCCGAACGAACAAAACTTGCGTACATAGCGATCTCAGCTTTGTGCGCAGAAAAACGTATATCCTCAATTTCCTTAATGTCGTGCAAGAATTTTCGACTAAACTCACTTACTGACACGTAACTAAGACGTTCCGAACGAACAAAACTTGCGTACATAGCGATTTTAACAATGTAAGCCGTGAAGCGGTTCTTCTAAATTTCCTTGATGTTACACAAGTATTTTAGACAAATCTCACTTACTGACACGTAACTAAGACGTTCCGAACGAACAAAATTTGCGTACATAGCGATCACAGCTTTGTGCGCAGAAAAACGTATATCCTCAATTTCCTTAATGTCGTGCAAGAATTTTCGACTAAACTCACTTACTGACACGTAACTAAGACGTTACGAACGAACAAAACTTGCGTACATAGCGATCTCAGCTTTGTGCGCAGAAAACGTATATCCTCAATTTCCTTAATGTCGTGCAAGAATTTTCGACTAAACTCACTTACTGACACGTAACTAAGACGTTCCGAACGAACAAAACTTGCGTACATAGCGATCTCAGCTTTGTGCGCAGAAAAACTTACATCCTCAATTTCCTTAATGTCGTGCAAGAATTTTCGACTAAACTCACTTACTGACACGTAACAAAGACGTTCCGAACGAACAAAACTTGCGTACATAGCGATTTTAACAATGTAAGCCGTGAAGCGGTTCTTCTCAATTTCCTTGATGTTGCACAAGAATTTTAGACAAATCTCACTTACTGACACGTAACTAAGACGTTTCGAACGAACAAAACTTGCGTACATAGCGATCTCAGCTTTGTGCGCAGAAAAACTTATATCTTCAATTTCCTTAATGTCGAGCAAGAATTTTCGACTAAACTCACTTACTGACACGTAACTAATACTTTTCGAACGAACAAATCTTGCGTACATAGCGATCTCAGCTTTGTGCGCAGAAAAACGTATATCCTCAATTTCCTTAATGTCGTGCAAGAATTTTCGACTAAACTCACTTACTGACACGTAACTAAGACGTTCCGAACGAACAAAACTAGCGTACATAGCGATTTTAACAATGTAAGCCGTGAAGCGGTTCTTCTCAATTTCCTTGATGTTGCACAAGAATTTTAGACAAATCTCACTTACTGACACGTAACTAAGGCGTTTCGAACGAACAAGACTTGCGTACATAGCGATCTCAGCTTTGTGCGCAGAAAAATTATATCCTCAATTTCCTTAATGTCGTGCCAGAATTTTCGACTAAACTCACTTACTGACACGTAACTAAGACGTTCCGAACGAACAAAACTTGCGTACATAGCGATTTTAACAATGTAAGCCATGAAGCGGTTCTTCTCAATTTCCTTGATGTTACACAAGAATTTTAGACAAATCTCACTTACTGACACGTAACAAAGACGTTTCGAACGAACAAAACTTGCGTACATAGCGATCTCAGTTTTGTGCGCAGAAAAACTTATATCCTCAATTTCCTTAATGTCGTGCAAGAATTTTCGACTAAACTCATTTACTGACACGTAACTAAGACATTCCGAACGAACAAAACTTGCGTACATAGCGATCTCAGCTTTGTGCGCCGAAAAACGTATATCCTCAATTTCCTTAATGTCGTGCCAGAATTTTCGACTAAACTCACTTACTGACACGTAACTAAGACGTTCCGAACGAACAAAACTTGCGTACATAGCGATCTCAGCTTTGTGCGCAGAAAAACGTACATCCTCAATTTCCTTAATGTCGTGCCAGAATTTTCGACTAAACTCACTTACTGACACGTAACTAAGACGTTCCGAACGAACAAAACTAGCGTACATAGCGATTTTAACAATGTAAGCCGTGAAGCGGTTCTTCTCAATTTCCTTGATGTTGCACAAGAATTTTCGACAAATCTCATTTACTGACACGTAACTAAGACGTTCCGAATAAACAAAACTTGCGTACATAGCGATCTCATCTCTGTGCGTAGAGGAATCTTTCTCCGCAATTTCCTTGATGTTGTGTGAGAATTTTCGACAAATCTCACTTACTGACACGTAACTAAGACGTTCCGAACGAACAAAACTTGCGTACATAGCGGTCATAGCACTGTGCGTAGAGAAACGTTTCTCCTCAATTTCCTTGATGTTGTACAAGAATTTTCGACAAATCTCACTTACTGACACGTAACAAAGACGTTCCGAACTATCAAAACTTGCGTACATAGCGATGTCAGCTCTGTGCTCAGAAGAGCGTTTCTCCCGAGTTTACTTGATGTTGTTCGAGAATTTTCGACAAATCTCACTTACTGACACGTAACTAAGACGTTCCGGACGAACATAACTTGCGTACATAGCGATCTCAGCTCTGTGCGTAGAGGAACGTTTCTCCGCAATTTCCTTGATGTTGTACGAGAATTTTCGACAAATCTCACTTACTGACACGTAACTAAGACGTTCCGAACGAACAAAACATGCGTACATAGCGAACTCATCTCTGTGCGTAGAGGAACGTTTCTCCGCAATTTCCTTGATGTTGTACGTGAATTTTCGACAAATACCACTTACTGACACGTAACTAAGACGTTCCGAAAGAACAAAACTTGCGTACATAGCGGTCATAGCACTGTGCGTAGAGAAACGGTTCTCCTCAATTTCCTTGATGTTGTACGTGAATTTTCGACAAATCTCATTTACTGACACGTAACTAAGACGTTCCGAATAAACAAAACTTGCGTACATAGCGATCTCATCTCTGTGCGTAGAGGAATCTTTCTCCGCAATTTCCTTGATGTTGTGTGAGAATTTTCGACAAATCTCACTTACTGACACGTAACTAAGACGTTCCGAACGAACAAAACTTGCGTACATAGCGGTCATAGCACTGTGCGTAGAGAAACGTTTCTCCTCAATTTCCTTGATGTTGTACAAGAATTTTCGACAAATCTCACTTACTGACACGTAACAAAGACGTTCCGAACTATCAAAACTTGCGTACATAGCGATGTCAGCTCTGTGCTCAGAAGAGCGTTTCTCCCGAGTTTACTTGATGTTGTTCGAGAATTTTCGACAAATCTCACTTACTGACACGTAACTAAGACGTTCCGAACAAACAAAATTTGCGTACATAACGATCTCAGCTTTGTGCGTAGAGGAACGTTTCTCCGCAATTTCCTTGATGTTGTACGGTAATTTTCGACAAATCCCACTTACTGACACGTAACAAAGACGTTCCGAACTATCAAAACTTGCGTACATAGCGAACTCAGCTCTGTGCGTAGAGGAACGTTTCTCCGCAATTTCCTTGATGTTGTACGAGAATTTTTGGCAAATCCCTCTTACTGACACGTAACTAAGACGTTCCGAACGAACAAAACTTGAGTTCATAGCGGTCATAGCACTGTGCGTAGAGAAACGATTCTCCTCAATTTCCTTGATGTTGTACGAGAATTTTCGAAAAATCTCACATACTGACACGTAACAAAGACGTTCCGAACTATCAAAACTTGCGTACATAGCGATCTCAGCTCTGTGCTCAGAAAAGCGTTTCTCCCGAGTTTACTTGATGTTGTTCGAGAATTTTCGACAAATCTCACTTACTGACACGTAACTAAGACGTTCCGAACGAACAAAATTTGCGTACATAGCGATCTCAGCTCTGTGCGTAGAGGAACGTTTCTCCGCAATTTCCTTGATGTTGTATGGTAATTTTCGACAAATCCCACTTACTGACACGTAACTAAGACGTTCCGAACGAACAAAACTTGCGTACATAGCGGTCATAGCACTGTGCGTAGAGAAACGTTTCTCCTCAATTTCCTTGATGTTGTACGAGAACTTTCGGCAAATCTCACATACTGACACGTAACTAAGACGTTCCGAACTATCAAAACTTGCGTACATAGCGACAGAGATGACTCTGTGCGTAGAGGAACGTTTCTCCGCAATTTCCTTGATGTTGTACGAGAAATCTCGTCAAATCTCACTTATTTACACGTAACTAAAACGTTCCGGACGAACATAACTTGCGTACATAGCGATCTCAGCTCTGTGCGTAGAGGAACGTTTCTCCGCAATTTCCTTGTTGTTGTACGAGAATTTTCGACAAATCCCACTTACTGACACGTAACTAAGGCGTTCCGAACGAACAAAACTTGCGTACATAGCGGTCATAGCACTGTGCTCAGAAAAGCGTTTCTCCCGAGTTTACTTGATGTTGTTCGAGAATTTTCGACAAATCTCACTTACTGACACGTAACTAAGACGTTCCGAACGAACAAAATTTGCGTACATAGCGATCTCAGCTCTGTGCGTAGAGGAACGCTTCTCCGCAATTTCCTTGATGTTGTACGAAAATTTTCGACAAATCCCACTTACTGACACGTTACTAAGACGTTCCGAACGAACAAAACTTGCGTACATAGCGGTCATAGCACTGTGCGTAGAGAAACGTTTCTCCTCAATTTCCTTGATGTTGTACGAGAATTTTCGGCAAATCACACATACTGACACGTAACTAACACGTTCCGAACTATCAAAACTTGCGTACATAGCGACCTCATCTCTGTGCGTAGAGGAACGTTTCTCCGCAATTTCCTTGATGTTGTACGAGAAATCTCGTCAAATCTCACTTATTTACACGTAACTAAAACGTTCCGGACGAACATAACTTGCGTACATAGCGATCTCAGCTCTGTGCGTAGAGGAACGTTTCTCCGCAATTTCCTTGATGTTGTACGAGAATTTTCGACAAATCCCACTTACTGACACGTAACTAAGACGTTCCGAACGAACAAAACTTGTGTACATAGCGGTCATAGCACTGTGCGTAGAGAAACGTTTCTCCTCAATTTCCTTGATGTTGTACAAGAATTTTCGACAAATCTCACTTACTGACACGTAACTAAGACGTTCCGAACTAACAAAACATGCGTACATAGCGATCTCAGCACTGTGCGTAGAGGAACGTTTCTCCGCAATTTCCTTGATGTTGTACGAGAATTTTCGACAAATCCCACTTACTGACACGTAACTATGACGTTCCGAACGAACAAAACTTGCGTACATAGCGGTCATAGCACTGTGCGTAGAGAAACGTTTCTCCTCAATTTCCTTGATGTTGTACGTGAATTTTCGACAAATCGCACTTACTGACACGTAACTAAAACGTTCCGAACGAACAAAACTTGTGTACATAGCGGTCATAGCACTGTGCGTAGAGAAACGTTTCTTCTCAATTTCCTTGATGTTGTACGAGAATTTTCGACAAATCTCACATACTGACACGTAACAAAGACGTTCCGAACTATCAAAACTTGCGTACATAGCGATCTCAGCTCTGTGCGTAGAGGAACGTTTCTCCGCAATTTCCTTGATGTTGTACGAGATTTTTCGACAAATCCCACTTACTGATACGTAACTAAGACGTTCCGAACGAACAACACTTGCGTTCATAGCGGTCATAGCACTGTGCGTAGAGAAACGATTCTCCTCAATTTCCTTGATGTTGTACGAGAATTTTCGACAAATCTCACATACTGACACGTAACAAAGACGTTCCGAACTATCAAAACTTGCGTACATAGCGATCTCAGCTCTGTGCTCAGAAAAGCGTTTCTCCCGAGTTTACTTGATGTTGTTCGAGAATTTTCGACAAATCTCACTTACTGACACGTAACTAAGACGTTCCGAACGAACAAAATTTGCGTACATAGCGATCTCAGCTCTGTGCGTAGAGGAACGTTTCTCCGCAATTTCCTTGATGTTGTATGGTAATTTTCGACAAATCCCACTTACTGACACGTAACTAAGACGTTCCGAACGAACAAAACTTGCGTACATAGCGGTCATAGCACTGTGCGTAGAGAAACGTTTCTCCTCAATTTCCTTGATGTTGTACGAGAATTTTCGGCAAATCTCACATACTGACACGTAACTAAGACGTTCCGAACTATCAAAACTTGCGTACATAGCGACAGAGATGACTCTGTGCGTAGAGGAACGTTTCTCCGCAATTTCCTTGATGTTGTACGAGAAATCTCGTCAAATCTCACTTATTTACACGTAACTAAAACGTTCCGGACGAACATAACTTGCGTACATAGCGATCTCAGCTCTGTGCGAAGAGGAACGTTTCTCCGCAATTTCCTTGTTGTTGTACGAGAATTTTCGACAAATCCCACTTACTGACACGTAACTAAGGCGTTCCGAACGAACAAAACTTGCGTACATAGCGGTCATAGCACTGTGCTCAGAAAAGCGTTTCTCCCGAGTTTACTTGATGTTGTTCGAGAATTTTCGACAAATCTCACTTACTGACACGTAACTAAGACGTTCCGAACGAACAAAATTTGCGTACATAGCGATCTCAGCTCTGTGCGTAGAGGAACGTTTCTCCGCAATTTCCTTGATGTTGTACGAGAATTTTCGACAAATCCCACTTACTGACACGTAACTAAGACGTTCCGAACGAACAAAACTTGCGTACATAGCGGTCATAGCACTGTGCGTAGAGAAACGTTTCTCCTCAATTTCCTTGATGTTGTACGAGAATTTTCGGCAAATCACACATACTGACACGTAACTAACACGTTCCGAACTATCAAAACTTGCGTACATAGCGACCTCATCTCTGTGCGTAGAGGAACGTTTCTCCGCAATTTCCTTGATGTTGTACGAGAAATCTCGTCAAATCTCACTTATTTACACGTAACTAAAACGTTCCGGACGAACATAACTTGCGTACATAGCGATCTCAGCTCTGTGCGTAGAGGAACGTTTCTCCGCAATTTCCTTGATGTTGTACGAGAATTTTCGACAAATCTCACTTACTGACACGTAACTAAGACGTTCCGAACGAACAAAACATGCGTACATAGCGAACTCGTCTCTGTGCGTAGAGGAACGTTTCTCCGCAATTTCCTTGATGTTGTACGTGAATTTTCGACAAATACCACTTACTGACACGTAACTAAGACGTTCCGAAAGAACAAAACTTGCGTACATAGCGGTCATAGCACTGTGCGTAGAGAAACGGTTCTCCTCAATTTCCTTGATGTTGTACGTGAATTTTCGACAAATCTCATTTACTGACACGTAACTAAGACGTTCCGAATAAACAAAACTTGCGTACATAGCGATCTCATCTCTGTGCGTAGAGGAATCTTTCTCCGCAATTTCCTTGATGTTGTGTGAGAATTTTCGACAAATCTCACTTACTGACACGTAACTAAGACGTTCCGAACGAACAAAACTTGCGTACATAGCGGTCATAGCACTGTGCGTAGAGAAACGTTTCTCCTCAATTTCCTTGATGTTGTACAAGAATTTTCGACAAATCTCACTTACTGACACGTAACAAAGACGTTCCGAACTATCAAAACTTGCGTACATAGCGATGTCAGCTCTGTGCTCAGAAGAGCGTTTCTCCCGAGTTTACTTGATGTTGTTCGAGAATTTTCGACAAATCTCACTTACTGACACGTAACTAAGACGTTCCGAACGAACAAAATTTGCGTACATAACGATCTCAGCTTTGTTCGTAGAGGAACGTTTCTCCGCAATTTCCTTGATGTTGTACGGTAATTTTCGACAAATCCCACTTACTGACACGTAACAAAGACGTTCCGAACTATCAAAACTTGCGTACATAGCGAACTCAGCTCTGTGCGTAGAGGAACGTTTCTCCGCAATTTCCTTGATGTTGTACGAGAATTTTTGGCAAATCCCTCTTACTGACACGTAACTAAGACGTTCCGAACGAACAAAACTTGCGTACATAGTGGTCATAGCACTGTGCGTAGAGAAACGTTTCTCTTCAATTTCCTTGATGTTGTACGAGAATTTTCGACAAATCTCACATACTGACACGTAACAAAGACGTTGCGAACTATCAAAACTTGCGTACATAGCGATCTCAGCTCTGTGCGTAGAGGAACGTTTCTCCGCAATTTCCTTGATGTTGTACGAGATTTTTCGACAAATACCACTTACTGACACGTAACTAAGACGTTCCGAACGAACAACACTTGAGTTCATAGCGGTCATAGCACTGTGCGTAGAGAAACGATTCTCCTCAATTTCCTTGATGTTGTACGAGAATTTTCGAAAAATCAAACATACTGACACGTAACAAAGACGTTCCGAACTATCAAAACTTGCGTACATAGCGATCTCAGCTCTGTTCTCAGAAAAGCGTTTCTCCCGAGTTTACTTGATGTTGTTCGAGAATTTTCGACAAATCTCACTTACTGACACGTAACTAAGACGTTCCGAACGAACAAAATTTGCGTACATAACGATCTCAGCTTTGTGCGTAGAGGAACGTTTCTCCGCAATTTCCTTGATGTTGTACGGTAATTTTCGACAAATCCCACTTACTGACACGTAACTAAGACGTTCCGAACGAACAAAACTTGCGTACATAACGATCTCAGCTCTGTGCGTAGAGGAACGTTTCTCCGCAATTTCCTTGATGTTGTACGAGAATTTTCGGCAAATCTCACATACTGACACGTAACTAAGACGTTCCGAACTATCAAAACTTTCGTACATAGCGACCTCATCTCTGTGCGTAGAGGAACGTTTCTCCGCAATTTCCTTGATGTTGTACGAGAAATCTCGTCAAATCTCACTTATTTACACGTAACTAAAACGTTCCGGACGAACATAACTTGCGTACATAGCGATCTCAGCTCTGTGCGTAGAGGAACGTTTCTCCGCAATTTCCATGATGTTGTACGAGAATTTTCGACAAATCCCACTTACTGACACGTAACTAAGACGTTCCGAACGAACAAAACTTGCGTACATAGCGGTCATAGCACTGTGCTCAGAAAAGCGTTTCTCCCGAGTTTACTTGATGTTGTTCGAGAATTTTCGACAAATCTCACTTACTGACACGTATCTAAGACGTTCCGAACGAACAAAATTTGCGTACATAGCGATCTCAGCTCTGTGCGTAGAGGAACGTTTCTCCGCAATTTCCTTGATGTTGTACGTGAATTTTCGACAAATCTCAATTACTGAAACGTAACTCAGACGTTCCGAACGAACAAAACATGCGTACATTGCGATCTCATCTCTGTGCGTAGAGGAACCTTTCTCCGCAATTTCCTTGATGTTGTACGAGAATTTTCGACAAATCTCACTTACTGACACGTAATTAAGACGTTCCGAACGAACAAAACTTGCGTACATAGCGGTCATAGCACTGTGCGTAGAGAAACGTTTCTCCTCAATTTCCTTGATGTTGTACAAGAATTTTCGACAAATCTCACATACCGACACGTAACTAAGACGTTCCGAACTATCAAAACTTGCGTACATTGCGATCTCAGCTGTGTGCGTAGAGGAACGTTTCTCCGCAATTTCCTTGATGTTGTACGAGAATTTTCAACAAATCTCACTTACTGACACGTAATTAAGACGTTCCGAACGAACAAAACTTGCGTACATAGCGGTCATAGCACTGTGCGTAGAGAAACGTTTCTCCTCAATTTCCTTGATGTTGTACAAGAAATTTCGACAAATCTCACTTACTGACACGTAACTAAGACGTTCCGAACTAACAAAACATGCGTACATAGCGATCACAGCTCTGTGCGTAGAGGAACGTTTCTTCTCAATTTCCTAGATGTTGTTCGAGAATTTTCGACAAATCCCACTTACTGAGACGTAACTAATACGTTCCGAAGGAACAAAACTTGCGTACATAGCGATATCAGCGCTGTGTCAAGAAAAGCATTTATCCTCAATTTCCTTGATGTTGTACGAGAATTTTCGACAAATCCCACTTACTGACACGTAACTAAGACGTTCCGAACGAACAAAACTTGCGTACATAGCGGTCATAGCACTGTGCGTAGAGAAACGTTTCTCCGCAAGTTCCTTGATGTTGTACAAGAAATCTCGTCAAATCTGACTCTGATCTGTCACTGACTGACACGTAACTTAGGCGTTCCGAAAGAACAGAATTTGCGTCCATAGCGATCTCTGCTCTGCGTCAATAAAAGCATTTATCCTTAATTTCCTTGATGTTGTACAAGAATTTTCGACAAATCTCACTTACTGACACGTAACTAAGACGTTCCGAACTAACAAAACATGCGTACATAGCGATCTCAGCTCTATGCGTAGAGGAACGTTTTCCGCAATTTCCTTGATGTTGTACGTGAATTTTCGACAAATCCCACTTACTGACACATAACTAAGACGTTCCGAACGAACAAAACTTGCGTACATAGCGGTCATAGCACTGTGCGTAGAGAAACGTTTCTCCTCTATTTCCTTGATGTTGTACGAGAATTTTCGACAAATCTCACTTACTGACACGTAACTAAGACATTCCGAAAGAGCAAAACTTGCGTACGTAGCGATCACAGCACTGTGCGTAGAGGAACGTTTCTCCGCAATTTCTTTGATGTTGTATGAGAATTTTCGACAAATCCCACTTACTGACACGTAACTAAGACGTTCCGTACGAACAAAACTTGCGTACATAGCGGTCATAGCACTGTGCGTAGAGAAACGTTTCTCCTCAATTTCCTTGATGTTGTACGTGACTTTTCGACAAATCCCACTTACTGACACGTAACTAAGACGTTCCGAACGAACAAAACTTGCGTACATATCGGTCATAGCACTGTGCGTAGAGAAACGTTTCTCCTCAATTTCCTTGATGTTGTACGAGAATTTTCAACAAATCTCATATACTGACACGTAACTAAGACGTTCCGAACGAACAAAACTTGCGTACATAGCGGTCATAGCACTGTGCGTAGAGAAACGTTTCTCCTCAATTTCCTTGATGTTGTACAAGAATTTTCGACAAATCTCACATACTGACACGTAACTAAGACGTTCCGAACTATCAAAACTTGCGTACATTGCGATCTCAGCTGTGTGCGTAGAGGAACGTTTCTCCGCAATTTCCTTGATGTTGTACGAGAATTTTCGACAAATCCCACTTACTGACACGTAACTATGACGTTCCGAACGAACAAAACTTGCGTACATAGCGGTCATAGCACTGTGCGTAGAGAAACGTTTCTCCTCAATTTCCTTGATGTTGTACGAGAATTTTCGACAAATCTCACATACTGACACGTAACTAAGACGTTCCGAACGACAAAAACTTGCGTACATAGCGGTCATAGCACTGTGCGTAGAGAAACGTTTCTCCTCAATTTCCTTGATGTTGTACGTGAATTTTCGACAAATCGCACTTACTGACACGTAACTAAGACGTTCCGAACGAACAAAACTTGTGTACATAGCGGTCATAGCACTGTGCGTAGAGAAACGTTTCTCCTCAATTTCCTTGATGTTGTACAAGAATTTTCGACAAATCTCACTTACTGACACGTAACTAAGACGTTCCGAACTAACAAAACATGCGTACATAGCGATCTCAGCTCTGTGCGTAGAGGAACGTTTCTCCGCAATTTCCTTGATGTTATACGTGATATTTCGACATATCCCACTTACTGACACGTAACTAAGACGTTCCGAACGAACAAAACTTGCGTACATAGCGGTCATAGCACTGTGCGTAGAGAAACGTTTCTCCTCAATTTCCTTGACGTTGTACGAGAATTTTCGACAAATCTCATATACTGACACGTAACTAAGATGTTCCGAACGAACAAAACATGCGTACATAGCGATCTCATCTCTGTGCGTAGAGGAACGTTTCTCCGCAATTTCCTTGATGTTGTACGAAAATTTTCGACAAATCCCACTTACTGACACGTAACTAAGACGTTTCGAAGGAACAAAACTTGCGTACATAGCTGTCATAGCACTGTGCGTAGAGAAACGTTTCTTCTCAATTTCCTTGATGTTGTACGAGAATTTTCGACAAATCTCACATACTGACACGTAACTAAGACGTTCCGAACGAACAAAACTTGCGTACATAGCGGTCATAGCACTGTGCGTAGAGAAAAGTTTCTCCTCAATTTCCTTGATGTTGTACAAGAATTTTCGACAAATCTCACTTACTGACACGTAACTAAGACGTTCCGAACGATCAAAACTTGCGTCCATAGCGATCACTGCTCTGTGTCTAGAAAAGCATTTATCCTTAATTTCCTTGATGTTGTACAAGAATTTTCGACAAATCTCACTTACTGACTCGTAACTAAGACGTTCCGAACGAACAAAACTTGCGTACATTGCGATCTCATCTCTGTGCGTAGAGGAACATTTCTCCGCAATTTCCTTGATGTTATACGAGAATTTTCGACAAATCTCACATACTGACACGTAACTAAGACGTTCCGAACTATCAAAACTTGCGTACATTGCGATCTCATCTCTGTGCGTAGAGGAACCTTTCTCCGCAATTTCCTTGATGTTGTACGAGAATTTTCGAAAAATCTCACTTACTGACACGTAATTAAGACGTTCCGAACGAACAAAACTTGCGTACATAGCGGTCATAGCACTGTGCGTAGAGAAACGTTTCTCCTCAATTTCCTTGATGTTGTACAAGAATTTTCGACAAATCTCACATACTGACACGTAACTAAGACGTTCCGAACTATCAAAACTTGCGTAAATTGCGATCTCAGCTGTGTGCGTAGAGGAACGTTTCTCCTCAATTTCCTTGATGTTGTACGTGAATTTTCGACAAATCTCACTTACTGACACGTAACTAAGACGTTCCGAACGAACAAAACATGCGTACATAGCGATCTCATCTCTGTGCGTAGAGGAACGTTTCTCCGCAATTTCCTTGATGTTGTACGAAAATTTTCGACAAATCCCACTTACTGACACGTAATTAAGACGTTCCGAACTATCAAAACTTGCGTAAATTGCGATCTCAGCTGTGTGCGTAAAGGAACGTTTCTCCGCAATTTCCTTGATGTCGTACAAGAATTTTCGACAAATCTCACATACTGACACGTAACTAAGACGTTCCGAACTATCAAAACTTGCGTACATTGCGATCTCATCTCTGTGCGTAGAGGAACCTTTCTCCGCAATTTCCTTGATGTTGTACGAGAATTTTCGACAAATCTCACTTACTGACACGTAATTAAGACGTTCCGAACGAACAAAACTTGCGTACATAGCGGTCATAGCACTGTGCGTAGAGAAACGTTTCTCCTCAATTTTCTTGATGTTGTACAAGAATTTTCGACAAATCTCACTTACTGACACGTAACTAAGACGTTCCGAACTAACAAAACATGCGTACATAGCGATCTCAGCTCTGTGCGTAGAGGAACGTTTCTTCTCTATTTCCTAGATGTTGTTCGAGAATTTTCGACAAATCCCACTTACTGAGACGTAACTAAGACGTTCCGAAGGAACAAAACTTGCGTACATAGCGATATCAGCTCTGTGTCAAAAAAAAGTATTTATCCTCAATTTCCTTGATGTTGTACGAGAATTTTCGACAATTCTTACATACTGACTCGTAACTAAGACGTTCCAAACGAACAAAACTTGCGTACATAGCGGTCATAGCACTGTGCGTAGAGAAACGTTTCTCCTCAATTTCCTTGACGTTGTACGAGAATTTTCGACAAATCTCATATACTGACACGTAACTAAGATGTTCCGAACGAACAAAACATGCGTACATAGCGATCTCATCTCTGTGCGTAGAGGAACGTTTCTCCGCAATTTCCTTGATGTTGTACGAAAATTTTCGACAAATCCCACTTACTGACACGTAACTAAGACGTTTCGAACGAACAAAACTTGTGTACATAGCGGTCATAGCACTGTGCATAGAGAAACGTTTCTCCTCAATTTCCTTGATGTTGTACGAGAATTTTCGACAAATCTCACTTACTGACACGTAACTAAGACGTTCCGAACTAACAAAACATGCGTACATAGCGATCTCAGCTCTGTGCGTAGAGGAACGTTTCTCCGCAATTTACTTGATGTTATACGTGAATTTTCGACAAATCCCACTTACTGACACGTAACTAAGACGTTCCGAACGAACAAAACTTGCGTACATAGCGGTCATAGCACTGTGCGTAGAGAAACGTTTCTCCTCAATTTCCTTGACGTTGTACGAGAATTTTCGACAAATCTCATACTGACACGTAACTAAGATGTTCCGAACGAACAAAACATGCGTACATAGCGATCTCATCTCTGTGCGTAGAGGAACGTTTCTCCGCAATTTCCTTGATGTTGTACGAAAATTTTCGACAAATCCCACTTACTGACACGTAACTAAGACGTTTCGAAGGAACAAAACTTGCGTACATAGCGGTCATAGCACTGTGCGTAGAGAAACGTTTCTTCTCAATTTCCTTGATGTTGTACGAGAATTTTCGACAAATCTCACATACTGACACGTAACTAAGACGTTCCGAACGAACAAAACTTGCGTACATAGCGGTCATAGCACTGTGCGTAGAGAAACGTTTCTCCTCAATTTCCTTGATGTTGTACAAGAATTTTCGACAAATCTCACTTACTGACACGTAACTAAGACGTTCCGAACGATCAAAACTTGCGTCCATAGCGATCACTGCTCTGTGTCTAGAAAAGCATTTATCCTTAATTTCCTTGATGTTGTACAAGAATTTTCGACAAATCTCACTTACTGACTCGTAACTAAGACGTTCCGAACGAACAAAACTTGCGTACATTGCGATCTCATCTCTGTGCGTAGAGGAACCTTTCTCCGCAATTTCCTTGATGTTGTACGAGAATTTTCGACAAATCTCACATACTGACACGTAACTAAGACGTTCCGAACTATCAAAACTTGCGTACATTGCGATCTCATCTCTGTGCGTAGAGGAACCTTTCTCCGCAATTTCCTTGATGTTGTACGAGAATTTTCGACAAATCTCACTTACTGACACGTAATTAAGACGTTCCGAACGAACAAAACTTGCGTACATAGCGGTCATAGCACTGTGCGTAGAGAAACGTTTCTCCTCAATTTCCTTGATGTTGTACAATAATTTTCGACAAATCTCACATACTGACACGTAACTAAGACGTTCCGAACTATCAAAACTTGCGTAAATTGCGATCTCAGCTGTGTGCGCAGAGGAACGTTTCTCCTCAATTTCCTTGATGTTGTACGTGAATTTTCGACAAATCTCACTTACTGACACGTAACTAAGACGTTCCGAACGAACAAAACATGCGTACATAGCGATCTCATCTCTGTGCGTAGAGGAACGTTTCTCCGCAATTTCCTTGATGTTGTACGAAAATTTTCGACAAATCCCACTTACTGACACGTAACTAAGACGTTCCGGACGAACAGAACTTGCGTACATAGCGATCTCAGCTCTGTGCGTAGAGGAACGTTTCTCCTCAATTTCTTTGATGTTGTACGAGAATTTTCGACAAATCTCACATACTGACACGTAACAAAGACGTTCCGAACTATCAAAACTTGCGTACATAGCGATCTCAGCTCTGTGCGTAGAGGAACGTTTCTCCGCAATTTCCTTGATGTTGTACGAGAATTTTTGGCAAATCTCACTTATTGACACCTAACTAAGACGTTCCGAACGAACAAAACTTGCGTACATAGCGATCTCAGCTCTGTGCTCAGAAAAGCGTTTCTCCCGAGGTTCCTTGATGATGTACAAGAATTTTCGGCAAATCTCATTTACTGACACGTAACTAAGACGTTCCGAAAAAGCAAAACATGCGTCCATAGCGATCTCTGCTCTGTGTCAAGAAAAGCATTTATCCTTAATTTCCTTGATGTTGTACAAGAATTTTCGACAAATCTCACTTACTGACACGTAACTAAGACGTTCCGAACGAACAAAATTTGCGTACATAGCGATCTCAGCTCTGTGCTCAGAGAAGCGTTTCTCCTCAATTTCCTTGATGTTGTACAAGAAGTTTCGACAAATCTCACTTACTGACACGTATCTAAGACGTTCCGAACGAACAAAACTTGCGTACATAGCGATCTTGGCCCTGCATGCAGAGAAGAGATTCTACTCAATTTCCTTGATGTTATACAACATCAAGGAAATTGAGAAGAAACACTTCTCTGCATGCAGAGCCAAGATGGCTATGTACGCAAGTTTCCTTCGCTCGGAACGTATTAGTTACATGTGTTTAAGTTAGATATGTAGAAAATTCTTGTGCAACGTCAAGGATCTTAAGGAATCACGTTTCTCTGTACACAAAGAAGAGATCGCTATTTGCGCAAGTTTCCTTCGTTCGGAACGTCTTAGTTACGTATCGTCAAGTGAGGTATGCAGAAATTTCTCGTATAACATCAAGGAAATTGAGTAGAAACACTTCTCGGCATGCAGAGCCAAGATCGCTATTTACGCAAGTTTCCTTCGTTCGGAACGTCTTGGTTACGTGTCGGCAAGTAAGATTTGTCGAAAATTCTGGTACAACATCAAGGAACTTGCGGAGAAACGTTTCTGTACGCACAGTGCTATGACCGCTAAGTACACAAGTGTTGTTCGTTCGGAACGTGTTAGTTACGTGTCAGTAAGTGAGATTTGTCGAAATTTCTTGTACAACATCAAGGACATTAAGGATAAATGCTTTTCTTGACACAGAGCAGAGATCGCTATGTACGCAAGTTTTGTTAGTTCGGAACGTCTTAGTTACGAGTCAGTATGTGATATTTGTCAAAATTTCTCGAACAACATCAAGGAAATTAAGGATAAATGCTTTTCTTGACACAGAGCAGAGATCGCTATGAACGCAAGTTTTGCTCTTTCGGAACGTCTTAGTTACGTGTCAGTATGTGAGATTTGTCGAAAATTCTCGAACAACATCAAGGAACCTCGGAAGAAACGCTTCTCTGAGCACAGCTTAGATCGCTATCTACGCAAGTTTTCTTCGTTCGGAACGTCTTAGTTACGTATCGGCAAGTGAGATATGCAGATAATCCTTGTTCAACGTCAAGGAACTAAAGGAATCACGTTTCTTTGCACACAGAGAAGCGATCGCTATCTACGCAATTTTCCTTCGTTCGGAACGTTTTAGTTACGTGTCGGCAAGTGAGATATGCATATAATTCTTGTACAACGTCAAGGAACTAAAGGATTCACATTTCTCTGCACACAGAGAAGAGATCGCTATGTACGAAATTTTCCTTCGTTCGGAACGTCTTAGTTACTTCTCGGCAAGTGAGGTATGCAGAAATTTCTTGTATAACATCAAGGAAATTGAGTAGAAACACTTCTCTGCATGCAGAGCCAAGATCGCTATGTACGCAAGTTTCCTTCGTTCGGAACGTCTTAGTTACGTGTCGGCAAGTGAGGTATGAAGAAATTTCTTGTATAACATCAAGAAAAATGAGTAGAAACACTTCTCTGCACACAGAGAAGAGATCGCTATGTACGCAAGTTTCCTTCGTTCGGAACGTCTTAGTTACGTGTCAGTAAGTGAGATTTGTCGAAAATTCTTTTACAACATCTAAAGAATTGAGGAGAAACGTTTCTCTGAGCACAGAGCTGAGATCGCTATGTATGCAAGTTTTGCTCATTCGAAACGTCTTAGTTACGTGTCAGTAAGTGAGATTTGTCGAAAATTCTTGTACATCATCTGAAAAATTGAGGAGAAACGCTTCTCTGAGCACAGCTGAGATCGCTATGTACGCAAGTTTTGTTAGTTCGGAACGTCGTAGTTACGTGTCGGAAGTGAAATATGCAGAAATTTCTTGTATGACATCAAGGAAATTGAGTAGAAACACTTCTCTGCATGCAGGGCCAAGATCGCTATGTACGCAAGTTTCCTTCGTTCGGAACGTCTTAGTTACATGTCGGCAAGTGAGATATGCAGATAATTCTTGTACAACTTCAAGAAACTAAAGGATTCACATTTCTCTACACACAGATAAGAGATCGCTATGTACGCAAGTGTCCTTCGTTCCGAACGTATTAGTTACGTGTCGGCAAGTGAGGTATGCAGAAATTTCTTGTATAACATCAAGGAAATTGAGTAGAAACACTTCTCTGCATGCAGAGCCAAGATCGTTATGTACGCAAATTTCCTTCACTCGGATCGTCTAAGTTACGTGTCGGCAAGTGAGATATGCAGAAAATTCTTGTGCAACATCAAGGAAATTGAGTAAAAACGCTTCTCTGCACACAGACCAGAGATCGCTATTTACGCAAGTTTCCTTTGTTCGGAACGTCTTAGTTACGTGTCGACACGTGAGATATGCAGATAATTCTTGTACAACGTCAAGGAAATAAAGAATTCACATTTCTCTGCACACAGAGAAGAGATCGCTATGTACGCAAGTTTCCTTCGTTCGGAACGTCTTAGTTACGTATCGGCAAGTGAGATATGCAGAAAATTCTTGTACAACATCAAGGAAATTAAGGATAAATGCTTTTCTTGACACACAGCAGAGATCGCTATGGACGCAAGTTTTGTTCGTTCGGAATGTCTTAGTTACGTGTCAGTAAGTGAGATTTGTCGAAAATTCTCGTACAACATCAAGGAAATTGCGGAAAAACGTTCTTCTACGCACAGAGCTGACATCGCTATGTACGCAAGTTTTGTTCGTTCGGAACGTCTTAGTTACGTGTCAGTAAGTGAGATTTGTCGAAAATTCTTTTACAACATCTAAAAAATTGAGGAGAAACGTTTCTCTGAGCACAGAGCTGAGATCGCTATGTACGCAAGTTTTGCTCTTTCGGAACGTCTTAGTTACGTGCCAGTAAGTGAGATTTGTGGAAAATTCTTGTACAACATCTAAAAAATTGAGGAGAAACGCTTCTCTGAGCACAGCTGTGATCGCTATGTACGCAAGTTTTGTTAGTTCGGAACGTCGTAGTTACGTGTCGGAAGTGAAATATGCAGAAATTTCTTGTATAACATCAAGGAAATTGAGTAGAAACACTTCTCTGCATGCAGGGCCAAAATCGCTATGTAAGCAAGTTTCCTTCTTTCGGAACGCCTTAGTTACATGTGTTTAAGTTAGATATGTAGAAAATTCTTGTGCAACGTCAAGGAACTAAAGGAATCACGTTTCTCTGCACACAGAGAACAGATCGCTATGAACGCAAGTTTCCTTCGTTCGGAACGTCTTAGTTACGTATCGGCAAGTGAGATATGCAGATAATTCTTGTTCAACGTCAAGTAACTAAAGGAATCACGTTTCTCTGCACACAGAGAAGACATCGCTATCTACGCAATTTTCCTTCGTTCAGAACGTTTTAGTTACGTGTCGGCAAGTGAGATATGCATATAATTCTTGTACAACGTCAAGGAACTAAAGGATTCACATTTCTCTGCACAAAGAGAAGAGATCGCTATGTACGCAAGTTTCCTTCGTTCGGAACGTCTTAGTTACGTGTCGGCAAGTGAGGTATGCAGAAATTTCTTGTATAACATCAAGGAAATAGAGTAGAAACACTTCTCTGCATGCAGGGCCAAGATCGCTATGTACGCAAGTTTCCTTCGTTCGGAACGTTTTAGTTACATGTGTTTAAGTTAGATATGTAAAAAATTCTTCTGCAACGTCAAGGAACTAAAGGAATCACGTTTCTCTGCACACAGAGAAGAGATCGCTATGTACGCAAGTTTCCTTCGTTCGGAACGTCTTAGTTACGTGTCAGTAAGTGAGATTTGCCGAAAATTCTTGTACAACATCATGGAAAATTTGGATAAATGCTTTTCTTGACACAGAGCAGAGATCGCTATGGACGCAATTTTGCTCTTTCGGAACATCTTAGTTACGTGTCAGTAAGTGAGATTTGTGAAAATTCTTGTAAAACATCAAGGAAATTGAGGAGAAACGCTTCTCTGAGCACAGAGCTGAGATCGCTATGTACGCAAGTTTTGTTCGTTCGGAACGTCTTAATTAGGTGTCAGTATGTGAGATTTGTCGAAAATTCTTGTACAACATCAAGGAAATTGAGGAGAAACGCTTCTCTGAGCACAGAGCTGAGATCGCTATGGACGCAAGTTTTGTTCGTTCGGAACGTCTTAGTTACGTGTCAGTAAGTGAGATTTGTCGAAAATTCTTGTACAACATCAAGGAAATTGAGGAGAAACGCTTCTCTGAGCACAGAGCTGAGATCGCTATGTACGCAAGTTTTGATAGTTCGGAACGTCTTAGTTACGTGTCAGTAAGTGAGATTTGTCGAAAATTCTTGTACAACATCAAGTAAATTGAGGAGAAACGCTTCTCTGAGCACAGAGCTGAGATCGCTATGTACGCAAGTTTTGTTAGTTCGGAACGTCTTAGTTACGTGTCAGTAAGTGAGATTTGTCGAAAATTCTTGTACAACATCAAGGAAATTAAGGATAAATGCTTTTCATGACACAGAGCAGAGATCGCTATGGAAGCAAGTTTTGCTCTTTCGGAACGTTTTAGTTACGTGTCAGTAAGTGAGATTTGTCGAAAATTCTTGTACAACATCAAGGAAGTTGAGGAGAAACGTTTCTCTACGCACAGTGCTATGACCGCTATGTACGCAAGTTTTGATAGTTCGGAACGTCTTAGTTACGTGTCAGTAAGTGAGATTTGTCGAAAATTCTTGTACAACATCAAGTAAATTGAGGAGAAACGCTTCTCTGCATGCTGGGCCAAGATCGCTATGTACGCAAGTTTTGTTCGTTCAGAACGTCTTAGTTACGTGTCAGTAAGTGAGATTTGTCGAAAATTCTTTTACAATATCAAGGAAATTAAGGATAAATGCTTTTCTTGACACAGAGTAGAGATCGCTATGAACGCAAGTTTTGCTCTTTCGGAACGTCTTAGTTACGTGTCAGTATGTGAGATTTGTCGAAAATTCTCGAACAACATCAAGGAACCTCGGGAGAAACGCTTTCCTGAGCACAGAGCTGAGATCGCTATGTGCGCAAGTTTTGTTCGTTCAGAACGTCTTAGTTACGTGTCAGTAAGTGAGATTTGTCGAAAATTCTCGTACAACATGAAGGAAATTGCGGGGAAACGTTCCTCTACGCACAGAGCTGAGATCGCAATGTACGCAAGTTTTGTTCGTTCGGAACGTCTTAGTTACGTGTCAGTATGTGAGATTTGTCGAAAATTCTCGAACAACATCAAGGAAACTCGGGAGAAACGCTTTTCTAATCACAGAACTGAGATCGCTATGTACGCAAGTTTTGTCCGTTCGGAACGTCTAGTTACGTGTCAGTATGTGAAATTTCTCGAAAATTCTTGTACAACATCAAGGAAATTAAGGATAAATGCTTTTCTTGACACAGAGCAGAGATCGCTATGGACGCAAATTTTGCTTTTTCGGAACGTCTTAGTTACGTGTCAGTAAGTGGGATATGTCGAAAATTCTTGTACAACATCAAGTAAATTGAGGAGAAACGCTTCTCTGAGCACAGAGCTGAGATCGCTATGTACGCAAGTTTTGTTAGTTCGGAACGTCTTAGTTACGTGTCAGTAAGTGAGATTTGTCAAAAATTCTTTTACAATATCAAGGAAATTAAGGATAAATGCTTTTCTTGAAACAGAGCAGAGATCGCTATGAACGCAAGTTTTGCTCTTTCGGAACGTTTTAGTTACGTGTCAGTAAGTGGGATTTGTCGAAAATTCTTGTACAACATCAAGGAAATTGAGGAGAAACGCTTCTCTGATCACAGAGCTAAGATCGCAATGTACGCAAGTTTTGTTCGTTCGGAACGTCTTAGTTACGTGTCAGTTTGTGAGATTTGTCGAAAATTCTCGAACAACATCAAGGAAACTCGGGAGAAACGCTTTTCTAAGCACAGAGCTGAGATCGCTATGTACGCAAGTTTTGTCCGTTCGGAACGTCTAGTTACGTGTCAGTATGTGAAATTTCTCGAAAATTCTTGTACAACATCAAGGAAATTAAGGATAAATGCTTTTCTTGACACAGAGCAGAGATCGCTATGGACGCAAATTTTGCTTTTTCGGAACGTCTTAGTTACGTGTCAGTAAGTGGGATATGTCGAAAATTCTTGTACAACATCAAGTAAATTGAGGAGAAACGCTTCTCTGAGCACAGAGCTGAGATCGCTATGTACGCAAGTTTTGTTAGTTCGGAACGTCTTAGTTACGTGTCAGTAAGTGAGATTTGTCAAAAATTCTTTTACAATATCAAGGAAATTAAGGATAAATGCTTTTCTTGAAACAGAGCAGAGATCGCTATGAACGCAAGTTTTGCTCTTTCGGAACGTTTTAGTTACGTGTCAGTAAGTGGGATTTGTCGAAAATTCTTGTACAACATCAAGGAAATTGAGGAGAAACGCTTCTCTGATCACAGAGCTAAGATCGCAATGTACGCAAGTTTTGTTCGTTCGGAACGTCTTAGTTACGTGTCAGTATGTGAGATTTGTCGAAAATTCTCGAACAACATCAAGGAAACTCGGGAGAAACGCTTTTCTAAGCACAGAGCTGAGATCGCTATGTACGCAAGTTTTGTTCGTTCGGAACGTCTAGTTAGGTGTCAGTATGTGTAATTTCTCGAAAATTCTTGTACAACATCAAGGAAATTAAGGATAAATGCTTTTCTTGACACAGAGCAGAGATCGCTATGGACGCAAATTTTCTTTTTCGGAACGTCTTAGTTACGTGTCAGTAAGTGAGATTTGTCGAAAATTCTTGTACAACATCAAGGAAGTTGAGGAGAAACGTTTCTCTACGCACAGTGCTATGACCGCTATGTACGCAAGTTTTGATTGTTCGGAACGTCTTAGTTACGTGTCAGTAAGTGAGATTTGTCGAAAATTCTTGTACAACATCAAGTAAATTGAGGAGAAACGCTTCTCTGCATGCTGGGCCAAGATCGCTATGTACGCAAGTTTTGTTCGTTCGGAACGTCTTAGTTACGTGTCAGTAAGTGAGATTTGTCGAAAATTCTTTTACAATATCAAGGAAATTAAGGATAAATGCTTTTCTTGACACAGAGCAGAGATCGCTATGAACGCAAGTTTTGCTCTTTCGGAACGTCTTAGTTACGTGTCAGTATGTGAGATTTGTCGAAAATTCTCGAACAACATCAAGGAACCTCGGGAGAAACGCTTTCCTGAGCACAGAGCTGAGATCGCTATGTGCGCAAGTTTTGTTCGTTCAGAACGTCTTAGTTACGTGTCAGTAAGTGAGATTTGTCGAAAATTCTCGTACAACATGAAGGAAATTGCGGAGAAACGTTCCTCTACGCACAGAGCTGAGATCGCAATGTACGCAAGTTTTGTTCGTTCGGAACGTCTTAGTTACGTGTCAGTATGTGAGATTTGTCGAAAATTCTCGAACAACATCAAGGAAACTCGGGAGAAACGCTTTTCTAAGCACAGAGCTGAGATCGCTATGTACGCAAGTTTTGTTCGTTCGGAACGTCTAGTTAGGTGTCAGTATGTGAAATTTCTCGAAAATTCTTGTACAACATCAAGGAAATTGAGGAGAAACGCTTCTCTGATCACAGAGCTGAGATCGCTATGTACGCAAGTTTTGTTCGTTCGGAACGTCTTAGTTACGTGTCGGTATGTGAGATTTGTCGAAAATTCTCGAACAACATCAAGGAAACTCGGGAGAAACGCTTTTCTGAGCACAGAGCTGAGATCGCTATGTACGCAAGTTTTGTTCGTTCGGAACGTCTAGTTAGGTGTCAGTATGTGAAATTTCTCGAAAATTCTTGTACAACATCAAGGAAATTAAGGATAAATGCTTTTCTTGACACAGAGCAGAGATCGCTATGGACGCAAATTTTGCTTTTTCGGAACGTCTTAGTTACGTGTCAGTAAGTGGGATTTGTCGAAAATTCTTGTACAACATCAAGTAAATTGAGGAGAAACGCTTCTCAGCATGCAGGGCCAAGATCGCTATGTACGCAAGTTTTGTTCGTTCGGAACGTCTTAGTTACGTGTCAGTAAGTGAGATTTGTCGAAAATTCTTTTACAATATCAAGGAAATTAGGGATAAATGCTTTTCTTGACACAGAGCAGAGATCGCTATGAACGCAAGTTTTGCTCTTTCGGAACGTCTTAGTTACGTGTCAGTATGTGAGATTTGTCGAAAATTCTCGAACAACATCAAGGAACCTCGGGAGAAACGCTTTCCTGAACACAGAGCTGAGATCGCTATGTGCGCAAGTTTTGTTCGTTCAGAACGTCTTAGTTACGTGTCAGTAAGTGAGATTTGTCGAAAATTCTCGTACAACATGAAGGAAATTGCGGAGAAACGTTCCTCTACGCACAGAGCTGAGATCGCAATGTACGCAAGTTTTGTTCGTTCAGAATGTCTTAGTTACGTGTCAGTATGTGAGATTTGTCGAAAATTCTCGAACAACATCAAGGAAACTCGGGAGAAACGCTTTTCTAAGCACAGAGCTGAGATCGCTATGTACGCAAGTTTTGTTCGTTCGGAACGTCTAGTTAGGTGTCAGTATGTGAAATTTCTCGAAAATTCTTGTACAACATCAAGGAAATTAAGGATAAATGCTTTTTTTGACACAGAGCAGAGATCGCTATGGACGCAAATTTTGCTTTTTCGGAACGTCTTAGTTACGTGTCAGTAAGTGGGATTTGTCGAAAATTCTTGTACAACATCAAGGAAATTGAGGAGAAACGCTTCTCTGATCACAGAGCTGAGATCGCTATGTACGCAAGTTTTGTTCGTTCGGAACGTCTTAGTTACGTGTCGGTATGTGAGATTTGTCGAAAATTCTCGAACAACATCAAGGAAACTCGGGAGAAACGCTTTTCTGAGCACAGAGCTGAGATCGCTATGTACGCAAGTTTTGATAGTTCGGAACGTCTTAGTTACGTGTCAGTAAGTGAGATTTGTCGAAAATTCTTGTACTACATCAAGAAAATTAAGGATAAATGCTTTTCTTGACACAGAACAGAGATCGCTATGGACGCAAGTTTTGCTCTTTCGGAACGTTTTAGTTACGTGTCAGTAAGTGGGATTTGTCGAAAATTCTTGTACAACATCAAGGAAATTGAGGAGAAACGCTTCTCTGATCACAGAGCTGAGATCGCAATGTACGCAAGTTTTGTTCGTTCGGAACGTCTTAGTTACGTGTCAGTATGTGAGATTTGTCGAAAATTCTCGAACAACATCAAGGAAACTCGGGAGAAACGCTTTTCTAAGCACAGAGCTGAGATCGCTATGTACGCAAGTTTTGTTCGTTCGGAACGTCTAGTTAGGTGTCAGTATGTGAAATTTCTCGAAAATTCTCGAACAACATAAAGGAAATTAAGGATAAATGCTTTTCTTGACACAGAGCAGAGATCGCTATGGACGCAAATTTTGCTTTTTCGGAACGTCTTAGTTACGTGTCAGTAAGTGAGATTTGTCGAAAATTCTTGTACTACATCAAGAAAATTAGGGATAAATGCTTTTCTTGACACAGAACAGAGATCGCTATGGACGCAATTTTTGCTCTTTCGGAACGTCTTAGTTACGTGTCAATATGTGAGATTTGTCGAAAATTCTCGAACAACATCAAGGAACCTCGGGAGTAACGCTTTCCTGAGCACAAAGCTGAGATCGCTATGTACGCAAGTTTTGTTCGTTCGGAACGTCTAGTTAGGTGTCAGTATGTGAGATTTGTAGAAAATTCTTGTACAACATCAAGGAAATTAAGCATAAATGCTTTTCTAGACACAGAGCAGAGATCGCTAAGGACGCAAATTTTGCTTTTTCGGAACGTCTTAGTTACGTGTCAGTAAGTGAGATTTGTCGAAAATTCTCGAACAACATAAAGGAAATTAAGGATAAATGCTTTTCTTGACACAGAGCAGAGATCGCTATGGACGCAAATTTTGCTTTTTCGGAACGTCTTAGTTACGTGTCAGTAAGTGAGATTTGTCGAAAATTCTCGAACAACATAAAGGAAATTAAGGATAAATGCTTTTCTTGACACAGAGCAGAGATCGCTATGGACGCAAATTTTGCTTTTTCGGAACGTCTTAGTTACGTGTCAGTAAGTGAGATTTGTCGAAAATTCTTGTACTACATCAAGAAAATTAGGGATAAATGCTTTTCTTGACACAGAACAGAGATCGCTATGGACGCAATTTTTGCTCTTTCGGAACGTCTTAGTTACGTGTCAATATGTGAGATTTGTCGAAAATTCTCGAACAACATCAAGGAACCTCGGGAGTAACGCTTTCCTGAGCACAAAGCTGAGATCGCTATGTACGCAAGTTTTGTTCGTTCGGAACGTCTAGTTAGGTGTCAGTATGTGAGATTTGTCGAAAATTCTTGTACAACATCAAGGAAATTAAGCATAAATGCTTTTCTAGACACAGAGCAGAGATCGCTAAGGACGCAAATTTTGCTTTTTCGGAACGTCTTAGTTACGTGTCAGTAAGTGAGATTTGTCGAAAATTCTCGAACAACATAAAGGAAATTAAGGATAAATGCTTTTCTTGACACAGAGCAGAGATCGCTATGGACGCAAATTTTGCTTTTTCGGAACGTCTTAGTTACGTGTCAGTAAGTGAGATTTGTCGAAAATTCTTGTACTACATCAAGAAAATTAGGGATAAATGCTTTTCTTGACACAGAACAGAGATCGCTATGGACGCAATTTTTGCTCTTTCGGAACGTCTTAGTTACGTGTCAATATGTGAGATTTGTCGAAAATTCTCGAACAACATCAAGGAACCTCGGGAGTAACGCTTTCCTGAGCACAAAGCTGAGATCGCTATGTACGCAAGTTTTGTTCGTTCGGAACGTCTAGTTAGGTGTCAGTATGTGAGATTTGTCGAAAATTCTTGTACAACATCAAGGAAATTAAGCATAAATGCTTTTCTAGACACAGAGCAGAGATCGCTAAGGACGCAAATTTTGCTTTTTCGGAACGTCTTAGTTACGTGTCAGTAAATGAGATTTGTCGAAATTTCTCGAACAACATCAAGGAACCTCGGGAGTAACGCTTTCCTGAGCACAAAGCTGAGATCGCTATGTACGCAAGTTTTGTTCGTTCGGAACGTCTAGTTAGGTGTCAGTATGTGAGATTTGTCGAAAATTCTTGTACAACATCAAGGAAATTAAGCATAAATGCTTTTCTAGACACAGAGCAGAGATCGCTAAGGACGCAAATTTTGCTTTTTCGGAACGTCTTAGTTACGTGTCAGTAAATGAGATTTGTCGAAATTTCTCGAACAACATCAAGGAAACTCGGGAGAAACGCTTTTCTGAGCACAGAGCTGAGATCGCTATGTACGCAAGTTTTGTTCGTTCGGAACGTCTTAGTTAGGTGTCAGTATGTGAGATTTGTCGAAAATTCTTGTACAACATCAAGGAAATTAAGGATAAATGCTTTTCTTGACACAGAGCTGAGATCGCTATGTGCGCAAGTTTTGTTCGTTCAGAACGTCTAGTTAGGTGTCAGAATGTGAAATTTCTCGAAAATTCTTGTACAACATCAAGGAAATTAAGGATAAATGCTTTTCTTGACACAGAGCAGAGATCGCTATGGACGCAAATTTTGCTTTTTCGGAACGTCTTAGTTACGTGTCAGTAAGTGAGATTTGTCGAAAATTCTCGAACAACATAAAGGAAATTAAGGATAAATGCTTTTCTTGACACAGAGCAGAGATCGCTATGGACGCAAATTTTGCTTTTTCGGAACGTCTTAGTTACGTGTCAGTAAGTGAGATTTGTCGAAAATTCTTGTACTACATCAAGAAAATTAAGGATAAATGCTTTTCTTGACACAGAACAGAGATCGCTATGGACGCAATTTTTGCTGTTTCGGAACGTCTTAGTTACGTGTCAATATGTGAGATTTGTCGAAAATTCTCGAACAACATCAAGGAACCTCGGGAGAAACGCTTTCCTGAGCACAAAGCTGAGATCGCTATGTACGCAAGTTTTGTTCGTTCGGAACGTCTAGTTAGGTGTCAGTATGTGAGATTTGTCGAAAATTCTTGTACAACATCAAGGAAATTAAGCATAAATGCTTTTCTAGACACAGAGCAGAGATCGCTAAGGACGCAAATTTTGCTTTTTCGGAACGTTTTAGTTACGTGTCAGTAAATGAGATTTGTCGAAATTTCTCGAACAACATCAAGGAAACTCGGGAGAAACGCTTTTCTGAGCACAGAGCTGAGATCGCTATGTACGCAAGTTTTGTTCGTTCGGAACGTCTTAGTTAGGTGTCAGTATGTGAGATTTGTCGAAAATTCTTGTACAACATCAAGGAAATTAAGGATAAATGCTTTTCTTGACACAGAGCTGAGATCGCTATGTGCGCAAGTTTTGTTCGTTCAGAACGTCTTAGTTACGTGTCAGTAAGTGAGATTTGTCGAAAATTCTCGTACAACATGAAGGAAATTGCGGAGAAACGTTCCTCTACGCACAGAGCTGAGATCGCAATGTACGCAAGTTTTGTTCGTTCGGAACTTCTTAGTTACGTGTCAGTATGTGAGATTTGTCGAAAATTCTCGAACAACATCAAGGAAACTCGGGAGAAACGCTTTTCTAAGCACAGAGCTGAGATCGCTATGTACGCAAGTTTTGTTCGTTCGGAACGTCTAGTTAGGTGTCAGTATGTGAAATTTCTCGAAAATTCTTGTACAACATCAAGGAAATTAAGGATAAATGCTTTTCTTGACACAGAGCAGAGATCGCTATGGACGCAAATTTTGCTTTTTCGGAACGTCTTAGTTACGTGTCAGTAAGTGAGATTTGTCGAAAATTCTCGAACAACATAAAGGAAATTAAGGATAAATGCTTTTCTTGACACAGAGCAGAGATCGCTATGGACGCAAATTTTGCTTTTTCGGAACGTCTTAGTTACGTGTCAGTAAGTGAGATTTGTCGAAAATTCTTGTACAACATCAAGGAAGTTGAGGAGAAACGTTTCTCTACGCACAGTGCTATGACCGCTATGTACGCAAGTTTTGATTGTTCGGAACGTCTTAGTTACGTGTCAGTAAGTGAGATTTGTCGAAAATTCTTGTACAACATCAAGTCAATTGAGGAGAAACGCTTCTTTGCATGCTGGGCCAAGATCGCTATGTACGCAAGTTTTGTTCGTTCGGAACGTCTTAGTTACGTGTCAGTAAGTGAGATTTGTCGAAAATTCTTTTACAATATCAAGGAAATTAAGGATAAATGCTTTTCTTGACACAGAGCAGAGATCGCTATGAACGCAAGTTTTGCTCTTTCGGAACGTCTTAGTTACGTGTCAGTATGTGAGATTTGTCGAAAATTCTCGAACAACATCAAGGAACCTCGGGAGAAACGCTTTCCTGAGCACAGAGCTGAGATCGCTATGTGCGCAAGTTTTGTTCGTTCAGAACGTCTTAGTTACGTGTCAGTAAGTGAGATTTGTCGAAAATTCTCGTACAACATGAAGGAAATTGCGGAGAAACGTTCCTCTACGCACAGAGCTGAGATCGCAATGTACGCAAGTTTTGTTCGTTCGGAACGTCTTAGTTACGTGTCAGTATGTGAGATTTGTCGAAAATTCTCGAACAACATCAAGGAAACTCGAGAGAAACGCTTTTCTAAGCACAGAGCTGAGATCGCTATGTACGCAAGTTTTGTTCGTTCGGAACGTCTAGTTAGGTGTCAGTATGTGAAATTTCTCGAAAATTCTTGTACAACATCAAGGAAATTAAGGATAAATGCTTTTCTTGACACAGAGCAGAGATCGCTATGGACGCAAATTTTGCTTTTTCGGAACGTCTTAGTTACGTGTCAGTAAGTGAGATTTGTCGAAAATTCTTGTACTACATCAAGAAAATTAAGGATAAATGCTTTCTTGACACAGAACAGAGATCGCTATGGACGCAAGTTTTGTTCGTTCGGAACGTCTTAGTTACGTGTCAGTATGTGAGATTTGTCGAAAATTCTCGAACAACATCAAGGAAACTCGGGAGAAACGCTTTTCTAAGCACAGAGCTGAGATCGCTATGTACGCAAGTTTTGTTCGTTCGGAACGTCTAGTTAGGTGTCAGTATGTGAAATTTCTCGAAAATTCTTGTACAACATCAAGGAAATTAAGGATAAATGCTTTTCTTGACACAGAGCAGAGATCGCTATGGACGCAAATTTTGCTTTTTCGGAACGTCTTAGTTACGTGTCAGTAAGTGGGATTTGTCGAAAATTCTTGTACAACATCAAGTAAATTGAGGAGAAACGCTTCTCTGCATGCAGGGCCAAGATCGCTATGTACGCAAGTTTTGTTCGTTCGGAACGTCTTAGTTACGTGTCAGTAAGTGAGATTTGTCGAAAATTCTTTTACAATATCAAGGAAATTAGGGATAAATGCTTTTCTTGACACAGAGCAGAGATCGCTATGAACGCAAGTTTTGCTCTTTCGGAACGTCTTAGTTACGTGTCAGTATGTGAGATTTGTCGAAAATTCTCGAACAACATCAAGGAACCTCGGGAGAAACGCTTTCCTGAGCACAGAGCTGAGATCGCTATGTACGCAAGTTTTGTTCGTTCGGAACGTCTAGTTAGGTGTCAGTATGTGAGATTTGTCGAAAATTCTTGTACAACATCAAGGAAATTAAGGATAAATGCTTTTCTTGACACAGAGCAGAGATCGCTAAGGACGCAAATTTTGCTTTTTCGGAACGTCTTAGTTACGTGTCAGTAAATGAGATTTGTCGAAAATTCTCGAACAACATCAAGGAAATTAAGGATAAATGCTTTTCTTGACACAGAGCAGAGATCGCTATGGACGCAAATTTTGCTTTTTCGGAACGTTATAGTTACATGTCAGTAAGTGAGATTTGTCGAAAATTCTTGTACAACATCAAGGATATTAAGGATAAATGCTTTTCTTGACACAGAGCAGAGATCGCTAAGGACGCAAATTTTGCTTTTTCGGAACGTCTTAGTTACGTGTCAGTAAGTGAGATTTGTCGAAAATTCTCGAACAACATAAAGGAAATTAAGGATAAATGCTTTTCTTGACACAGAGCAGAGATCGCTGTGGACGCAAATTTTGCTTTTTCGGAACGTCTTAGTTACGTGTCAGTAAGTGAGATTTGTCGAAAATTCTTGTACAACATCAAGGAAGTTGAGGAGAAACGTTTCTCTACGCACAGTGCTATGACCGCTATGTACGCAAGTTTTGATTGTTCGGAACGTCTTAGTTACGTGTCAGTAAGTGAGATTTGTCGAAAATTCTTGTACAACATCAAGTAAATTGAGGAGAAACGCTTCTCTGCATGCTGGGCCAAGATCGCTATGTACGCAAGTTTTGTTCGTTCGGAACGTCTTAGTTACGTGTCAGTAAGTGAGATTTGTCGAAAATTCTTTTACAATATCAAGGAAATTAAGGATAAATGCTTTTCTTGACACAGAGCAGAGATCGCTATGAACGCAAGTTTTGCTCTTTCGGAACGTCTTAGTTACGTGTCAGTATGTGAGATTTGTCGAAAATTCTCGAACAACATCAAGGAACCTCGGGAGAAACGCTTTCCTGAGCACAGAGCTGAGATCGCTATGTGCGCAAGTTTTGTTCGTTCAGAACGTCTTAGTTACGTGTCAGTAAGTGAGATTTGTCGAAAATTCTCGTACAACATGAAGGAAATTGCGGAGAAACGTTCCTCTACGCACAGAGCTGAGATCGCAATGTACGCAAGTTTTGTTCGTTCGGAACGTCTTAGTTACGTGTCAGTATGTGAGATTTGTCGAAAATTCTCGAACAACATCAAGGAAACTCGGGAGAAACGCTTTTCTAAGCACAGATCTGAGATCGCTATGTACGCAAGTTTTGTTCGTTCGGAACGTCTAGTTAGGTGTCAGTATGTGAGATTTGTCGAAAATTCTTGTACAACATCAAGGAAATTAAGGATAAATGCTTTTCTTGACACAGAGCAGAGATCGCTAAGGACGCAAATTTTGCTTTTTCGGAACGTCTTAGTTACGTGTCAGTAAATGAGATTTGTCGAAAATTCTCGAACAACATCAAGGAAATTAAGGATAAATGCTTTTCTTGACACAGAGCAGAGATCGCTATGGACGCAAATTTTGCTTTTTCGGAACGTTATAGTTACATGTCAGTAAGTGAGATTTGTCGAAAATTCTTGTACAACATCAAGGATATTAAGGATAAATGCTTTTCTTGACACAGAGCAGAGATCGCTAAGGACGCAAATTTTGCTTTTTCGGAACGTCTTAGTTACGTGTCAGTAAGTGAGATTTGTCGAAAATTCTCGAACAACATAAAGGAAATTAAGGATAAATGCTTTTCTTGACACAGAGCAGAGATCGCTGTGGACGCAAATTTTGCTTTTTCGGAACGTCTTAGTTACGTGTCAGTAAGTGAGATTTGTCGAAAATTCTTGTACAACATCAAGGAAGTTGAGGAGAAACGTTTCTCTACGCACAGTGCTATGACCGCTATGTACGCAAGTTTTGATTGTTCGGAACGTCTTAGTTACGTGTCAGTAAGTGAGATTTGTCGAAAATTCTTGTACAACATCAAGTAAATTGAGGAGAAACGCTTCTCTGCATGCTGGGCCAAGATCGCTATGTACGCAAGTTTTGTTCGTTCGGAACGTCTTAGTTACGTGTCAGTAAGTGAGATTTGTCGAAAATTCTTTTACAATATCAAGGAAATTAAGGATAAATGCTTTTCTTGACACAGAGCAGAGATCGCTATGAACGCAAGTTTTGCTCTTTCGGAACGTCTTAGTTACGTGTCAGTAAATGAGATTTGTCGAAAATTCTCGAACAACATCAAGGAAATTAAGGATAAATGCTTTTCTTGACACAGAGCAGAGATCGCTATGGACGCAAATTTTGCTTTTTCGGAACGTCTTAGTTACGTGTCAGTAAGTGAGATTTGTCGAAAATTCTCGAACAACATAAAGGAAATTAAGGATAAATGCTTTTCTTGACACAGAGCAGAGATCGCTATGGACGCAAATTTTGCTTTTTCGGAACGTCTTAGTTACGTGTCAGTAAGTGAGATTTGTCGAAAATTCTTGTACAACATCAAGGAAGTTGAGGAGAAACGTTTCTCTACGCACAGTGCTATGACCGCTATGTACGCAGGTTTTGATTGTTCGGAACGTCTTAGTTACGTGTCAGTAAGTGAGATTTGTCGAAAATTCTTGTACAACATCAAGTAAATTGAGGAGAAACGCTTCTCTGCATGCTGGGCCAAGATCGCTATGTACGCAAGTTTTGTTCGTTCGGAACGTCTTAGTTACGTGTCAGTAAGTGAGATTTGTCGAAAATTCTTTTACAATATCAAGGAAATTAAGGATAAATGCTTTTCTTGACACAGAGCAGAGATCGCTATGAACGCAAGTTTTGCTCTTTCGGAACGTCTTAGTTACGTGTCAGTATGTGAGATTTGTCGAAAATTCTCGAACAACATCAAGGAACCTCGGGAGAAACGCTTTCCTGAGCACAGAGCTGAGATCGCTATGTGCGCAAGTTTTGTTCGTTCAGAACGTCTTAGTTACGTGTCAGTAAGTGAGATTTGTCGAAAATTCTCGTACAACATGAAGGAAATTGCGGAGAAACGTTCCTCTACGCACAGAGTTGAGATCGCAATGTACGCAAGTTTTGTTCGTTCGGAACGTCTTAGTTACGTGTCAGTATGTGAGATTTGTCGAAAATTCTCGAACAACATCAAGGAAACTCGGGAGAAACGCTTTTCTAAGCACAGAGCTGAGATCGCTATGTACGCAAGTTTTGTTCGTTCGGAACGTCTAGTTAGGTGTCAGTATGTGAAATTTCTCGAAAATTCTTGTACAACATCAAGGAAATTAAGGATAAATGCTTTTTTTGACACAGAGCAGAGATCGCTATGGACGCAAATTTTGCTTTTTCGGAACGTCTTAGTTACGTGTCAGTAAGTGGGATTTGTCGAAAATTCTTGTACAACATCAAGGAAATTGAGGAGAAACGCTTCTCTGATCACAGAGCTGAGATCGCTATGTACGCAAGTTTTGTTCGTTCGGAACGTCTTAGTTACGTGTCGGTATGTGAGATTTGTCGAAAATTCTCGATCAACATCAAGGAAACTCGGGAGAAACGCTTTTCTAAGCACAGAGCTGAGATCGCTATGTACGCAAGTTTTGTTCGTTCGGAACGTCTAGTTAGGTGTCAGTATGTGAAATTTCTCGAAAATTCTTGTACAACATCAAGGAAATAAAGGATAAATGCTTTTCTTGACACAGAGCAGAGATCGCTATGGACGCAAATTTTGCTTTTTCGGAACGTCTTAGTTACGTGTCAGTAAGTGAGATTTGTCGAAAATTCTTGTACTACATCAAGAAAATTAAGGATAAATGCTTTTCTTGACACAGAACAGAGATCGCTATGGACGCAAGTTTTGTTCGTTCGGAACGTCTTAGTTACGTGTCAGTATGTGAGATTTGTCGAAAATTCTCGAACAACATCAAGGAAACTCGGGAGAAACGCTTTTCTAAGCACAGAGCTGAGATCGCTATGTACGCAAGTTTTGTTCGTTCGGAACGTCTAGTTAGGTGTCAGTATGTGAAATTTCTCGAAAATTCTTGTACAACATCAAGGAAATTAAGGATAAATGCTTTTCTTGACACAGAGCAGAGATCGCTATGGACGCAAATTTTGCTTTTTCGGAACGTCTTAGTTACGTGTCAGTAAGTGAGATTTGTCGAAAATTCTTGTACAACATCAAGGAAGTTGAGGAGAAACGTTTCTCTACGCACAGTGCTATGACCGCTATGTACGCAAGTTTTGATTGTTCGGAACGTCTTAGTTACGTGTCAGTAAGTGAGATTTGTCGAGAATTCTTGTACAACATCAAGTAAATTGAGGAGAAACGCTTCTCTGCATGCTGGGCCAAGATCGCTATGTACGCAAGTTTTGTTCGTTCGGAACGTCTTAGTTACGTGTCAGTAAGTGAGATTTGTCGAAAATTCTTTTACAATATCAAGGAAATTAAGGATAAATGCTTTTCTTGACACAGAACAGAGATCGCTATGGACGCAATTTTTGCTCTTTCGGAACGTCTTAGTTACGTGTCAGTAAGTGAGATTTGTCGAAAATTCTTGTACAACATCAAGTAAATTGAGGAGAAACGCTTCTCTGCATGCTGGGCCAAGATCGCTATGTACGCAAGTTTTGTTCGTTCGGAACGTCTTAGTTACGTGTCAGTATGTGAAATTTCTCGAAAATTCTTGTACAACATCAAGGAAATTAAGGATAAAGGCTTTTCTTGACACAGAGCAGAGATCGCTATGGACGCAAGTTTTGCTCTTTCGGAACGTTTTAGTTACGTGTCAGTATGTGAAATTTCTCGAAAATTCTTGTACAACATCAAGGAAATTAAGGATAAATGCTTTTCTTGACACAGAGCAGAGATCGCTATGGACGCAAATTTTGCTTTTTCGGAACGTCTTAGTTACGTGTCAGTAAGTGGGATTTGTCGAAAATTCTTGTACAACATCAAGTAAATTGAGGAGAAACGCTTCTCTGGGCACAGAGCTGAGATCGCTATGTACGCAAGTTTTGTTAGTTCGGAACGTCTTAGTTACGTGTCAGTAAGTGAGATTTGTCGAAAATTCTTGTACAACATCAAGGAAATTAAGGATAAATGCTTTTCATGACACAGAGCAGAGATCGCTATGGACGCAAGTTTTGCTCTTTCGGAACGTCTTAGTTACGTGTCAGTAAGTGAGATTTGTCGAAAATTCTTGTACAACATCAAGGAAGTTGAGGAGAAACGTTTCTCTACGCACAGTGCTATGACCGCTATGTACGCAAGTTTTGATAGTTCGGAACGTCTTAGTTACGTGTCAGTAAGTGAGATTTGTCGAAAATTCTTGTACAACATCAAGTAAATTGAGGAGAAACGCTTCTCTGCATGCTGGGCCAAGATTGCTATGTACGCAAGTTTTGTTCGTTCGGAACGTCTTAGTTACGTGTCAGTAAATGAGATTTGTCGAAAATTCTTTTACAATATCAAGGAAATTAAGGATAAATGCTTTTCTTGACACAGAGCAGAGATCGCTATGAACGC
The DNA here is from genome assembly GCF_030449975.1 of Polyergus mexicanus. Classification (NCBI taxonomy): domain Eukaryota; kingdom Metazoa; phylum Arthropoda; class Insecta; order Hymenoptera; family Formicidae; genus Polyergus; species Polyergus mexicanus. The sequence continues at coordinate 1,954,484 of NW_027223345.1, forward strand.
AAGTTTTGCTCTTTCGGAACGTCTTAGTTACGTGTCAGTATGTGAGATTTGTCGAAAATTGTCGAACAACATCAAGGAACCTCGGGAGAAACGCTTTCCTGAGCACAGAGCTGAGATCGCTATGTGCGCAAGTTTTGTTCGTTCAGAACGTCTTAGTTACGTGTCAGTAAGTGAGATTTGTCGAAAATTCTCGTACAACATGAAGGAAATTGCGGAGAAACGTTCCTCTACGCACAGAGCTGAGATCGCAATGTACGCAAGTTTTGTTCGTTCGGAAAGTCTTAGTTACGTGTCAGTATGTGAGATTTGTCGAAAATTCTCGAACAACATCAAGGAAACTCGGGAGAAACGCTTTTCTAAGCACAGAGCTGAGATCGCTATGTACGCAAGTTTTGTTCGTTCGGAACGTCTAGTTAGGTGTCAGTATGTGAAATTTCTCGAAAATTCTTGTACAACATCAAGGAAATTAAGGATAAATGCTTTTTTTGACACAGAGCAGAGATCGCTATGGACGCAAATTTTGCTTTTTCGGAACGTCTTAGTTACGTGACAGTAAGTGGGATTTGTCGAAAATTCTTGTACAACATCAAGTAAATTGAGGAGAAACGCTTCTCTGCATGCAGGGCCAAGATCGCTATGTACGCAAGTTTTGTTCGTTCGGAACGTCTTAGTTACGTGTCAGTAAGTGAGATTTGTCGAAAATTCTTTTACAATATCAAGGAAATTAGGGATAAATGCTTTTCTTGACACAGAGCAGAGATCGCTATGAACGCAAGTTTTGCTCTTTCGGAACGTCTTAGTTACGTGTCAGTATGTGAGATTTGTCGAAAATTCTCGAACAACATCAAGGAACCTCGGGAGAAACGCTTTCCTGAGCACAGAGCTGAGATCGCTATGTACGCAAGTTTTGTTCGTTCGGAACGTCTAGTTAGGTGTCAGTATGTGAGATTTGTCGAAAATTCTTGTACAACATCAAGGAAATTAAGGATAAATGCTTTTCTTGACACAGAGCAGAGATCGCTAAGGACGCAAATTTTGCTTTTTCGGAACGTCTTAGTTACGTGTCAGTATGTGAGATTTGTCGAAAATTCTCGAACAACATCAAGGAAACTCGGGAGAAACGCTTTTCTAAGCATAGAGCTGAGATCGCTATGTACGCAAGTTTTGTTCGTTCGGAACGTCTAGTTAGGTGTCAGTATGTGAAATTTCTCGAAAATTCTTGTACAACATCAAGGAAATTAAGGATAAATGCTTTTCTTGACAGAGAGCAGAGATCGCTATGGACGCAAATTTTGCCTCTTCGGAACGTCTTAGTTACGTGTCAGTAAGTGAGATTTGTCGAAAATTCTCGTACAACATGAAGGAAATTGCGGAGAAACGTTCCTCTACGCACAGAGCTGAGATCGCAATGTACGCAAGTTTTGTTCGTTCGGAACGTCTTAGTTACGTGTCAGTATGTGAGATTTGTCGAAAATTCTCGAACAACATCAAGGAACCTCGGGAGAAACGCTTTCCTGAGCACAGAGCTGAGATCGCTATGTACGCAAGTTTTGTTCGTTCGGAACGTCTAGTTAGGTGTCAGTATGTGAGATTTGTCGAAAATTCTCGAACAACATCAAGGAAACTCGGGAGAAACGCTTTTCTGAGCACAGAGCTGAGATCGCTATGCACGCAAGTTTTGTTCGTTCGGAACGTCTTAGTTACGTGCAGTATGTGAGATTTATCGAAAATTCTCGAACAACATCAAGGAAACTCGGGAGAAACGCTTTCCTGAGCACAGAGCTGAGATCGCTATGTACGCAAGTTTTGTTCGTTCGGAACGTCTAGTTAGGTGTCAGTATGTGAGATTTGTCGAAAATTCTTGTACAACATCAAGGAAATTAAGGATAAATGCTTTTCTTGACACAGAGCAGAGATCGCTAAGGACGCAAATTTTGCTTTTTCGGAACGTCTTAGTTACGTGTCAGTAAATGAGATTTGTCGAAAATTCTCGAACAACATTAAGGAAATTAAGGATAAATGCTTTTCTTGACACAGAGCAGAGATCGCTATGGACGCAAATTTTGCTTTTTCGGAACATTATAGTTACATGTCAGTAAGTGAGATTTGTCGAAAATTCTTGTACAACATCAAGGATATTAAGGATAAATGCTTTTCTTGACACAGAGCAGAGATCGCTAAGGACGCAAATTTTGCTTTTTCGGAACGTCTTAGTTACCTGTCAGTAAATGAGATTTGTCGAAAATTCTCGAACAACATCAAGGAAATTAAGGATAAATGCTTTTCTTGACACAGAGCAGAGATCGCTATGGACGCAAATTTTGCTTTTTCGGAACGTCTTAGTTACGTGTCAGTAAGTGAGATTTGTCGAAAATTCTCGAACAACATAAAGGAAATTAAGGATAAATGCTTTTCTTGACACAAAGCAGAGATCGCTATGGACGCAAATTTTGCTTTTTCGGAACGTTTTAGTTACGTGTCAGTAAGTGAGATTTGTCGAAAATTCTTGTACTACATCAAGAAAATTAAGGATAAATGCTTTTCTTGACACAGAACAGAGATCGCTATGGACGCAAGTTTTGCTCCTTCGGAACGTCTTAGTTACGTGTCAATATGTGAGATTTGTCGAAAATTCTCGAACAACATCAAGGAACCTCGGGAGAAACGCTTTCCTGAGCACAGAGCTGAGATCGCTATGTACGCAAGTTTTGTTCGTTCGGAACGTCTAGTTAGGTGTCAGTATGTGAGATTTGTCGAAAATTCTCGAACAACATCAAGAAAATTCGGGAGTAACGCTTTTCTGAGCACAGAGCTGAGATCGCTATGCACGCAAGTTTTGTTCGTTCGGAACGTCTTAGTTACGTGTCAGTATGTGAGATTTATCGAAAATTCTCGAACAACATCAAGGAAACTCGGGAGAAACGCTTTCCTGAGCACAGAGCTGAGATCGCTATGTACGCAAGTTTTGTTCGTTCGGAACGTCTAGTTAGGTGTCAGTATGTGAGATTTGTCGAAAATTCTTGTACAACATCAAGGAAATTAAGGATAAATGCTTTTCTTGACACAGAGCAGAGATCGCTAAGGACGCAAATTTTGCTTTTTCGGAACGTCTTAGTTACGTGTCAGTAAATGAGATTTGTCGAAAATTCTCGAACAACATTAAGGAAATTAAGGATAAATGCTTTTCTTGACACAGAGCAGAGATCGCTATGGACGCAAATTTTGCTTTTTCGGAACGTTATAGTTACATGTCAGTAAGTGAGATTTGTCGAAAATTCTTGTACAACATCAAGGATATTAAGGATAAATGTTTTTCTTGACACAGAGCAGAGATCGCTAAGGACGCAAATTTTGCTTTTTCGGAACGTCTTAGTTACGTGTCAGTAAATGAGATTTGTCGAAAATTCTCGAACAACATCAAGGAAATTAAGGATAAATGCTTTTCTTGACACAGAGCAGAGATCGCTATGGACGCAAATTTTGCTTTTTCGGAACGTCTTAGTTACGTGTCAGTAAATGAGATTTGTCGAAAATTCTCGAACAACATCAAGTAAATTGAGGAGAAACGCTTCTCTGAGCACAGAGCTGAGATCGCTATGTACGCAAGTTTTGTTAGTTCGGAACGTCTTAGTTACGTGTCAGTAAGTGAGATTTGTCGAAAATTCTTGTACAACATCAAGGAAATTAAGGATAAATGCTTCTCATGACACAGAGCAGAGATCGCTATGGACGCAAGTTTTGCTCTTTCGGAACGTCTTAGTTACGTGTCAGTAAGTGAGATTTGTCGAAAATTCTTGTACAACATCAAGGAAGTTGAGGAGAAACGTTTCTCTACGCACAGTGCTATGACCGCTATGTACGCAAGTTTTGATAGTTCGGAACGTCTTAGTTACGAGTCAGTAAGTGAGATTTGTCGAAAATTCTTGTACAACATCAAGTAAATTGAGGAGAAACGCTTCTCTGCATGCTGGGCAAAGATCGCTATGTACGCAAGTTTTGTTCGTTCGGAACGTCTTAGTTACGTGTCAGTAAATGAGATTTGTCGAAAATTCTTTTACAATATCAAGGAAATTAAGGATAAATGCTTTTCTTGACACAGAGCAGAGATCGCTATGAACGCAAGTTTTGCTCTTTCGGAACGTCTTAGTTACGTGTCAGTATGTGAGATTTGTCGAAAATTGTCGAACAACATCAAGGAACCTCGGGAGAAACGCTTTCCTGAGCACAGAGCTGAGATCGCTATGTGCGCAAGTTTTGTTCGTTCAGAACGTCTTAGTTACGTGTCAGTAAGTGAGATTTGTCGAAAATTCTCGTACAACATGAAGGAAATTGCGGAGAAACGTTCCTCTACGCACAGAGCTGAGATCGCAATGTACGCAAGTTTTGTTCGTTCGGAACGTCTTAGTTACGTGTCAGTATGTGAGATTTGTCGAAAATTCTCGAACAACATCAAGGAAACTCGGGAGAAACGCTTTTCTAAGCACAGAGCTGAGATCGCTATGTACGCAAGTTTTGTTCGTTCGGAACGTCTAGTTAGGTGTCAGTATGTGAAATTTCTCGAAAATTCTTGTACAACATCAAGGAAATTAAGGATAAATGCTTTTTTTGACACAGAGCAGAGATCGCTATGGACGCAAATTTTGCTTTTTCGGAACGTCTTAGTTACGTGACAGTAAGTGGGATTTGTCGAAAATTCTTGTACAACATCAAGAAAATTAAGGATAAATGCTTTTCTTGACACAGAACAGAGATCGCTATGGACGCAAGTTTTGCTCTTTCGGAACGTCTTAGTTACGTGTCAGTATGTGAGATTTGTCGAAAATTCTCGAACAACATCAAGGAACCTCGGGAGAAACGCTTTCCTGAGCACAGAGCTGAGATCGCTATGTACGCAAGTTTTGTTCGTTCGGAACGTCTAGTTAGGTGTCAGTATGTGAGATTTGTCGAAAATTCTTGTACATCATCAAGGAACCTCAAGAGAAACGCTTTTCTGAGCACAGAGCTAAGATCGCTATGTACGCAAGTTTTGCTCTTTCGGAACGTTTTAGTTACGTGTCAGTAAGTGAGATTTGCCGAAAATTCTTGTACAACATCAAGGAAATTGAGGAGAAACGCTTCTCTGATCACAGAGCTGAGATCGCTATGTACGCAAGTTTTGTTCGTTCGGAACGTCTTAGTTACGTGTCAGTAAGTGGGATTTGTCGAAAATTCTTGTACAACATCAAGGAAATTGCGGTGAAACGTTCGTCTACGCACAGAGCTGAGATCGCAATGTACGCAAGTTTTGTTCGTTCGGAAAGTCTTAGTTACGTGTCAGTAAGTGAGATATGTCGAAAATTCTTGTACAACATCAAGGAAATCAAGGATAAATGCTTTTTTTGACACAGAGCAGAGATCGCAATTTACGCAAGTTTTGTTCGTTCGGAACGACTTAGTTACGTGTTAGTAAGTGAGATTTGCCGAAAATTCTTGTACATCATCAAGGAACCTCGGGAGAAACGCTTTTCTGAGCACAGAGCTGAGATCGCTATGTACGCAAGTTTTGTTCGTTCGGAACGTCTTAGTTACGTGTCAGTAAGTGAGATTTGTCGAAAATTCTTTTACAATATCAAGGAAATTAGGGATAAATGCTTTTCTTGACACAGAGCAGAGATCGCTATGAACGCAAGTTTTGCTCTTTCGGAACGTCTTAGTTACGTGTCAGTATGTGAGATTTGTCGAAAATTCTCGAACAACATCAAGGAACCTCGGGAGAAACTCTTTCCTGAGCACAGAGCTGAGATCGCTATGTACGCAAGTTTTGTTCGTTCGGAACGTCTAGTTAGGTGTCAGTATGTGAGATTTGTCGAAAATTCTTGTACAACATCAAGGAAATTAAGGATAAATGCTTTTCTTGACACAGAGCAGAGATCGCTAAGGACGCAAATTTTGCTTTTTCGGAACGTCTTAGTTACGTGTCAGTATGTGAGATTTGTCGAAAATTCTCGAACAACATCAAGGAAACTCGGGAGAAACGCTTTTCTAAGCATAGAGCTGAGATCGCTATGTACGCAAGTTTTGTTCGTTCGGAACGTCTAGTTAGGTGTCAGTATGTGAAATTTCTCGAAAATTCTTGTACAACATCAAGGAAATTAAGGATAAATGCTTTTCTTGACAGAGAGCAGAGATCGCTATGGACGCAAATTTTGCCTCTTCGGAACGTCTTAGTTACGTGTCAGTAAGTGAGATTTGTCGAAAATTCTCGTACAACATGAAGGAAATTGCGGAGAAACGTTCCTCTACGCACAGAGCTGAGATCGCAATGTACGCAAGTTTTGTTCGTTCGGAACGTCTTAGTTACGTGTCAGTATGTGAGATTTGTCGAAAATTCTCGAACAACATCAAGGAACCTCGGGAGAAACGCTTTCCTGAGCACAGAGCTGAGATCGCTATGTACGCAAGTTTTGTTCGTTCGGAACGTCTAGTTAGGTGTCAGTATGTGAGATTTGTCGAAAATTCTCGAACAACATCAAGGAAACTCGGGAGAAACGCTTTTCTGAGCACAGAGCTGAGATCGCTATGCACGCAAGTTTTGTTCGTTCGGAACGTCTTAGTTACGTGCAGTATGTGAGATTTATCGAAAATTCTCGAACAACATCAAGGAAACTCGGGAGAAACGCTTTCCTGAGCACAGAGCTGAGATCGCTATGTACGCAAGTTTTGTTCGTTCGGAACGTCTAGTTAGGTGTCAGTATGTGAGATTTGTAGAAAATTCTTGTACAACATCAAGGAAATTAAGGATAAATGCTTTTCTTGACACAGAGCAGAGATCGCTAAGGACGCAAATTTTGCTTTTTCGGAACGTCTTAGTTACGTGTCAGTAAATGAGATTTGTCGAAAATTCTCGAACAACATTAAGGAAATTAAGGATAAATGCTTTTCTTGACACAGAGCAGAGATCGCTATGGACGCAAATTTTGCTTTTTCGGAACATTATAGTTACATGTCAGTAAGTGAGATTTGTCGAAAATTCTTGTACAACATCAAGGATATTAAGGATAAATGCTTTTCTTGACACAGAGCAGAGATCGCTAAGGACGCATATTTTGCTTTTTCGGAACGTCTTAGTTACCTGTCAGTAAATGAGATTTGTCGAAAATTCTCGAACAACATCAAGGAAATTAAGGATAAATGCTTTTCTTGACACAGAGCAGAGATCGCTATGGACGCAAATTTTGCTTTTTCGGAACGTCTTAGTTACGTGTCAGTAAGTGAGATTTGTCGAAAATTCTCGAACAACATAAAGGAAATTAAGGATAAATGCTTTTCTTGACACAAAGCAGAGATCGCTATGGACGCAAATTTTGCTTTTTCGGAACGTCTTAGTTACGTGTCAGTAAGTGAGATTTGTCGAAAATTCTTGTACTACATCAAGAAAATTAAGGATAAATGCTTTTCTTGACACAGAACAGAGATCGCTATGGACGCAAGTTTTGCTCCTTCGGAACGTCTTAGTTACGTGTCAATATGTGAGATTTGTCGAAAATTCTCGAACAACATCAAGGAACCTCGGGAGAAACGCTTTCCTGAGCACAGAGCTGAGATCGCTATGTACGCAAGTTTTGTTCGTTCGGAACGTCTAGTTAGGTGTCAGTATGTGAGATTTGTCGAAAATTCTCGAACAACATCAAGAAAATTCGGGAGTAACGCTTTTCTGAGCACAGAGCTGAGATCGCTATGCACGCAAGTTTTGTTCGTTCGGAACGTCTTAGTTACGTGTCAGTATGTGAGATTTATCGAAAATTCTCGAACAACATCAAGGAAACTCGGGAGAAACGCTTTCCTGAGCACAGAGCTGAGATCGCTATGTACGCAAGTTTTGTTCGTTCGGAACGTCTAGTTAGGTGTCAGTATGTGAGATTTGTCGAAAATTCTTGTACAACATCAAGGAAATTAAGGATAAATGCTTTTCTTGACACAGAGCAGAGATCGCTAAGGACGCAAATTTTGCTTTTTCGGAACGTCTTAGTTACGTGTCAGTAAATGAGATTTGTCGAAAATTCTCGAACAACATTAAGGAAATTAAGGATAAATGCTTTTCTTGACACAGAGCAGAGATCGCTATGGACGCAAATTTTGCTTTTTCGGAACGTTATAGTTACATGTCAGTAAGTGAGATTTGTCGAAAATTCTTGTACAACATCAAGGATATTAAGGATAAATGCTTTTCTTGACACAGAGCAGAGATCGCTAAGGACGCAAATTTTGCTTTTTCGGAACGTCTTAGTTACGTGTCAGTAAATGAGATTTGTCGAAAATTCTCGAACAACATTAAGGAAATTAAGGATAAATGCTTTTCTTGACACAGAGCAGAGATCGCTATGGACGCAAATTTTGCTTTTTCGGAACGTCTTAGTTACGTGTCAGTAAATGAGATTTGTCGAAAATTCTCGAACAACATCAAGTAAATTGAGGAGAAACGCTTCTCTGAGCACAGAGCTGAGATCGCTATGTACGCAAGTTTTGTTAGTTCGGAACGTCTTAGTTACGTGTCAGTAAGTGAGATTTGTCGAAAATTCTTGTACAACATCAAGGAAATTAAGGATAAATGCTTCTCATGACACAGAGCAGAGATCGCTATGGACGCAAGTTTTGCTCTTTCGGAACGTCTTAGTTACGTGTCAGTAAGTGAGATTTGTCGAAAATTCTTGTACAACATCAAGGAAGTTGAGGAGAAACGTTTCTCTACGCACAGTGCTATGACCGCTATGTACGCAAGTTTTGATAGTTCGGAACGTCTTAGTTACGAGTCAGTAAGTGAGATTTGTCGAAAATTCTTGTACAACATCAAGTAAATTGAGGAGAAACGCTTCTCTGCATGCTGGGCCAAGATCGCTATGTACGCAAGTTTTGTTCGTTCGGAACGTCTTAGTTACGTGTCAGTAAATGAGATTTGTCGAAAATTCTTTTACAATATCAAGGAAATTAAGGATAAATGCTTTTCTTGACACAGAGCAGAGATCGCTATGAACGCAAGTTTTGCTCTTTCGGAACGTCTTAGTTACGTGTCAGTATGTGAGATTTGTCGAAAATTGTCGAACAACATCAAGGAACCTCGGGAGAAACGCTTTCCTGAGCACAGAGCTGAGATCGCTATGTGCGCAAGTTTTGTTCGTTCAGAACGTCTTAGTTACGTGTCAGTAAGTGAGATTTGTCGAAAATTCTCGTACAACATGAAGGAAATTGCGGAGAAACGTTCCTCTACGCACAGAGCTGAGATCGCAATGTACGCAAGTTTTGTTCGTTCGGAACGTCTTAGTTACGTGTCAGTATGTGAGATTTGTCGAAAATTCTCGAACAACATCAAGGAAACTCGGGAGAAACGCTTTTCTAAGCACAGAGCTGAGATCGCTATGTACGCAAGTTTTGTTCGTTCGGAACGTCTAGTTAGGTGTCAGTATGTGAAATTTCTCGAAAATTCTTGTACAACATCAAGGAAATTAAGGATAAATGCTTTTTTTGACACAGAGCAGAGATCGCTATGGACGCAAATTTTGCTTTTTCGGAACGTCTTAGTTACGTGACAGTAAGTGGGATTTGTCGAAAATTCTTGTACAACATCAAGAAAATTAAGGATAAATGCTTTTCTTGACACAGAACAGAGATCGCTATGGACGCAAGTTTTGCTCTTTCGGAACGTCTTAGTTACGTGTCAGTATGTGAGATTTGTCGAAAATTCTCGAACAACATCAAGGAACCTCGGGAGAAACGCTTTCCTGAGCACAGAGCTGAGATCGCTATGTACGCAAGTTTTGTTCGTTCGGAACGTCTAGTTAGGTGTCAGTATGTGAGATTTGTCGAAAATTCTTGTACATCATCAAGGAACCTCAAGAGAAACGCTTTTCTGAGCACAGAGCTAAGATCGCTATGTACGCAAGTTTTGCTCTTTCGGAACGTTTTAGTTACGTGTCAGTAAGTGAGATTTGCCGAAAATTCTTGTACAACATCAAGGAAATTGAGGAGAAACGCTTCTCTGATCACAGAGCTGAGATCGCTATGTACGCAAGTTTTGTTCGTTCGGAACGTCTTAGTTACGTGTCAGTAAGTGGGATTTGTCGAAAATTCTTGTACAACATCAAGGAAATTGCGGTGAAACGTTCGTCTACGCACAGAGCTGAGATCGCAATGTACGCAAGTTTTGTTCGTTCGGAAAGTCTTAGTTACGTGTCAGTAAGTGAGATATGTCGAAAATTCTTGTACAACATCAAGGAAATCAAGGATAAATGCTTTTTTTGACACAGAGCAGAGATCGCAATTTACGCAAGTTTTGTTCGTTCGGAACGACTTAGTTACGTGTTAGTAAGTGAGATTTGCCGAAAATTCTTGTACATCATCAAGGAACCTCGGGAGAAACGCTTTTCTGAGCACAGAGCTGAGATCGCTATGTACGCAAGTTTTGTTCGTTCGGAACGTCTAGTTAGGTGTCAGTAAGTGAGATTTGTCGAAAATTCTTGTACAACATCAAGGAAATTAAGGATAAATGCTTTTCTTGACACAGAGCAGAGATCGCTATGGACGCAAATTTTGCTTTTTCGGAACGTCTTAATTACGTGTCAGTAAGTGAGATTTGTCGGAAATTCTTGTACAACATCAAGAGAATTAAGGATAAATGCTTTTCTTGACACAGAGCAGAGATCGCTATGGACGCAAATTTTGCTTTTTTGGAACGTCTTAGTTACGTGTCAGTAAGTGAGATTTGTCGAAAATTCTTGTACAACATCAAGAAAATTAAGGATAAATGCTTTTCTTGACACAGAACAGAGATCGCTATGGACGCAAGTTTTGCTCTTTCGGAACGTCTTAGTTACGTGTCAGTATGTGAGATTTGTCGAAAATTCTCGAACTACATCAAGGAACCTCGGGTGAAACGCTTTCCTGAGCACAGAGCTGAGATCGCTATGTACGCAAGTTTTGTTCGTTCGGAACGTCTAGTTAGGTGTCAGTATGTGAGATTTGTCGAAAATTCTTGTACAACATCAAGGAAATTAAGGATAAATGCTTTTCTTGACACAGAGCAGAGATCGCTATGGACGCAAATTTTGCTTTTTCGGAACGTCTTAATTACGTGTCAGTAAGTGAGATTTGTCGGAAATTCTTGTACGACATCAAGAGAATTAAGGATAAATGCTTTTCTTGACACAGAGCAGAGATCGCTATGGACGCAAATTTTGCTTTTTTGGAACGTCTTAGTTACGTGTCAGTAAGTGAGATTTGTCGAAAATTCTTGTACAACATCAAGAAAATTAAGGATAAATGCTTTTCTTGACACAGAACAGAGATCGCTATGGACGCAAGTTTTGCTCTTTCGGAACGTCTTAGTTACGTGTCAGTATGTGAGATTTGTCGAAAATTCTCGAACTACATCAAGGAACCTCGGGTGAAACGCTTTCCTGAGCACAGAGCTGAGATCGCTATGTACGCAAGTTTTGTTCGTTCGGAACGACTTAGTTACGTGTTAGTAAGTGAGATTTGCCGAAAATTCTTGTACATCATCAAGGAACCTCAAGAGAAACGCTTTTCTGAGCACAGAGCTGAGATCGCTATGTACGCAAGTTTTGTTCGTTCGGAACGTCTTAGTTAGGTGTCAGTATGTGAGATTTGTCGAAAATTCTTGTACAACATCAAGGAAATTAAGGATAAATGCTTTCCTTGACACAGAGCAGAGATCGCTATGGACGCAAATTTTGCTTTTTTGGAACGTCTTAGTTACGTGTCAGTAAGTGAGATTTGTCGAAAATTCTTGTACAACAACAAGAAAATTAAGGATAAATGCTTTTCTTGACACAGAACAGAGATCGCTATGGACGCAAGTTTTGCTCTTTCGGAACGTCTTAGTTACGTGTCAGTATGTGAGATTTGTCGAAAATTCTCGAACAACATCAAGGAACCTCGGGTGAAACGCTTTCCTGAGCACAGAGCTGAGATCGCTATGTACGCAAGTTTTGTTCGTTCGGAACGTCTAGTTAGGTGTCAGTATGTGAGATTTGTCGAAAATTCTTGTACAACATCAAGGAAATTAAGGATAAATGCTTTTCTTGACACAGAGCAGAGATCGCTAAGGACGCAAATTTTGCTTTTTCGGAACGTCTTAGTTACGTGTCAGTAAATGAGATTTGTCGAAAATTCTCGAACAACATCAAGGAAATTAAGGATAAATGCTTTTCTTGACACAGAGCAGAGATCGCTATGGACGCAAATTTTGCTTTTTCGGAACGTCTTAATTACGTGTCAGTAAGTGAGATTTGTCGGAAATTCTTGTACAACATCAAGAGAATTAAGGATAAATGCTTTTCTTGACACAGAGCAGAGATCGCTAAGGACGCAAATTTTGCTTTTTCGGAACGTCTTAGTTACGTGTCAGTAAATGAGATTTGTCGAAAATTCTCGAACAACATCAAGGAAATTAAGGATAAATGCTTTTCTTGACACAGAGCAGAGATCGCTATGGACGCAAATTTTGCTTTTTCGGAACGTCTCAGTTACATGTCAGTAAGTGAGATTTGTCGAAAATTCTTGTACAACATCAAGGAAATTAAGGATAAATGCTTTTCTTGACACAGAGCAGAGATCGCTAAGGACGCAAATTTTGCTTTTTCGGAACGTCTTAATTACGTGTCAGTAAATGAGATTTGTCGAAAATTCACGAACAACATCAAGGAAATTAAGGATAAATGCTTTTCTTGACACAGAGCAGAGATCGCTATGGACGCAAATTTTGTTTTTTCGGAACGTCTTAGTTACGTGTCAGTAAGTGAGATTTGTCGAAAATTCTTGTACAACATCAAGGAAATTAAGGATAAATGCTTTTCTTGACACAGAGCAGACATCGCTATGTACAAAAGTTTTGTTCCTTCGGAACGTCTTAGTTACGTGTCAGTAAGTGAGATTTGTCGAAAATTCTGGTACAACATCAAGGACATTAAGGATAAATGCTTTTCTGGACACAGAGCAGAGATCGCTATGTACGCAAGTTTTGTTAGTTCGGAACGTCTTAGTTACGAGTCAGTATGTGATATTTGTCGAAAATTCTCGAACAACATCAAGGAAATTAAGGATTAATGCTTTTCTTGACACAGAGCAGAGATCGCTATGGATGCAAGTTTTGCTTTTTCGGAACATCTTAGTTACGTGTCAGTAAGTGATATTTGTCGAAAATTCTTGTGCAACATATAAAAAATTAAGTAGAAACACTTCTCTGCATGCAGGGCCAAGATCGCTATGTACGCAAGTTTTGTTCGTTCGGAACGTCTAGTTAGGTGTCAGTATGTGACATTTGTCGAAAATTCTTGTACAACATCAAGGAAATTAAGGATAAATGCTTTTCTTGACACAGAGCAGAGATCGCTATGGACGCATATTTTGCTTTTTCGAAACGTTTTAGTTACGTGTCAGTAAATGAGATTTGTCGAAAATTCTTGTACAACATCAAGAAAATTGAGGATAAATGCTTTTCTTGACACAGAACAGAGATCGCTATGGACGCAAGTTTTGCTCTTTCGGAACGTCTTAGTTACGTGTCAGTAAGTGGGATTTGTCGAAAATTCTTGTACAACATCAAGGAAATTGTGGAGAAACGCTTCTCTGATCACAGAGCTGAGATCGCTATGTACGCAAGTAATGATAGTTCGGAACATCTTAGTTACGTGTCAGTAAGTGGGATGTGTCGAAAATTCTTGTACAACATCAAGGAAATTGAGGAGAAACGCTTCTCTGATCACAGAGCTGAGATCGCTATGTACTCAAGTTTTGTTCGTTCGGAACGTCTTAGTTACGTGTCAGTACACTTACTGACGTGTACAAGAATTTTCGACAAATCTAGTGAGATTTGTCGAAAGTTCTTGTACAACATCAAGGAAATTAAAGATAAATGCTTTTCTTGACACAGAGCAGAGATCGCTATGGACGCAAGTTTTAAACACATGTAACTAAGACGTTCCGAACGAAGGAAACTTGCGTACATAGCGATCTATGGTCTGTGTGCAGAGAAGCGTTTCTCCTCAATTTCCTTGATGTTGTACAAGAATTTTCGACAAATCTCACTTACTGACACGTAACTAAAACGTCCCGAGCGTACAAAACTCGCCTAAATAGCAATCTTAGCTCTGTGTGCCGATATGCGTTATTCCTCAATTTCCTTGACGCTGTACAAGAATTTTCGATAAATCTCACGTACTGACACGTAACTAAGACGTTCCGAGCGTACAAAACTTGCCAACATACCGATCTTAGCTCTGTGTACCGATATGGGTTATTCCTCAATTTCCTTGATGTTGTACAAGAATTTTCGATAAATTTCACGTACTGACACGTAACTAAGACGTTCCGAGCATACAAAAATTGCCAACATACCGATCTTGCCTCTGTGTGCTCTAATGGATTATTCCTTAGTTTCCTTGATGTTGCACGAGAATTTTCGACAAATCTCACTTACTGACACGTAACTAAAACGTTCCGAGGATACAAAACTTGCCAACATAGCGATCATGCCTCTGTGTGCTGTAATGGATTATTTCTTAATTTCCTTGATGTTGCTCGAGAATTTTGGACAAATCTGACTTACTGACACGTAACTAAAACGTTCCGAGCATACAAAACTTGCCAACATACCGTTCTTATCTCTGTGTGCTGAGATGGGTTATTCCTCAATTTCATTGTTGTTGCACGAGAATTTTCGATAAATCTCACTTACTGACACGTAACTAAAACGTCCCGTGTATTCAAAACTCGCCTACATAGCGATCTTTCCTCTGTGTGCTGTAATGGGTTATTCCTTAGATTCTTTGATGTTGTACAAGAATTTTCGACTAATCTCACTTACTGACACGTAACTAGGACGTCACGAGCGTTCAAAACTCGCCTACATAGCGATCTTGCCTCTGTGTGCTGTAATGGATTATTCATTAGTTTCCTTGATGTTGCTCGAGAATTTTCGACAAATCTCACTTACTGACACGTAACTAGGACGTCACGAGCGTTCAAAACTCGCCTACATAGCGATATTGCCTCTGTGTGCTGTAATGGGTTATTCCTTAGTTTGCGTGATGTTGTACAAGAATTTTCGACAAATCTCACTTACTGACACGCAACTAAGGCGTTCCGAACGTACAAAACATGCCTACATAGTAATCTTAGCTCTGTGTGCCGATATGCGTTATTCCTCTATTTCCTTGATGTTGTACAAGAATTTTCGATAAATCTCACTTACTGACACGTGGCTAAGACGTTCCGAGCGTACAAAACTTGCCAACATACCGATCTTAGCTCTGTATACCGATATGCGTTATTCCTCAATTTCCTTGATGTTGTACAAGAATTTTGGATAAATCTCACTTACTGACACGTAAATAGGACGTCACGAGCGTACAAATCTCGCCTACATAACGATTTTAACGCTGTGTGCCGAGATGGGTTATTCCTTAATTTCCTTGATGTTGTACAAGAATTTTCGATAAATTTCACTTACTGTCAGGTAACTAAGATGTTTCGAACGTACAAAACATGCCTAAATAGCGAACTCTACTCTGTGTGCCGAGATGGGTTATTCCTCAATTTCATTGATGTTGCACGAGAATTTTCGATAAATTTCACTTACTGACACGTAACTAAGACGTTCCGAGCGTACAAAGTTTGCCATCATACCGATCTTAGCTCTGTGTGCCAAGATGGTTTATTCCTCAATTTCATTGATGTTGCACGAGAATTTTCGATAAATCTCACTTACTGACACGTAACTAAGACGTTCCGAGCGTACAAAACTTGCCTACATAACATTCTTAGCTCTGTGTGCCGATATGGGTTATTCCTCAATTTCCTTGATGTTGTACAAGAATTTTCGACAAATCTCACTTACTGACACGTAACTAAGACGTTCCAAACGTAAAAAACTTGCCTACATAGCAATCTTAGCTCTTTGTGCCGATATGCGCTATTCCTCAATTTCCTTGATGTTGTACAAGAATTTTCGATAAATCTCACTTACTGACACGTAACTAAAACGTCCCGAGCGTACAAAACTCGCCTACATAGCGATCTTAACTCTGTGTGCCGAGATGGGTTTTTCCTCAATTTCCTTGATGTTGTACAAGATTTTTCGACAAATCTCACTTACTGACATGTAACTAAAACGTCCCGAGCGTACAAAACTCGCCTACATAACAATCTTAGCTCTGTGTGCCGATATGCGTTATTCCTCAATTTCCTTGACGCTGTACAAGAATTTTCGATAAATCTCACGTACTGACACGTAACTAAGACGTTGCGAATGTACAAAATTTGCCTACATAGCAATCTTAGCTCTGTGTTCCGATATGCGTTATTCCTCAATTTCCTTGTTGTTGTACAAGAATTTTCGATAAGTCTCACTTACTGACACGTAACTAAAACGGAGAAGCCTTTACTTGCGCACAGTACAATTAGGCACGTTGCAATTGCACACTGTGATATTAGACACATAAAGTTGCGCACCGTTCAATTGGACACATTTTAATTGCGCACGGTTCGTTTAGACACATGTTATTTGCGCACCGTTCAATTGGACACGTTGCTTTTGGACACAACACATATTTTTGTATAATTTAAAATACATACACACGCATGTATGCATGTATAATTTTGAAATTTTTTGACATTTATTATTAATTTAATTTGGTAAATAAACTTTTATTACTGTTCGTTTACACACAGTTCTTTTGCGCACAGTTCTTTTGCACACATTTCTTTTGCGCACATTTCTTTCGCGCACAGTTCTTTTGCGCATAGTTCTTTTACGCACAGTTCTTTCGCGCACAGTTCTTTCGCGCACAGTTCTTTCGCGCACATTTCTTTCGCGCACATTTCTTTTGCGCGCAGTTCTTTCGCGCACATTTCTTTTGTGCACATTTCTTTTACGCACTTTTCTTTTGCGCACATTTCGATCAAGCGTATCGCATCTGAATATTCATACATTCTGAATGTTGATATATTTAAAAAAAGGCTGTTACAACTGTGATTTCTTGCTGTCAGATTTGCTGTAATCGCTTATAATTAGAAAAAGAAGATGAAAAGCTTATAATTATAAACATATTTCTACTTTTTATATGGTACGTGCTGTCCATAAATAATAATTAATAATTTTATTATACCATTTTGTATCTTTGCCTTGGACATAGTTATTATGACAGATTTCCTAACCTCTCGTAATGACACAGCGTAATAATTAATTTTTTATTTTTAAAGAGTCAAACTTGACTGTAAATTCTCCAAATCTTCTTTTCCGGTCGGTGTCATTGCACACGTAACAGACACAACGTAATGTAATCAGGAAGTAAGAAAACATATCAGTTAAATATAAAGTTAAATTAATGTAGGATTTAAGTATGTATTATATGTACCGATATGCGTAGTATCGCATGTCGATATTGCGGCTAGATCATAAAGTAGTAACGAATCCTTTAGCGAGTCGCCGCTAATAGAGATTTTTGTTATCGCGTGCGCAATCTTTTATTTTGACGCATGCGGCTAGATCACAGGGTAGCCGCGAGTCCGAAAAGATAAGCACTACTCTTCGGTCGGCGTCTTTTACTCTCCGGGCATAAACAGATGAACAGCAGCGAGCGTCAGTCAGTCCTTCGCCGTCAGTTAAGAGTTGTACTACATTCGTATATTCTTTATATTCCTTTATAATAAATATCTGTTTTAAATAAAACCTACAAATTGGGGGCTCAGCCGAGATTATAGCCTAGAGTGTAGTGCTAGCAGACGACCATAAGAAGTGCCTTAGAAGTTTTCAAGAAGTTTTCTAAGACATAACTATAATGACGGAACCAAGTGCCAGCGCAGCAAACGACGATCTGAATGCGAAGCTGACGGACATGACGACAGCTCAATTAAGGCAAGAATTGAAAAAACAAAATTTGAAAACGGCAGGACTGAAAAACGAACTCATCCTAAGACTGTTACCGTTTATGCAACTCGAGCGCGAACACGGTGAAACAGAACAACACGGCGAAGTTAGAAATAAAAATGATGAAGACGCAAGCAGAAAACAAGAAGACAGCAGCGAAAGCGACATAAGTCTGAGCGACGAAGATGAAGTGCCGATTGTTGAAAGAAGACAAAACACAGGAAGGGCCCGAGGAAATCAATTATTAACATTCAGAGATGTTGAAGAATCCTTAGAGACGTTCAACGGAGATGACAAGGTTGATGTGAAGATGTGGATCAAAGATTTCGAAGAAATGGCTGCATTGTGCGAGTGGTCCGATATTCAAAAAGTAGCATACGCAAAACGTCTTCTTCGCGGGTCAGCAAAACTGTTTGTTAAACATGAAAGATGCACGAAAACATGGAAGAAGCTGCGGCGTGCATTAAAGGAAGAATTTGTTAATATCGTGGACAGTCATGCAGTACACCAAGAGTTATTACGACAAAAGAAATCATCTGACGAATCATGTCAAGCATATATATATATAAAATGTTTGAAATTGCCGCGCAAGCCGACGTCGATACACCATCGGTAATTCGATATATTATCGAAGGAATACAAGACGATGCAGTTAACAAAACAGTGTTACACGGAGAAAAGACGATACGTGAATTAAAAGAAAAATTCACTCAATATGAAGCTATAAGGAAGGAAAAAAAATTAAAGACGAAGCAGTCGAAGCCAGAGGAAAAGAAGAAGATGACTCAAGGGGACACGAATACAACGACGACGAAAAGATGTTTCAACTGTGGTAGCAGAGATCATTTGGGTAAAGTGTGCCCGATGAAAGAGCAAGGCGCCAAGTGTTTCAAGTGTAATCAATACGGACATATAGCCAAATTGTGTAAGGGAACAGTGAGTGTACAGAAAGAAGCCGCGTGCGTAATTGTTAAGAACACACAACAAAAGCAGGTAAAGCAAGTAGAAGTCGCGAATCAATGTTTTGTTAGTATTATAGACACGGGCAGCGATTTGAGCTTAATAAATCGAGATT
Organism: Polyergus mexicanus; assembly: GCF_030449975.1. NCBI lineage: Eukaryota > Metazoa > Arthropoda > Insecta > Hymenoptera > Formicidae > Polyergus > Polyergus mexicanus. The sequence continues at coordinate 1,973,479 of NW_027223345.1, forward strand.
GTTACGAGAAGATAGGTTGTCCGAAATTAAACAATAAAATAAATTTTGACGGTTTAGGCGCATTAAATAATAGTACGTACGGCTCTTTTGCAATAGATGTTGCTATTGACGATGAAACATATAAAATTGTATTTCATGTCGTTGATAATGAAATAATGAAACATGCAATCTTGATTGGTGCTGATTTTTTAAATCTAGTTGAATTACATTCGATAAAAGGTCAGGTAGTTATCCGAAAAAATAAATTTACGGAAATAACCCGTAAGGCCGATAAAACTTTGTACATCTTTGACACATCTGGGGACCGGAAATTTCATAACAGTATTAGTTTTGCATTCCGCGGGTTTTACAGTTCCGTCCGTTACGATATGTCCTAAGTATATAATTTCTGTTTGAATAAATTTACACTTTTGCCAATTTATGTGCAAACTAGCTTGACTTGAAACTTCTAATACGCGTTTTAAACTATCAATTGCTTGTTCAATGTCCTGCGAAGGAATAATTAGATCGTCCATATAAGTTAATACGATTCCCTCAGAAATTAAATCTTTAAATACAGCATTTATAAATTTTTGGAATATAGCCGGAGAATTACAAAGCCCGAATGAGTACGTATTATATGTACCGATATGCGTAGTATCGCATGTCAATATTGCGGCTAGATCATAAAGTAGTAACGAATCCTTTAGCGAGTCGCCGCTAAGAGAGATTTTTGTTATCGCGTGCGCAATCTTTTATTTTGACGTATGCGGCTAGATCACAGGGTAGCCGCGAGTCCGAAAAGATAAGCACTATTCTTCGGTCGGCGTCTTTTACTCTCCGGGCATAAACAGACGAGCAGCAGCGAGCGTCAGTCAGTCCTTCGCCGTCAGTTAAGAGTTGTACTACATTCGTATATTCTTTATATTCCTTTATAATAAATATCTGTTTTAAATAAAACCTACATTAATTGTAATTTTCATTTGAGATAAATTCTTCTTTGAGCTTCAATTAGATACATCACAATTTCAGTAAATATTGTGTATTCAAATACTTCGAAATAAGACAAGAATGCAGTTTAATGCTATTCCTACTAATAGTCCAAGAAGTAATAGATCTTTCTTATTTTCGGTGGTGAATTATATCTTTGTTATAGATAGAATATCATGGTATTTTGTGCAATATCTCCATCAGTTCCGTGAAAGAATTCTGTGTATGAAATTCTAATATATTATGCTATTTATTAACATTTTTTAACGCCTATTTCAGATATAAGAGAATTGAGAGCCATGTATGCTATACATCCATAGTAATTTGCACAGCAGATCTGTCATCGAGCACTAAAAAAGAATTCATTAACAAAATACGAGATTCTTTAAGCGAGAGTTTATTAAAATTTTCTCCGCTATTAGAATCTTGTGAAATGTTATGAAAATATCGATATCTTCATCAGTGTTGTGAAAAAAGTCATTTACAATACAAGTTGCTGTTTCCGTAGCCTTAGGGTAATCTGCTATTTAATAAACTGTACGTACGTATACTATAATATAATATAATAATATAATATACTCATGAGATTTGATAATATTTCTACTAAAGTTATTCTGTATATGAAATTCTAATATATTATGCTATTTATTAATATTTTGAAACGCCTATTTCAGATATAACAGAACTGAGAGCCACATATCCTACGCATCTATAGTAATTTGCACAGCAGATCTGTCATGGAGCACTAGAAAAGAATTGATTAACAAAGCACGAGATTCTTTTAAGCGAGAGTTTACTATAATTTTCTCCGCTATTAGAAACCTGTGAAATGTTATGAAAATATCAACAATCATCTATTTATATTTTTGGGAAATTAATCTTTTATTCTCAAAGCATGTTTGTACAATGACATTTATTGTCCATTATAAGCAATCAAAACAAAACTCTACAAAAAGCTACATCATACTATATATATTTATATAATATAGTAAAAGCGTAAATTTAGTAAGTGTATGTACTTACTAGCCAATGTATGCATTTACGATAGGATTTCAGCAAAACTATCACCTAAATATAAAAATGTCTATTTCTGATAAATGTATTCATTTACTAGACAATGTATACATTTGCTACAATACATTATAGTAGAAAATATATACTTCTACTGGTAAAAGTTTAAATTCCGTTGCTTGTGAATACATTTACTTTTATCAAATTAGTACACATTTACTGTAACACACACACACACACACACACACACACACACACGCGCGCACACACGCACGCACGCACGCACGCACGCACGCATATGAATATATACACATATATACACGACATGGGATTAAAGGTTTGCTCACAACAAAACACTAATAAATAAAATAAAAATACAAACGTTGTATATATAGAAATATACATGTTATATATGATCATTGTAAAATTAAAACACGTTTCTTGTTTGATTATAATTTGTATCTTTATTGAACATTATAACATTATGAAAATAAAATAACATTGTAGCGCATTATACGTTTATACATACATACATACATACATATATATATATATTATAGGAAAAGACTATCAAGTTATATCTTTGGTATCATGTATTTCTTGCGCACAAGGTAAAATCTACATATTTAATTACAATGAGCTACATATATTACATATAAACAACTTTATGAACTATAATCTTCATATACATTTTAAAAGGCACTTTATCGTTATAAAAATGAAATGGGAAAAAATAAAAAGAAAAATGTCTTCCGCTCTGAACTAATTTACAGCTAAATAGAAATAATTTGAAATAAAAAAATCTGAGTTTTGTTGCATTGACAAAGTAGGACAACAAATTCACATTTGTAATATCGTTAGCTGTCATCTCTTTTTTAGACTATTTGACAAGAATGATTACATATACGTAACAAAATAAAACTCATGTGGACACCGCCATATTACATAACTGTACTTATAAAGACGAAATTATATAGGTATAATTGCACAAATATGAATATTACAATAACAATATAAGAAATGCTTTTTTATACTAAAAATTTTCAAATTGCAGCCTGCCTTTAGAAGGAAATATTGCTTGAAGTAGACACAGCTTCTTACGGTTTTCTAATTCTAAGATACTTTTCGTAAGCAGTATGTAATCGATATCCGGTATCGTATATCGCACATCGATTACATTCTAAACATTCGATGCATTCAATGCAATAGGCAAGAGTGACTACAGGGAATAGGAATAAAAACGTGTTTGCTTATTGGTAAAACACAGCGTGCTTTGGAAATATCTTCAAAATATCTTAGGAAGGCTTCTCTCTTGATACATTCTGACTGTTTTGAAGATTCCAATTTACAGTGTGGAATGGAAGTTCTTCAGAGGCATTACTGTCATACTGAATACTAATATCCATAATTGTCATCCGGCACCTCATATATCGATGCAACATCTGTGAAGAGAAAAAGAAAAGAAAATTTACAATTATACTTATATCTCTATGTGAAAAAAAATTAACTTTGATTTTATAGTTTACAGCAGCTGTGTACTACTAAATAGTAATAAGATTACCTTGTTTAGTTTTCGAAGTAGGAATATTCTGATATTAAATTTGAGAGTTCGAATTCTCTAGCTCTTGTAGTGCTTGCCGTTCATTTGTCTTCAACTGTCGATCAATTCTATGTAAAACGAATTTTGGTAATTTCATCACTCCAATATTCCGCTCATGTATGTTTCCGTAAATTTTATTTCCGTGTTTATTGTAAGAGTTTTCTATTAATAAGAAATAATGCAATAATTAGTATATATTATAAGAAAAAATTTTAAATACAGTAGTGTAATAGACAAAAAAAGGAAATTTGAAAATTGAGATGTATGTTAAAAATTAAGAAGTATATCTAGAAAAATGAAAGAACAAAATTATATAATCGACCACGAAGATATTCGTATCCTTTATTAAACAATATAATATTCTATAAAATATATTAAAGAGGAGAAAAAGAAAAGGAGTTATGGTATAACTAACAATTTTGTGTTTGACCTGCTCCGCATTAATGAAAAAAGTATAATTTTCTCAAGTTATTGCAAAAAAGATGGGCCATATATTTTATAAGTTTCTTATCTGCATATCTTGAAAAATTTGAAGATACATATAAAAAATTTGGAAATTATTGCTTATGGAAATTTTTTATTGCGTAAACTGATTCTATTTATCATTTAGCGTACAAATGTGTGAGAGTATAATAATTGAAAAGAGAGTACTTTCGATACGAGATATTTTACATTTTATTTTGCACTTATTTTAGAATATGGCATAAAATTTGAAATATCTTGTAAAGTACTCTCTTTTGGACAATTTTATTTCAATACTTTTACAAATAGAATGACAGGAGAAATGAACTAATGAGAGAGGTATACTAATTTATGCATATAGTTGAATAACTGGAACTGCAAAGTATAATATAATTCTTTAAGATATTTTTGTATGCTTTTCCACATAAATCGATTTTTTTTGTCGATCTATATATGAAAGTATTGAAATAATATTGTCGAAAAGTGAGTACAAGATATCTCGCACTTTATGCTGAAAAGAATCTAAAATGCAAAATATCTAAAGTATTTATTTTCAATTATCTTATCCCAATACTTTTATATTACGAGTAAAAAATCATGAGTAGAATTAATTTATGCAATAAAAAATTTGCGTGAGGTTCCTATTTAAACAGTTCAAGGCAACTTTAACGTGATCTTGACATCTACATCTACACTTACAGTTCAAACTAACATTCATATCCTTTTTCTCCCTAAGCATATGCGAAAAATCTTGTGCCAAAAAATGTTTTGACATAACTTGTAAAAAAAGAAACTTTTATTTAAAAAGATCACTGCTTCAATGTATTATTTCTATGGGAAAAATCTAGTTTAAAGGAATCTTATATAAAAGTAATGTTATCTACAAGTAAATACAAATGAAAACGAGAGAAATAAAAAAAAACAGAAATATATAAAATATCCAGAGATAAGCAATATCATTACAAAATTCAACTGAAAACTGAAAATTATATTATCTAAAAATATATAAGCGTAAACAAAGATGACTTAAGAACCATATAAGTAGAAATTAATAATTAATATCAAGTAACAGACAATAAAGTTTTGGAAAATATCTTATTATTTAAATTTATGTGTATGTTTTCTACTAAAATAATGATAATAGTTGAATCAATAGAAAATAAAAACTGCAACTTTTTCAAAAAGTAATTATATCAATAATATTTAGAAAATCATTCTTTTTAATTTACATCTCTTTATATATACATAGACTGAATTAAATTATAAATACAAAAACTGAAATTGAGATTCAAAAACACTTGACTTGCCAGGATATCAGAGTTTTTTTTACAAGAATTATATATTTGTAATAATCAAGAAATGATTTTAAATAACTCAATAATGCATGCTACATAATATTACTAGATTTAAAGAATATGAAATTTGTAAATAAAATATTAAAATTATGCATTACCTTTGTCAGTGGTTGACAGTTTTTTCCTTCTTTCTGTCTGTTTTGTTTTTTTTGTTTGTTGTGTTCTTTTTGAACATTTTACGAGTACACCATTTTCTTCATCATAATTAAATAATTCTTCTTGTATCGGTTTTCTCTTTGCTATGTTTGCATCAATATTACTGTTAGTATTAATTGTTATAGCCCGAACAGGCTATACACGAATTATTAAATACACTATTCTAAATACATATTATTTTATATGATTGCTCAACGTGTAACGCGAATACAGATCACGTTACGAGCGTTGACCGAACAAAGCGCTAACAACGCGAGCCACGCGCTAAGCCCGAGCGACCGTGCAATCATTTCATTGCGAAAACGCGGAAATCAGGGCAAGCGGAAGAAGGACATTGCGAAAATGCAACGTAGAAGTCCTACTTAAAGGCGAAATAAAAAGGAATAAAGAAATTGCGAAAGTGCAAGCAAAGAAGTCCTACTTAGAACTTCTTAGCTTGCATCCGGAGATTGCCAAAATCAAGCGATACGACACACAGCCTTGTCGCTAAACGACCCCCTCCCGGGAAGCCAAGGGGAGTTAATAAAAAGGCCCACCGCTAACGAACGGCGGGCAGTCTTGATCATTAATTAATATTACGCGGGTAGTGACAATAACTACCAAACGGGCAATCTTTATTCCTTTACGCGAACAATATCTCTAACAACCGCGAGTGTCAAAACGAGTATCAATAATTATTAAAATATTGAATAGCCACGCAGTCGGCAGAAATATATACGAAGAAGCGAGAGGCGAGTCTCGAGACCGAAACTCGACTCTAGACACACGCACGTTAAGATATCCGTTATCGTGATACGCGACGCGAGCAAAAGTGCGGGAACATTGTAATCAAGTCACAAATAAAATAGATATTAATATATTTATTTAACTGAAAAGGTGTCATTTTAAACAAACAACAATAAGTGAAATTCTCAGGCGGAGCCCGAATTCCCAAATTCCTTCCGGCAAACGATCCCAACTACCGTGCCTCTCCGGAGGCACAACATAATTTGGTGGCAGCGGTGGGATCTGCTGGGGCATCGCCAGAACTAAGCAAGACCTGCAAAAGACACGGTTGTGTTAAAAAGCGGGCACGCCAACAATCAATTCAATTGAAGTTGACGGACAGAAGCAGCAGCTAAGCCTTCCCCAAGACCTGCAAAGCACCCAGAGTGTAAACAGGACAGGCACGCCAGCACACGTAAAACGTAAGCTGACGGAAACTACAATCAACGGAAGACACCGCACGGACAACAGAACGAGCATCGCCACAACAGCTGTAGCAGAAACGTGAGCCGCCAAGCATCGCAACCTATGATAACTCTACAGACAACACACCGACGCCGGACAACGACCGCCGTACGACGAGCATCGTCAGCCGTATCAGCCGCGAAGGACTGCAGCGTCAGCAACCTACTGACACAGCGAGCGATCATGCGAGCCGTTATACTATTGTAAGTCCGAAAAAATTTAATAAATATAATAGCGTGAATGTCGGAAAGTTCTAATATACCGAAACCGATAGCGAACCGATCGTGGTTACTGAGTGAACCAGCCCGACGAGCGATTAAATTAAGCTTAGCACCGCGAGAAAATCCTTATAACGTGCGAAAAAACTTAGAAAGTCAATACTCGAGCGAAAGCGAGCCCGAGTTACCGGAAAACGTCGTCACAGAACGCGAATTTCCGTTTAACAATTTTGACGAAAGCCTATTCCCGCGTAATACGACTGACCCCACTGACGACACTCAACGCGAAACTAGACGTACGCGACCGTATATTAGTAGAACTCCAAGTAGAGTATCCCTACGGCGCGAATTTTCATTAACTTCCTACGAGAGCGATCTATTCGATCCGGAAGAAATTTATAGCCAACAAGAAAGTAATATGGCCGAATCGCGAAATCCGCAAGAAAACACTCCCGCGAACCCGCCACAAAGCGCGGTAGACGAGGAAATAGAAAAAATTCGACGACCCATTCACCAAATGGACCGAAATATAGTGGAGGCTGATCACACACCGCCCCACGAGAGAAACCGCGAAGAAAGAGGCGACGCGCACCTTCTCGAAATATTAAATGAAATACGCACGGAAGTAAAATCATTAAACAGGCGAGTAACGCGAGTAGAAGACGCGATTATGGAATTACCACGTCACGGATATAACCGCTCAGAAGACGGTAACGACGCGTTTAATGGAACATACGGACGAACCGCACGCGACATCAGAAGTCGACGAAGCACCGCTCCGAATTACTTACCGTTAAAAGAAGCAAGAGCAATGATTCCCGAATTTGACGGAACATCGCGACATAAGTTATTAGAATTTTTAAATGCATGCATGTACGCCGTTCAGGACATACATCCCGCGGATGAAGAATCATTAATCCGAGCAATATTATTTACAAAACTGAAAGGAAAAGCCATGCAGAATTTCGAGACACGAAATATTCAGACGTTCGCCGAATTAAAACAACAACTCGAGACTTGTTACCAGTCTAAACAAAGTACTACGCACTTACAAATCGAGTTCAATTCCTTAAAACAAAAGCCGAATGAAACTGCGCACGCTTTCGGACAACGTGTTGATTTACTAGCGATGAAATTATATGATTCGATGATCGAAGGAAAGGAGCATTCCGCAACCTCAAAACGCACGATTCAACAAACAATCCAAGAGCAAGCGTTAATAAATTTCCAAATCGGGTTACACGACGAATTACAAGTGCTCGTACGCGCGCAGCGATATACGACGCTCCAAGAAGCGATAACGGGCGCGAGCGCCGAAGAAAAACTCAGACCGGGATCAGCGAGAACAAGTGGTTTTGCTAATAAAAATAAAACCGAATTAAGTTACTCGCGAAATAGTCGAAATCCGACACCGCAATGCTTTAAATGCGGAAAAAACGGACATTTCGGACGCGATTACCGTAGCAGCCGATACGCGCTTCTGAAGCCGGAAAAACCCTCGCGAATAAACGCGATAAGTAAATACTGCTCGCATTGCAAAAGAACAGGACACAGCCGCGACGAATGCTGGAGTCTAAAAGGGAAACCGAAAAACAATACAAATAAACTAAAAGTCGGAAATCAGCAAAAAACGCGCGACGAAAATATACGCGATCGAAAGAACCGCGACAACAAAACAGAAACGCCGATAACGCAAGTAGCAGCAGCGAAGACGAGCAGGAAGAAGCGAGAAAGAGACAACCGCGACCTGCATCTGAGTATCGCGTTACGCATATTATTATATATGCCACGCGCAAAGAAAAAGACGGACTTATTGCTAATAACATTACCAATGCGACAAGCGAAAAACGAAAAAATACAGATGTTGTACGATTCAGGATCGACCATCTCACTAATAAAATTGAAACATTTAAAGGACGACGCATTGATACACGAAGATAAAATCGCGCTCACTGGTATAACCGGACATAAAATACATACCATCGGAAAAATGTACGCCACAATCAAGATAGGAAACCATAAGGTAAAACATGCATTTTACGTGGTAAAGGACGACATTCCGATCGAATATGAAGGAATACTAGGAATTGATTTCCTTCGACAACATTCGGTATCTTGCGATTATAATAAAAATCAATTAAAAATAGAAAACGCCGTACTAAAATTTCATTCGCTTAACAAAACGATTCTAAAACCGCGCAGCGAGACCATCGTAAAAGCGACAACAAATCAAAATCGAATAGGAATAGTACGAGCAGAAGAAACAGCTCCAGGAATCTACCTTGGAAACTGCTTAGTAGAACCAAAAAATTACACGTGTCCCGTTAGTATTATAAATACAACCGATATGGAAGTCGAGATACAGACGCCAAACGTCACCCTCGAAGACATAGAACGCGAGATCGAATCTAAAATACATACGGTGGAAACAAGAAAAAATTTTAAGTATACCCAGACAGCCAAGTCTGTTTAAACAGATTTTGCCAAATGTCTGCTATAAATTTTTGTGAGCAGAAAGGTTACAAATTTAGTACAGAGTCTGTTAATTTCAATTACGTCGACAGACTGTTAGCAGAATTGTAACAGGTCCTGCAGATATAACCTGACAACAGATAGGCGGAAGAAATCGAGCAGGTCTGTCAACAAATCTGATAGCAAATTGGCGACAGAAATCGAACAGATCTGTTAAATATAATCTAATGACAAATTGGCGGCAGAAATCGAGCAAATCTGCAGAATACTTTTTAATGGCAGATTGGCGGCAGAAATCGAGCAGATCTGCACATACATTTTGATGGCAGATTGGCGGCAGAAATCGAGCAGATCTGCCGTAACTATTTAGATGAAAAATAATTAATACATAGAAATAAAAAATAAAATTCTAAATTATTTTATAATTAAAACAATACTTATATATATCCAAGACAAACTATTTTTAACTTTAAAATATATATATTTTAAATAAATTAAAAATCTGAGATTGTTGCTAAAGCAATTGCTCCGTAGAAATTCTTCGTTGCCTCCAAAGCCTATATAAAACATAAAAAAGATCAAATATACAGGGTGTCCCATAATTCGCGGATCACCTTTTAAGAGAAGGTAGAGGGTGTTATTCTGAACAGAAAAGTCCTGTAACATTTTTTTCTATAACGCTTAATAAAGGAGTTATTATTCAGCAAAGTCTGGCCAATCAGTGCCGACTTTTAGCCGAGCGCACGTCGGTGAGCCGCGCGTCTAGTAGTGTGCGGCGGCGCATACTTTACGGCACGGCGCGGGGCTCACTGACGTACGCCCAGCTAGAAGTCGGCGCTGATTGGCCAGACTTTGCTCAATAATAACTCCTTTATTAATGCAGCGTCTACAATACAGATTTTAAGCCCTAAGCTTTAAGAAATTGACCAATCACAATCAAGTATGAGAAGAATACTCGACTGTGATTGGTCAATTTCTTAAGGCTTATGGTTTAAAATCTCTATTGTAGACGCCGCATAAGCGTTATAGAAAAAAATGTTACAGGACTTTTCTGTTCAGAATAACACCCTCTACCTTCTCCTAAAGGGTGATCCGCGAATTATGGGATACCCTGTATATTAATGACGACCATTACTTTAACATATCAGCACGGGAAAGTGCTAATATGTAAAAGAATAAAAAATATATTAATAAGCAGTGAGAAGTACTATTTAATTTCGATATGGGCACTGAAAAGGGCCGATTGATTCCGTAATAGGCACTGAAAAGCGCTGATTGGTTTTGTAATGGTACTGAAAAGTACCGTTTGCAAAGCGAGAAAGTTCCTGAGAACACAGTATTTTAAAAATGGGCACTGGAAAGTGCCGTTTGGTTTCTTCGCTGGTGATATCCACCGACCACTTTCGTTTTGGCGCTAAAAGTGCTGAAAGCGTTTAATTGACCAATCAGAACGAAGAAATTTTTGTTTCGATATTATTAATTGCTCTTTTATTACGATCGTAAAAATTAATAATTGTTCTTTTATTTTGGCGGGGTTTGTTGACGTTCCCGCATTGGGTGAATTACATATCCTACAGCTTGTGATTGGTCGTAGCTTTATCGATTGTTTCACGTCACATCGCTCCAAGCTCCAAGCTCCAAGAGAGCATCGATCATTCTGAGTTCAACTATCGCGAGTTAAGTGTGGTGAACGAAGAAAAAAGTGAGATTTGATCACAGAGGCTATTTGTTGGCGAGGATATAGCGCTTACAGCTTCAAATACTGTCAGAGCAGACGTAACTATGAAATCGATTAATTTAAAATTATCTACCTCGCGGAAATCGCTGCACAGATTATCTGTAAGACAGCGAAGTAGGGTTATGTCCGAGATTAGAAATAATTTACGGTTACTACTTTCTCCAAAAGTTGCTGCTGCTGCTGCTGCTAATAATAATAAATCGAATATTTCCAGTTCGTTTATTGTAGAATGTAGTTCGTTTCCAGAATGTCCGTCTTCTGTTATAAATGATATTTGCAATATTAGAGATAATATGCATACAGAAAGCGATGAATCGTCTTTTTCTTCTATCTCTGATGCCAGTGATGCAGCATCATCATTTTTCAATTTCACTACACAAACAGAACCATCTTTTCGCGAGCGCTTAGCATCTTGTTTTGTAGATAATAATCTAACACATGCTCAAGGAAATAATATATTATCCCTTCTTCGTACACATTCTTGCTTTTATAATTTGCCGAAAGATGTTAGAACATTATTACATACACCACGAAATTGTATTGCTGTGTCTATTGTGGAACCAGGCGAATATATTCATTTCGATCTTGAATCAAGTATTATTCGATGCCTTATGTGTGTTTCATCTTTATCTATTGTTGATCAATTGGAAATAGATTTTAATACAGATGGATGTGCTTTAGATAAATCAGGTTCCATTCATATTTGGCCAATTCAATATAGAATTGCAAATATCCAGCATACAAAACCGATAGTAGCAGGAATCTATAAGGGTACGCAGAAGCCATATGATCCTAATAAATTCTTTGAGAAATTTATTGCAGATATTGATAGAATAATGTCCAATGGTGGAATAAATCTTCATGGCAATAAAGTGCCCATACGCTTAAGATGCTTCATAGCTGATGCACCAGCTCGTGCATTTATCCTGAATCATCGTGGCCATACATCTAGTCAGCCTTGTTCCAAATGCAAAGTTTCTGGTACACGTAGCGAAGCTCGTTATGTCTTCAATGATGTCAATCATCCTCTTCGAACCGATGAGGAATATATAAGGTGTGTGGATGGGGATCATCATAAAGAAGGTAAGAGTCCATTGTCGATGGTTCCAATAGGTATGGTTTCACAAGTGCCATTTGAATATATGCACCTTGTATGTCTGGGTGTAATGAAAAAACTTTTATCCGCATGGATATATGGGAAATATTCACGATTGTCAAAATTGTCTGGCCGATCCATTTCTATTATGTGTGCGAGACTAAACACTCTTAAAGAATATTGCCCTTCGAATTTTTCAAGACGACCTAGATCCCTCGATGCATGCTCTAAATATAAAGCCACAGAGTTTCGTCAGTTTTTACTCTATACAGGTATAGTTGTAACATATGGTATTTTAGATGATCAATTATACAAGCACTTTTTATTCTTACACGTAGCTATAAGAATTTTGGTTTCAAATTCACCATCAAAATTGCAACTACGATTTGCAGAGCTTGCGCTGCAAAAATTTGTTCAACGAAGTAAAAATCTTTACGGTTCAACTTTTAATAGTTATAATGTACATGGTCTTCTTCATCTCACTAACGATGTGAGACATCTTGGTAAATTAGATTCTTTTTCTGCTTTTCCATACGAAAATAACATGACAATTTTTAGAAAATATTGCAGAAAGCCAGGATTATCTCTTCAGCAATTCTTCAATAGAATGGCAGAGATAGAAATTCACGGAACAAATCAGAATCGTGACAATGATTCTTCTATTCACGTATCTGTGCAGCATGTAAGTAACAATTATTCTCGATGTCGTAAGATCATATTTGATGGAATATCATTAAGTGTAGATATGCGTGATAATTGCTGTCTGTTACATGATGGATCGGTTTGCATTGTCTTTGAAATTGTTAAGAACAATAATTCGTATCTTTTGGAAGTTAAAAAATTTTTGCATATTAATGATTTTTATGATATTGGCATTTTGTCTTCTGTTCTCCAAGTGTATAAATGTTCTATGTTGAGCAACGAGGTTTTCCGTATCCATCTACAAAAAGTCCGTGCTAAATGTTACAGAATGCCTCTTTGGAATCCGACATATAATGAAGAAAACGACAGTGATGAAGAAAATCATTCGGAAGCATCTCAATACATAGTTGCTGCTATTATACATAACGAGAAATTGTAGTATACTATATATTGCTACGTTCTTATATATAACTTATAAAAATTTAAAGTTTTTTGGTTTTTATATTTATAAGAATTCGAGAGAGCATGATATATTATTCTTTTTCTTTTCTACACATCTTCTGTGTTTTACAATTATTATTTTGTATTTTATCTTCTGTCTCAGTTTTCCTTGCATTCCATTCTTCGGAACAGCCTACATATATATTTGCTATCGCATGTTAAATCTTCATATTGTATTTCTCTTTTATTTTTGTGTGTGACAGCTTTGTCTTTCTTCGGTGCGCATTTATATTTCAAATTATAATTTTTTCATAATAGACAGGTATAAAAATGCTTCTATTGTTATTTTATTATATTTGTAATATTACATCATGTACACACACATATACTTTTCTAATATTCATTCTTTTGTTTATAGGAAAATGTCGGAACGGCCGAAGCGCATTGTATTGAAACCATTGCGCTACCAGACGACATCATCATCGGACGAGGCTCCAAAGCGTAGAAGAACACTAGAGAATAACGCGAATGAAAATATCGATCAGGACATCGGCGAGCTGAGGACACTTTTAGAAGAGCAAGATTCTTCGATGGATGAACCAATTAATTCAAATAATCTTTACAACATTTATATGCCTAAAACAAACACGCATACACAAAACATCCCATACTTACATACAAATGTTCCATCATACTTATCTCCTCAAAATTCACAATCACGCACACATACATATCCCACACATTATCCCACATCCAATCATACAGTGATTGATAACATTGCGCACTCAAGTAATACAGGTATTAATAAGTTTCAGGAAAAGTATGGCACTACATCAGACATCAGAGATTCTTATCAACTACCAGATGAACGAAGAAGAGAATCTGAAGCCACCTGTACTGAGAGATCCTTCGATGAATCGAATAATCCGTAAGTTTATATATATATATATATATACACACACACACACGTGCGCGCGCGCGCGCACGTGTGTGTGTTGGTACGTGTGTGTGCGCGCGTGCGTGCGTGCGTGTGTGTGAGTGAGTGAGTGAGTGAGTGAGTGAGTGTGAGTGTGTAAGTATATGTCATGATGTAAAAAGAATTACAATTTATAAGGCATGAGACTTACAAAAAACTAAACGTTTTGATCCACTTTGAATCTTTATCAATGATTATGTAAAATTTATATCTATAATGATAAAAAAAAATACAGTGGGAACACGCATATAAAAATTGAGATTCTTTTCCTCGCAGGATTTTCTACAATCTCAATTTTTGTGTGCGTGTTCCTATTGTACCTTTTTTTTTGTATCATTATACATATAAACTTTACGTAACCATTGATAAAGATTCAAAGTGAATCAAAATACTTAATTTTTTGTAAGTCTCATGCCTTATAAATTGTAATTCTTTTTACATCATGACATATACCTACATGTCAAGTTCCAATTAACCCCTCTTTACTTTTTACTAATTATATATCATTGTGCTTCATAATCTTATTTTAAAATTACATTAAAATTATGACAGTAAATATTATTGTTTAATTTACGTTATTAAACATATTTACATTATTAAACATAGTAAATTAAATTTTATTACATCTACAAGAATGCACATAGCTGTAAAAATTATGAAAAAAATTTCAAATTTGTTACATTTGCAAGTGTTAAGCAAGTATAAAATATGAATTAATGTTTGCAGGATACTGAACGAACGCTTAGACCGCTTTGAAGCAGAACTAAAGTGAGTATCAGTGAAATATAACGCAGACTGTAATTTTAACATAAATGTTAACACAAAATAATTTTTTTAACGCGATTACTTGTAATTTTTAATAGAGTAAATAACAAATTTTTTTAATAAAAGTGATCTTGTTTCACAAGATTTATATAATAACTTAAATGGTAACTTTAAATTACTTTTCTCTCTTTCTCTTTCAGAATATTTTCAATGCCAGTTTAATTTTTGTTTTAATGGAACAACATATCTATTTTATTAGAGATTTATAAGGTATTTTATGACAAATTCCTACACTTCATTGCACATTTTTGAATTTGTCATAAAATCAATATCAATAAAAAAAGAGACTAGTTAGAACTTAGTGTGTAGATGTTATTTTTGTAACGTAACAAGAATTACATATTAAAAGGCATAAGGTCACAAGAAATCAAATATTTCGATTTACTTCGGATCATTCTCAATAATTATGTAAAGGTAAAGACTTTAATGAGAAGAATAACTGAGGCATGCAAACATTAAAGTCTTTACCTTCACATGACTATTGAAAATAATCCGAAGTGGATCGAAACACTTGGTTTTTTATGCTTTTTGTATAATGTAATTCTTGTGATGTTGCAAAATAACATCTATACACTAAGCTCCGACCTTTTTGATTTTATTGTATTGATAGTGATTGTATATTGCTTAATCTCGCAATTCAATGTTGTCACAAAGTGTTTTATGAAATTGTTATAAAATAGATATATTATTCCGTTTAAAAAATTAAAACTGATATTGAAAATACTCTGAAATAATTTAAAAAAATAATTAGAAATTTTTGTTTGAGTCATATAAATTTTTAGAAACAAAACAATATATATAAGTCGAAACAATATATATAAGTCGAAAATTTCAAATATCTAGAAATTTAAAGTTTCAAGATTGACAATATTATACGATTAATATAATTAATGACTTTTAATGTCCTGATAATATTATATTTTGTTTACAGAAGAATAAATGGTCTGTTACAAAATATTTTGAAATGCGTGCAGCATTTAAAGAGCGACAACCGCCGTCGTGCACCGACTAAACCGGCCATCCTTCCTATATCTTCTCTGGAAGAAATGGATATTTTCGAAGATATCGATGATGATGGTTATTCCGAAATTGTAAGTTGGTACAAAAATATTTTGTATTGTCCTATTTTGATATGTAATATTATATGTATATACTTTTTTATACAATCCATACGTTTTATTTATTCTTTTAGGTGCATTACTTTGAGTACATTGGTGGGTTCACGTTAAAGGAAGCCGTCAATTTGTGTCTAAAGGAGGCGTTGACAGATTCTTTAACGCCATCGTTTACCTGGTGGGGTCGTGAAGGAGGTCCACGACCTTTATACAATACTCGCCTTATTTTGGCAATTTACGGTATGATCATCTCATTTATTGATTTCTAGATATTTGTAGTCAGTATTATTATGATTTTCATTAACGACAATGTATTTTTTATTTCTTTTTCAGATGCTGTGTGCAACAATCGATACATAAACAATCCGACTCGATCGGAGTTTCAAGCACAAATGCGTGAAGCCCTGCGAACAGGTAAAGAGAGATGGAGGAGCAGAGCGCGCGGTCCACGGTCTACTCATCCTGTCAATCCAAGACCACGCGATTTTTGGAGCGACGAGCGACAAAAGGAAGAAAACAGGAGAATAAGAGATGATTAAATTTGGTATGTGAAATTTTGATATATTAAATTTGTGCGTGTGCGTGCGTACGTTTGCGTTTATATCGTGCATGCGTGCGTGTATGTATGTGCAGAGAGAGAGAAACAGACAGAGTAGCCATTTTATTTTTAGTAATAATAATAATAGCTTTATTTTCTTAGTTATTTTTGTTTTTTTAATATACTAAATGTTCTTTTTACAGATTACTTTCAGGAGAGGCGAATCCACGGATGGATTGCGTAAGTGATAGTGACTGGGTTCGTTTTGACGCTACAATCACTAAGGTCCGGTTTCACAACTTACTTTAATCGAAGTTTAACTCATTAATGGAGAATTCACATTACATCTGATGTCCGATATATCCAATCGGACGTTTGTACATCGGACGCAATGTGAATCCTCCATTAATGAGTTAAACTCCGGTTAAAGCAAGTTGAGAAACCGGACCTAAAAGCATTTGATTGATCAATCGGAACAAAGATTTCTTCGTTCTGATTAGTCAATCAAAGGCTTTCAGTACTTTTAGCGCCAAGACGAAAGCGGTCGGTGGATATCACTAGCGAAGAAACCAAACGGCACTTTTCGGTGCCCATTTTAAAAATATTAAAGCTTCTCGGAACTTCCTCGCTTCGCAAACGGTACTTTTCAGTATCATTACGGAACTAATCGGCACTTTTCAGTGCCTATTACGGAATCAATCGGCCTTTTTCAATGCCCATATCGAAATTAATCAGCACTTCTCAGTGCTTAATAAACTTTTCATTCTTTTACGTATTAGCATTTTCCCGTGCTAATACGTAAAAATTACGGTTCTCATTAATATATATTTGGTATTTTGTATGTTTATATAGGCTTCCGAGGCAACCTGGAGTACTTACGGAGGAGAAGGAGGAGGAGGCAACGAAGAATCTCTACGGAGCAGGCAACAAAGAAGATTTTAAATTTAAAATATATAAATTTTAAACTTAAAAATAGTGTTGGATAAATATTATTATAATTATTAAATAATTTAGTAACTTTAAAAAGTGGTGAATATTATGTTATAATTATGTATATCTTTGTATATTTAGATACAATTATAAATAAATGATTAAAAATTTATTTTTTATTTCTATGTATTAATTATTTTCATCTAAATAGTCATGGCAGATCTGCTCGGTTTCTGCCGCCTATCTGCCATCAAAATGTATTGTGCAGATCTGCTCAATTTCTGCTGCCTATCTGCCATCAAAATGTATTGTGCAGATCTGCTCGATTTCTGCCGTCAATCTGCCATCAAAATGTATTGTGCAGATCTGCTCGATTTCTGCCGCCAATCTGCCATCAAATTGTATTTGACAGATCTGCTCGATTTCTGTCGCCAATCTGTCGTCAGATTGTGTTTGACAGATCTGCTCGGTTTCTGCCGTCAATCTGCTGTCAGGTTATGTCAACAGAATCTGCTGACAAAACATAAGCTTAATGCGGACGCAGTTGATGCCAATCTGCCGCGATACTCTGATCGAATTTGTTGCCAATCTGTCGACATATTGCTAACATTTTGCTTACTGGGTACTAACTCGAGACACGGACAAATATGACAACTACTACGCACGCAACATTTAAATACGGAAGAAAAACAGGCACTCCTACGGATATGCGAAGAATATTACGATACATTTCAGTTGGACGGAGAACCACTGACGTGCACCGCGACGGTAGAGCACGAGATAAACACGCGCGCCGACACCTCGCCGGTGAACACGAGACCGTATCGTCTTCCCGAGAAGCACAAAACGGAAGTAAATAAACAAGTGTAAGAAATGCTAAAAAATGGCATAATCCGAACAAGCGCGAGTCAATGGAACACACCGTTATTGGTGGTACCAAAAAAGGCCGACGCATCCGGAAAACCTAAGCTCCGAGTAGTAGTAGATTTTCGGAAGCTAAACGATTTAACAATAGGCGATTTATTTCCACTGCCCAATATCACCGATATACTGGACCAGCTAGGAAACGCTAAATATTTTACTACACTAGACTTAGCGTTAGGATCTGGTGATAACCAGATACCGATGGCTGAGCAAGATAAACAAAAGACAGCTTTTTCTACGCCCTACGGACACTATGAATTTAATAGAATGCCGTTTGGATTAAAAAATGCGCCAGCAACATTCCAGAGATTGATGAATTCAATTCTAACAGGAATGCAAGAACTTAAATGTCTAGTTTATTTAGCCGACATCGTCATATACGGATCGAGCCTAGAGGACCACAATAGAAGACTCAAGGAAATACTACAGAGACTCCGAGAAAATAATCTAAAATTGCAACCGGATAAATGCGAGTTTTTGCGCAAAGAAGTAATTTATCTAGGTCACATTATTTCGGAGAATGGAATATCTCCGGACCCGTCAAAGCTAACCGCAATAAAAGAATTTCCGACGCCGAAGAAAGTAAAAGATATACAATTTTTCATAGGACTAGCCGGATACTACAGAAAATTCATAGAAGATTTTTCAAAAATAGCCAAGCCACTAACGAAATTAACAAAGAAAACGGAAAAATTCGAGTGGACAATGGAACAGCAAAATGCTTTTGAAATATTAAAAGAAAAATTAATGACTGCGCCAGTGCTAACGTATCCAGATTTCAATCAAGAATTCATAGTGACCACCGATGCTTCCGACTATACAATCGGAGCAGTATTGTCACAAGGAAAAGTAGGTAATGACCGACCAATTGCTTACGCCAGCAGAGTTTTATCGCGAGCGGAGCAGAATTACAATACAACAGAGAAGGAATTACTAGCAATTGTATGGGCTGTAAAACATTTTAGGCCATACATATACGGTACGAAATTTAAAATCGTAACCGACTACAAACCATTAATCTGGTTATTTAATGTGAATGATCCCGGGTCAAGATTAATCCGATGGAGATTAAAACTCGAAGAATATGATTATGAAATCATTCATAAGGCCAGACGAGCGAACGCGAACGCCAATGCACTGAGCCGCAATGTAACAAGAGAAGCGCATAAAACAGAAGAGGAAGAAATCCTCGCAATAGAAGAAGAAACAAACTCCGACGAAGAAAAAATATACACAGAGGAAGACAAGAAACAGATATTATATGAATATCATGATGCATCCACAGGAGGACATCAAGGAGTTGAACGCACGATAAAAAGAATCCGCCTAAATTATAATTGGCCAGGAATAACGAAAGATGTAGAAAAATACATCGCAAAATGCGAATTGTGCCAGAAAAATAAATTATCGCGAAAAAATAAGTACCGTTAATAATCACGGATACGCCTACTAAACCTTTCGAAAAATACGCGTTAGATATTGTAGGACCGTTAACAGTTACAACAAACGGAAATAAATATCTCTTAACATTCCAAGACAATTTAACGAAATTCAGCAAAGCGATACCGATTCCAAACCAAGAAGCGAACACGGTCAGTAAGGAATTCGTTACAAAAATTGTACTTGAACACGGAATACCGGAAAAAATTTTAACGGATCAAGGCACAAATTTCCTCAGCGAAGTATTCCAAAATACATGTAAATTACTAAAAATAAATAAAATACAGACAACTGCCTATCATCCGGAAAGTAATGGCGCGTTAGAACGATCGCATCGAACATTAGCGGAATATTTAAGACACTACATAAACGAAGACCAGACAGACTGGGACGAATGGATACCGTTCGCAATGTTTACGTATAATACGACGCCACATACAGCTACGGGGTATACACTCTTCGAATTAGTGTACGGGCACCAAGCGGATCTACCTACGTCACTGACGAGACCGCCTAAACCGACATACAATTACGACGATTACGCGCAAGGATTGAAAGAAAGATTAAGGGCAACGAGTCAGCTCGCAAAAGAGCATATTAAAGAAGAAAAAATTAAAGCCAAAAAACAGTACGACAAAGGTACTAGAGAAATCAAATTTAAAGTCGGCGACAAAGTATTAGTATACGACGAGACGCTTCGACGCGGACGATCCAAGAAACTTGAATCCCTATGGACCGGACCGTACGTAATAATCGAGAAAAATTCAGACGTGAATTATATAATTAAGAAAGGAAGAAAAGTGGTGCGCATGCATACAAATAAATTAAAACAATTTATAGAAAATTAGAATAAGAACTTACTTATTCGTTACTGGAACGACCGCATCCGATCCAAAGCGCGACGCATTTGCTCAACAGGACGGAGATGGTTGCGAAAAACGCGCCCTCGAAGGCGTACCGGCACATCCAGCCAAAGTCGACGCAAAAATGGAATGAACCCATCAGGAGATTCATAACGAGGAACCCAAAAGGTATCGTCGAACCCATCGTCCACCATATTCATATCAGTTTGAGGCACAATAACCAACACCGCACCATCACCAGTATCGTCAACCTCGCCCTCCAAAGAAGGCAGATAACGCGAACGATCGACTAAATTCACGCACACCATGTTAGTCGGATACTCAATAAAACGCGACTGAATTAAAAACTAACCGACGCTAAGAGCTAGCAAGAAGAAAGCTGAAACTCATAAAATAAGAGCCGATAAAACAGTTATATGAAACATTCTAATATAAAATTGCAGGATACTCGTCAGCTGGAACAGCCGTCAGGCCGAGAGTCGCACGGGGCAACATGAAACGGATTCGCCTTACCAAATCCAAGAATTCCCACACAACCCCGGCATATATTTCGAGAAAATCGGACAATTGCAACAAGTCACAAAAACGTGGAAATTAGTTATTAAATTAGATATAACAACGCTAAACGACAAAGCATGGCAAATAAACCAATACATTCAACAAACCAACGAGATGTGCGAACAAATAAAATCGGAATTCCACCATAAACGTACTTGCGACAATTTAAAGGAAATCGTAAAAAACGAGTCGAAACAGTTAACAAAATTGACGACTCTAATAAATACGTTATATAAGACACGGACGAACGGACGTAAAGGTCTCGTCGACGGAATAGGCACAATAGCGAAAACATTGTTCGGTACAATGGATGCGAATGATAGAGAGTTAATAAATGAACAATTAAATCTCCTACAAAATAATCAACAAACCATTCAACATGTCGCGGAAAATCAAATAAAAATTTTAAATAGTACTATAATACATCTAGATAAACTAGAAAATATACTAGATCATAACGGTAAACTATTAAACCATTATGTTCGAGAATACAGTACTCGCGAAGAAATAACCGAACATTTTACGGTAATCATCGCGATGATAACAGATTTAATTCGAGATGCGGAAGATGTAATAGAATATCTTACGTATGTAAATCACGAAATAATAGTAGTTAATAGAGAAGGAATAACGTATATTATAATAACGGAGGACGATTTAAAAAAGTGTATCCAAATAAATTCCAGATACATATCCGAGAAAACACAACCAATACACCGTATTAATTCAAACGCGCCGTACGAAATACAAATGTACTTGCAACCACAAAACCAGAACAAGGCTTGCAAAAGTAAACATGTAATTGCGACAGAAACGATATGGATACCGTTACAACAGCCACTTACTTGGCTATATTCAACTGTACGCGAACAATCAATAATAATTCAATGCGAAAAGTATAACGAGATTAGAAAAGTAATTAAAGGAACAGGGCAAATTACTCTTCAAAATAAATGTAAATTATTAACAACAGAAATGACGATCCAACCAAAAGAAGTCATACAAGGTAGCGAAATAGAAACATATTTACCGGAAATTAATATTACATTTATACGAGACAATACAGATATACTAGACACGAAACAACAGAATATCGTACAGCATTCAGAATTAACAGAACTAAAAAATAAATTAAAAGAAATGAACAACGATTTGCAAAACATAACGACAAATTCTTCACACAAAAACAATTCGTATATCCTATGGCGACAAGCGGAATAACCACAATAATTATAATAATATTAATAATTTATATAATTATGAAAAATAAAAAGAAATATACGAGACGACCGTCAGTCAGGATATACGAAGAAAACGAACCACGTATATCATACGGATTCCCAAGACCCATACTAAAACGTAGTTTAAGCACACGATTTTAGAATAAGAAACGATTATATTCATATTATATACGGGAAAAATATTGTATATTAGAATAAGAAGAAATTTTGTTTTGCGAAAAACGTCACTTTTACACCTCCGTTTTTCTTTTTCTTACGGGGGAGGGATGTTATAGCCCGAACAGGCTATACACGAATTATTAAATACACTATTCTAAATACATATTATTTTATATGATTGCTCAACGTGTAACGCGAATACAGATCACGTTACGAGCGTTGACCGAACAAAGCGCTGACAACGCGAGCCACGCGCTAAGCCCGAGCGACCGTGCAATCATTTCATTGCGAAAACGCGGAAATCAGGGCAAGCGGAAGAAGGACATTGCGAAAATGCAACGTAGAAGTCCTACTTAAAGGCGAAATAAAAAGGAATAAAGAAATTGCGAAAGTGCAAGCAAAGAAGTCCTACTTAGAACTTCTTAGCTTGCATCCGGAGATTGCCAAAATCAAGCGACACGACACACAGCCTTGTCGCTAAACGACCCCCTCCCGGGAAGCCAAGGGGAGTTAATAAAAAGGCCCACCGCTAACGAACGGCGGGCAGTCTTGATCATTAATTAATATTACGCGGGTAGTGACAATAACTACTAAACGGGCAATCTTTATTCCTTTACGCGAACAATATCTCTAACAACCGCGAGTGTCAAAACGAGTATCAATAATTATTAAAATATTGAATAGCCACGCAGTCGGCAGAAATATATACGAAGAAGCGAGAGGCGAGTCTCGAGACCGAAACTCGACTCTAGACACGCGCACGTTAAGATATCCGTTATCGTGATACGCAACGCGAGCGAAAGTGCGGGAACATTGTAATCAAGTCACAAATAAAATAGATATTAATATATTTATTTAACTGAAAAGGTGTCATTTTAAACAAACAACAACAAGTGAAGTTCTCAGGCGGAGCCCGAATTCCCAAATTCCTTCCGGCAAACAATCCCAACTACCGTGCCTCTCCGGAGGCACAACATAATGTACAATGTATTTGATTTTGTTTTGGAAGCCACATCTTGTCCATCAGATCTCGATGTACATACTTGATTGTTATCTTCAATGACTGAAATAAAATGCGATTAATATTAATTTTTATAATAATAAATAGAAAGAGTTGTAAAAAATTAAAAACAGAAAATTCTTATTCTCTATTAATAACCACTGAAAAACCAAATTTTTATGATTCGTATTTAATTGAAATATGTATTTAATATTTTTTAATAACATAGACTAGGGTGCCTAATCATAATACTGCAAGAAGTAAACTAAAATCAGGATTTAGTATAGTCATTTAAATTCTCATTAAATTATGTGAAATATGATTTAAAAATTTTATATATTTTAACATATACTAAACACTAGCCGTCATGTATTTCATATAGATTTAGGATTCCTAAACATTTTCGACCGAGTGCATAGTTTATAAATATTTGTACATTATTATATTTGTATTAATTTATTATTATACCATATTTGTATTAATTTTGTATTTAGATGTTAATTTTAATATTATTTTAAATATTATTTATCACGCTATTCTGTGTGTGAGAATACAGACGTACTTTTGGAAATTAATTTATCTTCCAGAAAAAAATTTTCAGATCCGTCACTGAACATATGTAAAAAGCATTGAAGACTTATCCTGTAAACAATAAAAAGTACAATTTCACATATCATTTATGAAGAAATATAGAAATGCAAATATATATGCAATATATATATATATATATATATATATATATAGAAGTATGCGTGCATCTATGCATGCAACGCAGACAAAATTAATTAATATTTAAATAAAAAATTATGCTAGAAACGACATGTTACATGTCTCAGAATATATTTTAATAATTAATTATTTGACATACTTTAGGGGACTTCAACACAGGTTTTTTACAAACCTGCCATTTGCAAAATTTCTTTGAGCCTCCAATATTTTATGATCTCGCCTATTATTTTTAATATTAGTACGACATCTAATATTCTCGCCTGCCTGTAGACGTTTTAGTTTTATTTCTTCATCAACAATTATTTTCTGTAGATTGTCTGTAAATAGAATGTTATAAAACTTGTTCATCTTATTACGTGAAACGAAAAGAAGTATTAATAATAACATTATCTAAAAAGTTCCAAATATTTCCTTTTCTGAATCTTTTCCCCACTATATTATGAAAACTCTTTGTTATATTATTTGTCCTCACAGGACAATCATAAACACTAACTTTTGACGCTAATGGTAGCCAAGTTTTGCGTATATAATTTAGAAAGTCACAAATAGCAGGATATTTATTGGAAATCTGATTAGCTTCCAGTTGTATCAGGGAAAATGCTTCTTCAAAGCAATCAGAAGGAATCAATGCCATCGTCATAGTCATGGACAAAACATTTCTTGGTGCATCTGTTAATCCTACACATCTCCAGTAACGTGAAAGTGCCTGTAAAGGTATGTTTATGTATTCTTTTTGTCCTAATCTCTAATAGCGCTAGCAATTTCTCTGCCTTCTCAATATTTCCCACTTACAAGGGGATTTACAGCTTAACGTGGATTCCGAACCACAGATATGTCTTAAGGCTCCTGAGTAGTCACCGTGAAACTCCGAGTTGACGGTGGCGACATAGGAATAAAGATGCTGCGGTAGGAATAAGAACCCTGTTCAACGACTTATCATATAAGTCAGTGCTGGGATTTACTTGCACATTTTGGCCCAATTTCGTGACTCACGCCTATTGTTCCCTACTCACCGCTCGTGCGTTAGCAACGAGTCTCCAGATACACGTAACTAAGGAACGCAACGCTTTGTCTCAGGAGCGTCCGTATATAAGAATGCCCAAATATAATAATAAGACAATACTTTTCTATAATTAAAAGTTTTTCTTCAATATTTTATATCAATAAATTATAAAATATTGAAAAAAAACTTTTAATTCTAAGAATTTTCGCGGTGTATTTAGAAAAGTATTGCCTTATTATTATATTTGGGCATTCTTACATATAAACGCTCCTGAGACGAAGCGTCGCGGTCCTTAGTCACGCATATCTGGCGACTCGTTGCTAACGCACGAGCGGTGAGTGGGGGCAATAGGCATGAGCCACAGAATCGGGCCGAAATGTGCAAGTAAATCCCAGCAGCACTGATATAAGTGAACTGGGATTTATATGTAACTTTCGGCTGGATTTTTTAGCTCACGCCTACTGCTCGCTGCTCCCCTCTTATCTCTCGTTCCTTAGCAACGCATCACCGCATCATAAATCGTAACTAAGGAGCGCATCACTTAGTTTCAGGAACGTGCTATTATAAATGTATAATAGCACAATACTCTGGTAACCATAAAATATAAATATTTTAAATTATTATAGAACATACATATACGTAATTAATAATAGAATAATAATTATTTTTATTATTAATACAAAATAAAATATTGAATAGAAAATTTTAATGAGAACCTCTACTACTAGAGAACTAGAGTATTGTGCTATTATATTTATGATGCGCACGTTCCTGTGACGAGTGGCCTTCACTTGGACACAATACAATTGGACACGGTGCAAATGGACACGTTACAAATGGACACGAGATTGTGCACACGGTTCAATTGGACACAGTGCATTTGGACACAGTAATTTTGGATACAGTAGCTTTTGGACACATAAGAAAATACGCATCGTTTACTTGGACACCGCTCACTTGGACACTGTTCATTTGGACACCGTTCGTTTGGACACAGAAAGACGCGCACCGTTCATTTGGACACCGTTCGTTTGGACACCGTTCATTTGCCCACCGTTCGTTTGGACACCGTTCATTTGCCCATCGTTCGTTTGGACACCGTTCGTTTGGACACCAAAATTTGATTTAAGTTATACGACGTAATCCACACCAAATTTTTGTTTTAAATAAGAAATAGGTTTGGGTTAGGTTATATCTTCCGGAAGTGGAGCCCCCCCGCAGGGGGGGCGGAACCCACTGTATCCATGCATGACATCCAAATATGCGAAAGGCTAAACAAAGTGCTAAAAGCAATGTAAAATTAATGACATCAGTATCAGAGATATATAAGTATGAATATATTTTATTTTGACAGATATAACCTTCAAATGTGTCTCCTTTTTACGATTTCATATTTTACATAGATTTACCAGTATAAAGTGTTATAAGAATACTGATTATATTTTCCCAAAATGATTTTTATTTCTCTCTATCTGTTACATATTCAAACAAACAGTGCGCATGTTTCTGTGTACAAATGAACGGTGTCCAAACGAACGGTGGGCAAATGAACGGTGTCCAAACGAACGGTGGGCAAATGAACGGTGTCCAAACGAACAGTGGGCAAATGAACGGTGTCCAAACGAACGGTGGGCAAATGAACGGTATCCAAACGAACGGTGGGCAAATAACGGTGTCTAAACGAACGGTGTCCAAATGAACGGTGCGCATCTTTCTGTGTCCAAACGAACGGTGTCCAAATGAACAGTGTCCAAGTGAGCGGTGTCCAAGTAAACGATGCGTATTTTCTTACGTGTCCAGAAGCTACTGTATCCAAAATTACTGTGTCCAAATGCACTGTGTCCAATTGAACCGTGTGCACAATCTCGTGTCCATTTGTAACGTGTCCATTTGCACCGTGTCCAATTGTACTGTGTCCAAGTGAAGGCCACTCAAATAAAGTTAATTAATTTAAATTTGTTTTAATTTGTACTTTCGGAAGGCAATTTTCTTTTAATTTATTCATGAAACTGAGCATAATTTTTGTTAAACTTACAACCTTATTATTTTATGCATTCTACTCGATATAAAATAAAGCAAATAAAACGCCACTATTTGAAAATAATTATAATTTAATACAAAATTACAAACAAATGTGTCAAAACTTATTCATCCTTATTATCAGTTACATCAACATTCTCTACAGATCGGTTACAATTATTCGGATGATATATTTGTCGTAATTATTTGTTGTAATTTTGTATTAAATTATAATTATGTTCAAAAAGTGGCGTTTTATTTACTTCGTTTTGTATCGGATAGAATGTATTAAATAATAAATTAAAATTGAATAAATTAAATTGAATAAATTAAAAGAAAATTGCCTTCCAAAAGTGTAATTAAAAAAAATTTAATTTAATTAACTTTATTTTACATGAATATTCGTTGCTGGATTGTATAAAAAAGAATGAGAAAAAAAGTGCCAGGGACAAGGATTGAACCCGGGTCTGATGCGTGGTAGTCACCCGCTTTAATGCCCGAGCTACGTCGCCTTTTTAATAATCGACTTAACAGAGCTGTATATAAGAAAATATATTATTTAAATATTATTAAAATCAAATTTTTTGGGAAATGGCTGAGCATTGCGCCCTTCCTTTGCTCAAGTATTTTTCTAATAGAGTACTACACTATATAATAGATATATAATAGATATATACTATATATATGTTACGTGTTAGCTACAAGTTACCAGCGTGTTACCCATATGTTAGAATTTTTATACAGTGCCTCACGTTGCAAATCGATGAACTATGAGGCGTGAAAAGTGACGTTTTGGCAGCCCAAATTATTCTTGCGTGCCATTTCGTAATTATTCACTTTATGCTAATGCTATGATGTGTAACGTATTTGTGAAACTTATAAAATTGTCCGAAAACTAAGCTTAACAAGTTAAGTATTATGTAAAAAGAACATTTTGCACTTCTTTCGACAGCTGACAAACTACATGTTTTCCCGTATGATTAGGCTTACTTTAACACTCATTTTACAGTTATTTATTAATTGTCAAAGGAAAAGCTTAGTTTTCGGACAATTTTACGAGTATACTAAAGCGATCTGTAGTCTTGTTTCTTTAAAATATCTTTTTATTTAAAAATGGCACGCAAGAATTCTCAGCGTGTCATTTCTCGCTTCTGACGTCATCATTCCAATATGGCCGCGGCGCCTACTCAGGTGCCTTAAGATGACTCTCAAGACGTACCATTCCAGAAAAATTGTATTAGAGAAAAATACACCATGAAAGATAAATCATGTGAGACTTTAAACAAGTTACAATGTCCTCTATGTTCATATATAATGATTTTTATTAATTAATAATAATTTAGTAAACTGCCATACCTGATTAAAGTGAAACCAGCACCCATGTGCCTTTGCTGTTGGAAATTGTTCACTCATCACTTTCATGGCAGCTATTTCATAATCGCTCATTAAAAACTTCACATTTTTTTCAAGTGTTGGTACTAATTCTACAATTTTTTTCCATATAGCTTTGTACATATCACTAGAGCGACATTCACACAGGATAAAAATCGTTGTAACACCCTTAAAAATTTAATAAACTTTATTATATACGTATATATATTAATTACACTGGTCAAGAAAATAATCACAACACTAAATTTATATCAAAATTTTGCATAACTTCAAATAAAAATAATATCGCGAAAAATTATATTGTTCTTACTACGTTCATATGTCGGATATGGATAGTGTACATTTAGTAACTCATTAGTGGCACACGTGGAATAACCTGAAAACAAAGAATATCATTTATACCACATATATCATTTATATCACATATCACATATTATTTTATCTAAGATTATTTTCCAGCTAATAAGACTAGTCGACACAAGTATTATTCTGTTTTTATTCAATATCTAATGAGCAATAAACACAAAATCATTCTTATGTCGATTTGAGTGGCTAGCTGGAAAAAAATCTAGAAATATAGAAAAATAAGTATTTAAATTACCGCACATGAGCTTACATTAAATGTTCCATCTACATACAGTTCCGTTGACTTTCCTAATTCATGTAAGAGTTTATCAGTTGTAAATATTAATGCTATTTTTCCATCATTACAAGTAATACTGTCTTTATAAAATCCTTTAAGAGGTACATATGCTGATAAACTCGCAGCAAGAGTTTCCATGTCTTTTGGCAAACTTGGGCGAAGTTTAATTCTTTCACGGTACAAGATACACCTTAGTATAGCATGTGACAATGTTATAGCTTCTTCAGGATATCTATATATTAAATTTATAAGCAACAATTATAAATTTTATTAACCAAGGGATAATTATTTATTTCTAAAGTTAATGAAAAGGGCGAAAATTATACATTATATTGATCATTATGAAGAACAGAATCAAATCAAATGATTAAAAATATCAAATGGAAGAAAGCATTTAAAAGCATATAATAAAATTAATATTTTTTGTTTGTAACTATATAAGATTAAGTTTTATAACTTTATATTTATGTTAAATAACTGATATGTGTAAAATTAATTGGCAGAAAAATAGAATTAAATGTAATAACAGTGAAATTCCGCAAAGCAATTTTCACACAGTAAGTCTAATAGCTGTCTATTAATAATTATGTTAATTGAAAGGATTTCGCTAGATTTCAATCGTATAACATTTTTCTGCAAATTAATTTCACACGTGCTAAATGATGTGAGTAAAGTCATGACCACGTCATGACCGATTGGTCACAATAGTCATGATATAAATAAATGACCAATAAATGACTGTCATGATTTTGAGACTTAAGATGGACGCGTCGTCCATCATAGCGTCTATGATTTAAACAATATAAATATTAATGCCGCGCGTGCTCTAATGTAAGTTTAGTATACTATGTCATCATGAATTTAGCATACATACCACACATACAATCATGTACTACATTACTAATTTTTAAATAAAAAAAAAGATAATCTTTATTCCATTCTAACAATCTTTCTTTTAGTAAGTATTATATATTTAGTATAGGTACTTGGACAGCTATTATGTATATAACTATTTATTCGATATGATCAGAAAGTTTCCAAAAAGTGAAAAGTCGATTTTGATCAAGTCTCAGGGGCCAGATTCTTCCCTTTCGACGGTGTGCCACCTTGACGTGGTGAAAGGGCTCACCCTGAAGCTCCTCTTGGAGGAGTGGAAGGGTGCTAAGAGCACACCAATCGCGTTGTGCGGGTAGGGGTAGATTCAGGGATACCAAGGGTGGGAAAGGGCCTCGCTGGGGTGGCTCGGCTCTCCCTACGGGTGCGGGGGTCACGGTCGAAGGCCGGGCAAACGCCTGGCTAGTAGATCGGGGGCAGGAATGCCCTTAAGCCTTTCGCACGGCCGGGGGAGGGGCTGGGTAGCTTTGGAGAGGTTCTCGCGTGCGCTAGGGCGCAAACCCAGGACGATGAATTCCTTGGGCCGGCTGTCTGGAAGAGGAGGGACCCATAGCTTGGCTCAAGTCCCGAATCCGAAGGAAATACAGCCAAGGCACTTCCTCCTCGGAGGGGTGCTTACGGGGGGCGGCGTCTTGGGTGGAGTCCGGCCTCGGCTGGACAAGCCACCCGGGAGCAGGCGTCTTCCCGGTAGGGTAGCTTCAACCCCGTATGAGGGGTCCAGGTAGGAGCTCCGTGCCGGGTGGTTCCCGAAAGGGAAACACACGGAGCGGAGTACAGGGGCGGCCTCTCTGTATAATACGATGGCCATCGGTGGTATGAGGAGGATGTGGTGTGGAAGGACTTCGGTCCCGATGCAACACATCCGACCCCCAGGGGTCTGCCTTCCCCCTCGGATAAAAACTCGGAGGCAAGGACACGGTGTAGGGACGATGGAGGGCCGAAGGGGAATAACACTCGAGTCTTTGCGCCTTGTGCCCCAAAGCCCAACATCCTACGAACAGGGGTCTGCATTCCCCCTCGTATAAAAACTCGGATGCAGCGGTCTGGGGATGTCATCGCGGCATGGCGATACACCCCCAGGGGAAGTGGGCGGTGGACGGACTTAGGTCTTGACACCGCACACGGACCAAACAGGGGTCCGCTTCACCCTGTATAAAATCGGAAGAGGCTAGGGCTTAGATATCCCCATCATGTATATGGGGATCCGGGTAGGTGCTCCGTGCCGGGTGGTTCCCGAAAGGGAGACACACGGAGCGGAGTACAGCGTCGGCCTCCCTGTATAAGACGATGGCCATCGGTGGTATGAGGAGGATGTGGTGCGGAAGGACTTTGGTCCCGATGCAACACATCCGACCCCCAGAGGTCTGCCTTTCCCCTCGGATAAAAACTCGGAGGCAGGGACACGGTGTAGGGACGATGGAGGACGGAAGGGGAATAACACTCGAGTCTTCGCGCCTTGTGCCCCAAAGCCTGACATCCTACGAACAGGGGTCTGCATTCCCCCTCGTATAAAAACTCGGATGCAGCCGGTGCAAGGATATTTCAGCATGGCAAATATCCCTGTCTAAATGGCGTGGCCTGACCGGTGGGAGGGCACGTGCCTGCGCGAGTCGGTGCCCCGATCTAACCAATCGGGGTGGCCTTTCCTCTCCTGTTTCGCCGGGGGAGGGAACCCTACGGGGGTCTCGTTGCGGGTAACGACCCGACCGCCAACACAGGCGTCCGCCTAGTGGGGGTCTGTCTCACTCCACTATAAAAAAGCAGAGACAGAAAAAAGGGAGGGGCGGGCTTCCCGTGTTGAGACGAGGATGGCACCGCATGGAGCTCAGACCCCCGGCGAACAGAGGGGGGTCAAGGATGGGCGGCCCGAGCCAAGGGGCCTTGTTCATTTTTCCCTCTCGACGGCTGGCCACCTTGGCGTGGTGAGAGGGCTCCCCTAAAGCCTCCTGCCTTGCGCAGAAGGTGGAAGGGATCTAAAAGCCAGCCAAAGGAGGAGCACACTTCTGGAAAAGCTGGGCAGGACGGGCTCGTTAGGCGTGGTGGAGCCAACCGTCTTAGGGGAAGGAAAACCCCGAAATCAAACCAGTTCTTTGTTTCAGATGGGAATGGACAACAGAACGAGAATGAACTCTGGGGGTTCGGATACCTCAGACCGGCAGATGGGGAGTACTGTCCCGGCTCCCCACAGGTCGTCATCCTGCGACGGGCCGTCTGCGCTGTTGCCAGCGAGCAACGCAGAGGAATCGGCGATCGCTGAGGCGAGGAAGAGGAAGAGGGCGCTTGACCGCTACGTTGCGGAAGTGATTGAGCGGTACGAGGCTCGGGAAGCGACACCACCACGCGACCGGGAGAAGGAGAGGAGGCCCATCGTTCTCCTGGAAAGGCTTCCAGAACATCTGGGTGAGGTAGGTATGACCACCAAGGAGGAATCCTACCAGACGGAGGCCTGCTTTGAGGACTTCATCGGCCCTTACTGTGAACGTAAGGGTCGGTGGATGCCTCCGAGCCCGAGGAGGGTCCCGACGCCGGTGGGGGTGGCTCCAGGGACAAAGTCCAGGGGGCCCTCCCCATCGACGGGGACAACCAGCGCGGAAGGGATGCCGCCACCGCCACCGCGGATTAGGACGCCGCGGAAGAAGAGGGCGAAGAAGAAGGAAGCGTCGGGGAAGGCGAGGTCGCGGTTGCCCCTGGTGGACAGGGATTCCGACAGCGAATCGACCGACTACCCTGCCGACGCGGAGAGCGACCGGGTGGTTCTGACGCAGGATGCGAAGGTTCCCGGGCTCTCTCAGGAGAATCGGCGGAACATCGCCGACGCCAAGAGAGGAAGGGGCAGACCACCCACTACGGCTATGGAGCGCCTAGCCGAAGCCAGGGAGAGGGAGCTGCGGGTTCTCGAGGAGGCTCGTATCCTACAGGAGGGATACGTGCCTCCTTAGACGCAGGGGACGGGGACCCTTCCCCGCGAGAAAGAGATCCTCGAGCAGGCGAGGGACCTTACGACCCTCGAGATCGAGAAGCGGTCTCGTGCGTCCCTGGAGAAGCTGGAGCGGATGGTATCCGTCTCCAGTACTCTGAAGGGGACGTACAAGAAGAGCATGCGCCTTGTTGCCGTGAAGGTCAAAGCGTCGAACTCCTCGGAAGGGCTGCTTCTTCGGAGGACGCACAGATGGGCCTCCTCAAATCAGCCAACGAGTGGCTGAAGAGGAGACTCACCTCATGCGAGGAGGAGATTCGGGCGTTGCGGGAGGAGGTGACGACTCTTCGGAGTCGGAACTACTCTCCCGCAATTGCACCGCCCGAAGGGAGGAGCCCGCCTGCAAAAGTTCCTCGGGCGCGGGAGCCCAAGGGTCCTTCGAGGATGGAGGACGGGGATGCGCGACCGTCGGGGGGGGGTCGCGGGGACTCGGTGGAGTCCTTCCCGGGGGGGGCGCTCCGTTCGGGGGCATGGCGAGTCCTGAAGGACTCACCGAGTCCCGCACCTATCGTCGCCCTCTCTGCGGGCGACATGGAGGTGGAGACGGGGAGGGGGCGATGCCGGGGGCTCTGCGGGCCCCCTGTCCATGGCCCAGGTGGAGGCCCTTCTGGCCGAGGGGATGAGAGGTGTGGCGGAGCGTCTCCTGACCGCGCTGAAACGGTCGGGGGGCGGAGTGGGGATCGGTGGCAAACCCGAGGGGGGAGCGGTGGGGTCGTGGTTGAGGCCCCCCCCCGCCAAACCCCTCCCGGCTCAGCGGCCGGTTACGGCCAAGTCCCGGAAGGGGGATAGAAGGAAGGCTGCGGCCCCTCCCGCTAATCCCGACCGGGCCCAGCGGGCACCCCCTGCGGCGCTCTATCCCGCGCGGGCGGGGGAGACGTGGGCGCAGGTGGTGCGGAGGAAGGGGGCGGGCGCGGGGCCCGCAAGGATCCCGAGTCACCCCAACCCTCTCCCACGGGGCCTGGTAGGCCGTCTGGTAGAGGGGGGAGGGGCGGCCCCCACACAGGCCGCCGAGGGTGCGGAGGCCTCGGCCTCCGGGTCCGGCAGCGGTCATGCTGTCGGCGCCGGAGGGTGCGGGGCTATCCGTGGACGCGGCGATGGCCAGGACCCGGGGGTGTATAGATCTCCCGGGGCTGGGCATCGCCGACTCGCGTGTGCGGGTGGCCATGAACAGGGGGATCCTGATCGAGATCCCCAGGCCAGTTATGGCCCACGAGGAGGACCCGGAGCCTCCCACATCCGCCGAACTGGCGGACAGGCTAGCGGAGAGCCTTAGGGGGGTCCTAGAGGGGACAGGGGTCCGGGTTGCCCGGGCCACTAAGTTCGCGGAGATGCGACTTAGGGGGCTGGACAGCTCGGTGACCCTCGAAGAGGCGCGAGAGGCCCTCATGGCCCTCCGGGAGCTGGGGGCGGGGATCTCCGGGTCGGGGAGATTCGGAGGTCCTCGTCCGGCCCGGGGACCGTATGGGTGCGGGCTTCCGCGGCCTTCGTCAGGAGGCTGGCGGTGGCCGGGAAGGTCCGCGTGGGGTGGACGTGGGCACAGGTGGAGGTGCTCCGCGCCCGCCCCTTGCAGTGCTTCCGCTGCCTGGCGATCGGCCATGTCAGGCAGCGGTGCACGGGGGGGGGAGGATCGGTCCGGGCTATGCTACCGGTGTGGCAAGTCCGGCCACCTCGCAGCTCGGTGCGAGGGGACCCCGAATTGCCCAATTTGTTCGGGACTCGGGCTCCCCGCCGAGCATCGCCTGGGGGGTAGGGGGTGTAACCCCTCCCTTCGGACGGGGAAAGGAAAGGGGGGGAGGCCTCCCGATGTATCTCGGAGAGCCTTGGGCCGGGCGCAGGAGCCTGGTCCCTCCGGTGCGTGTGCCGTCCCGGAGCCCTCGACTACCCGAGGGGCAGACGGGAAAGGGAGTGACCAGGGGATGGAGGTGGAATAGCCCCTCCACTCTCTGCTCACCCGTTGGAGGATAGCGCCAGAGGGCGCGCCCTGAGGTAGGGTTACGGCGGAGGGGCGCAGGAAAGCGCATGTGTGGCCCGGCGGTGGTTGTAGAGCGTAAGCATATCCCGCCGTCGGGCCGGGAAGCGCCAGGTAGGAGCCTGGCGCCACGGAGGGGATTTTAGTGGGTATTCTCCGGGCCGTTTGTTTAGGCCCGGGGGGAGTCCCACATACCCCTGTCCACTGAAATGTGGGCAGAAAATGCGTAAAGGCATTTCTCCTCCCTGCTAAGACTAAAAAAAAGGGGGCCATATTCCTAAAATCATTTGTAAGATCACGAACATTAGAGAATAGAAGAAGGATAGGCATACGCTTTTGAGATATTTTTTTAGACATAAAACAATGTAAATGCTGATTGTTCTCTCCGTGTCTGTGAATGTGATAGTTAAACAATTAATTTTATTAGTAAAATCTGTAAATTAAAAATAAAAAATGGAAAAACTGTTCCTTGCACTGTTTCTAACTGTATAAGCGGTAGAATAACAGAAAAAAGAGAAAAAAGTTTTAAACGTTAGACAAACTTGGGCTGTCTTTATTTAAAGTTTCAAAGGTATATATTTAATTTTCTAAAGTTTTTTTAATTAAAATTAAATGTAAATAAGGCTCTCAAATTAGAAATCTATTAAAGGGATATATTGGCAATAAGAGCCAGGCGCAGTTATAAAGGCGCAAAATATATAAAAATATATAATAATCTCTCTGTCACGATATTAACATTTTTATAGTACTGTGTATTAGCATTTTTATAATACTATATATAATATCTCTTACAATACTACTATTTTTTATACATGTTTGTAATATTAATCAAATATATTTTTTCGTCTAATTTATTTTTTTCTTATCTTTAGAAAGATTATCAATGCTGTTAACAATGCAATTGCCGAAATAAACAAAATTATTCTTTCATCAATAGATATCAATAGATAATTAAACAACTTATGGAAAACAATTTGTTTTATAATGGAACTGGATTCAATTAGAAAAGGTATTTTTTCATTTTTCTATATTGAATCATTCAATATTAAAATAAAGACATATCAAATATTAATTATTCTTATAATATAAGTAATTTAATCGTGTGTTATTGTAAATATATCATAATTTATAAGTAATGTAATAAAAGTTATAATTTTAGATTTCTATGTATATACTTGATATATGAACTGATATACAGAGATTTTTAGAAACTTTTTTTGCATTCAAAATACAAATTTAATACATATGAAATTGATTTCTTATAATAGAAGTAATTTAATAGAAGCAATTAAATGATATGGTTTATAAATAATGTAAGAAGTTAAAAGTAAGTTAGAAGTTATGTAACTTATTCATCAACAATAGTACATAAAGAAATTGGTTCTATTAAACAATCAATTTCATATGATGTATTAAATCTATATTTCGAATGCAAAGAAGTTTGTAATTATCAATTTATAACAGTTCATATATCAAGTATGCATACATATGAAAATATAGAATTATAACTTACATAACTTATAAATCACAATAATAACATATTGTGATACAAGTTTTTAACAAGTTACACAAAAGTAACATTTTTTTATAGAGCACTTTTTTTACATATGCACTTGATATCTTTTTATCTTATTTTAAAATTGCTATAATAAAACTATATGTAAGAATAAAATTGTAACGATGCATCCCTCCACCGTTATCCGGCCGTCGATCCGCCGGAAGTCCGCCGCCCGACAAACACCGGTCGGGCATAATGCGGAGGCGCCGAGCGCCCATTTTTAAAGATTTATCAAACGTTCCGATTTGTAAACCGCCGTTACAACGCGTGTTTACCCGGAACCGTCGCCGCGCTCGGGTAACCGTACCGACCGTTCCCGAAACCACCCGAGTCGCGCGCGGCGGTTCACCGAAAAACAATCAGGCATATTACGCACGCGCACCCGCCGGAAAAGCGGTATAAATAGGGCACGTTTTACATCTCAGGACCAGATCTTCCGCAACCGCCAGAGTCAGTACGACGCCTGGAATCCAGAACGATCCTGAAAACACGCTCAAAGAGAGAGAAAACGGGGTTGGGAGTACCCAGCCTCCGCCGAGAGTTTGCGGCATCTCTAAGAGCGATCCTTTGAAATCTCTGCGACCGAGGAACACGAGGTTGGGCGTACTCAGCCTCCGTCGGGAGTTCTCGACACCTCGCACGCATCCGTCCAACTAAGTGCAACGGTGATCATCCAGTGGTAGGGAGTTCCCTGCCATTGACGGGTGTTCCCGTCGGCCGTTGCACTCCTGCATTTTACGGGAAAACCATCCCCGACGAAAATAATACCGCGATATCCGCGAACTCGCAGTAATTCCGCGACAGCCATTACCGCGATCGGACTCGCCATTAATACGGCGCGCTAAATTCCGCTCAAGGGGGAGGATCTAACCCGGCCGCGACATCGATCGACGCAATCAGATCGATACCGACACGTCTAAGGACCGCCCACCGGCCCGACCGAAATTACCGCCCGGTAGTTAGCGGCCTCTGCCGAAATCCAGATCCGCGCACGTAATCGATAATTGTATCGAATCGCTGAAAGCGCGCTCCGCAACACACTCCGCGCATTGTAATTCGGATGCATCGCGATTGCCTCGACCATACACATTGTAAACCATACAAAATATTTCATTTTCGCACACGCACTCGCTCGCTCACCATCTCACTCACATACAAGCGCACACGCTCACACACACACAACATTTATACACATACACTCACTCTGTATCCACACATACTTACACGCAATAAATTATATTTTACCTAACGTATCTATCGTTCGTCTCTCGATACCCTTTCACGAGCCCCGGATCCCGACCGAGTTATCCACGACCGCCTCGCGAAAGCGGTTGATTACAAAATATATACTTACTTTCGACAGACGCTATCGAATATTTCTTTTAGAGGCAAAGACGTCTCTCGACAAAGTTGTAACATTTCTAATATTATAGCAGACTGTTGTATTTTCCATTGTGTCTTAGTATGGTTATGTTCTTGATTTAAAAATATTTTGCCATTTTTATCAATGATTATAGTACCAGGACATCTTGAAGAACGACGAGTACTGCATCGTAAAATGTGATTATTGCGAGAATCTTTGTTATAAGTGTAGTCATTGTACACATAAACTGTTGTACCAGGCTGCTTTCCAGGTATTTCGTCCATCTAGAAAATATTAACGAAAAAATTAAAATCAATATCACAAAAAAATTTGAGAAAAATAAAATACTCCTATTGATCATAAATAATATTGAAGTTATGTAAAATTTCAAGTTTATTAGATGGAGGAAAAATGTGCCAAATATAAATATTTTTATGTAATAATTATTACATTGAAAAGATATTTATTGAACATACTTGTAAATACTTCATTTAGAAAATTCTTGGCATATATATTATTTCATTAGTATTACATGTATGAAAAAGATTATTTTTCTAAGATTATGCAGTATACAAAATACAAAAAATGTTTTATACTTACATACTTTTTCTCGTCAAAATAATTGTAATAATTGTACAATATGTAATGGATTATTAAACGATTATAATACTGTACTACCAAATTTTTTTGTAATTTATTGTAATTGTATTTGTAAAAGCATCGGTATCTCTGGGAAACCAAATGTCTTTATCGTTTGATATTGCACTATCCAAAATAATTTTATTAAAATAAAAATATATATTTTATAGCCACACACAAATTTGAATACTTTAATTGCACACCTAGACTATGTTAACATGGCAACTTATAATTGAGCTACCATATAATATCCAATCAAAAATTATATACTAGAAATTATAGTTGAAGCATCAAAAGAGGCTCATATTTAATCATAATCAGATATACAGGGTGTCCCATTTTAAAGGACCCACTTAAATATCTCAGAAACACTGCGTTAAATCGAAAAATGTTTCAAACAAAAGTTGTGTGGCTTCAAGGGGGCCATAAGATGGTGACAATGATTTGACCTTGGAAAATCATTTGTAGGTCATGTGAAGGTTAACTTTAAAATCTTAAACAGAAACCTCCATTTTTTATTTAGTATTCTTGTAGCTGACATCGAGAGCTTTCCAAAACACTGTAACTATTTTTTATTCAGTACTTTTTGAGTTATTTTATATTTTAATCTGACATCTTTTGATATAAAAAATTAAAAATCTCATAAAATAGTTAGTTTTTGATAATCTTACCGCAATACTTTTATGTACAGAATAATGATACAAATCAATTAATATGAAAAAATAATAGTTTTTAAAAAAATTATTTATGTATTTTTTTAAACAATTATTTGGTTTTTTTTTGCACTAATTGATTTGTCTCATTATTCTGTACATAAAAGTATTACGGTAAGATTATCGAAAACTGAATATTTTATGATATATTTAATTTTTTATATCAAAAGATGTCAAACTAAAATATAAAATAACTCAAAAAGTACTGAATAAAAAAATAGTTTATTATAGTGTTTTGGAAAGCTCTCGATATCAGCTACAAGAATACTAAATAAAAAATGGGGGTTTCCATTTAAGATTTTAAAGTTGACCTTCACATGACCTTCAAATAATTTTCCAAGGTCAAATAATTATCACCATCTTATGGCCCCCTTGAAGCCACACAACTTTTGTTTGAAACATTTTTCGATTTAACGCAGTGTTTCTGAGATATTTGAGTGGGTCCTTTAAAATGGGACACCCTATATATACCATATATATATATATATATATATATACACATTAAGGGAATCCAATATTACCGACAGAACGCGAATATTCTTTATTTTGCAAAATCTTTTTGTTGATTATAGATATCAACAAATCCTTTTCCACAATTAAGGTACACATAATAACGGAGTGCGGAGTTTAACATTTCATATGAAAAGTTAAAAAAAATGAGAAAATTAGTTTTGTTCTCGGCTTCTGCGTCAACATTTATTTAATATAACAAATTTGTAATCTACACGTGCCTAATCAGTAAACTCCGCACTCGGCATTTCATCAAAGAGTATAAGTGAACTTAGAGAAGTGAGTTTAGAAGCTTTATAAAAAAGATTTTGCAAAATAAAATTTTCGTGCATATGTGTGTGTGCGAGATGGAGGCTCAAGAGTAAAACAGAGCAGTAGATTAGTTGCGTGATGTCGCGATAGACGGAGCTGCAATCTTACATGACAAGGACAGACATAATCGTACTACCTTTGTCTCTTTCATGCGTGTAGAGTAATATACATGTATGCACTAACATTATTGCAGTATCTTTTTTCTCTCGATCATACGCTCTGTCTCTTTCTAATCGCCCGCTCGCTATGTACTACGTATCGCTTAGCTTCATGCTCCTCGCATATTCACTTACGCGTTCACTCTCGCTTCTCTCTCTCTCTCTTTCTCTCTCTCTCTCTGTCTGTCTGTCTCTCTGTCTCTCTCTCTCTTTCTTTCTGCTCGTTCATTATTGTATATTGTATTCTTTTATTCCCACTATTATATTCTTTTATTTGCTCAATTTTTATTCTTTCTATTCTCGTCTCCCTACATGAAAATAAATAAATTTATTTATTTATGTTTATTTGATACATCATAAATGAGAGAACATAAGTTATTTTCTTTTTCTATTTAACTATAGTTAAATACAACACATGTACATACAAAAATACACATAATTAAATACTTTTTCTATTTATGATATACACAATATCTCATTTATGTTGTATAAAATAAAGACGAATAAATTAATGTATTATTATGTAGAAAGACGAGAATATAGAAAGAATAAAAGTCGAAGAAATAAAAGAATATAATAATAGGGATGAAAGAATACAATAAAGAACGAGAAGCAAGCGAGATGACAAACATCAAACAGTACCGAAGTCTCGTTCGCGAGGCTCTCTTTATCTATAATATCTCGGGTTACATATCGTTCGTAAAATTTCTGTTTTTTGTATTTTATCGATATCAAAATAATTTTAATAGATTAATGAGATTCTTGCGATTAAAATAATACTAAACATGACATAAATCGGATAATTTTTAATCAGTTATGTTATTAAAATTATGATTACTTATTTCATTTAAAATAATCGGATTTATATTGTATTTGGTGTCATTTTAATCGCAAAAATGTAATTAATCCATTACAATTATTTTCAGATATATAAAATGCGAAATACAAAAGTTTTATTTTCTATAGTAAAATGACATATATACGTGAAAGATTACAGATAAAAGGAGTCACGCGAGCGAGGCTTCGGAACTCTTTCATGTTTGTCATCTCACTTACTCCTTCATTCTTTCTCGCTCTCGCTTTTGTCGACTCTTCAGCGTCTGGGATCTTGCCTTATCTACAAAATATAAACATCTTCTAAATAAAAAGTGAAACTTGTATTTTCCATTTCATCTGTATAAAAATAATTATAATGGATTAATGAGATTCTTGCGATTAAAATGACGCGAAACATGACATAAATCGGATTATTTTTAATCACTTATGTTATTAAAATTATGATTACTTATTTCATTTAAAATTATCCGATTTATGTCATATTTGGTGTTATTTTAATCGCAAGAATCTCATTAATCCATTATAATTATTTTTATACTAATAAAATACAATATGAAAGTTTCAGTTTTTATTTTATAAGATGTTTATATATAGTAGATAAGGAAAGATCCCCGCGCGATGCTGGAGAGTCGACAAAAGCGAAAGCGAGAAAGAATGAAGAAGCAAGCGAGACGACAAATATCGAAGAGTTCCAAAGTCTCGCTCATGAGGCTCCCTTTATCTATAATCTTTCGCGTTAGATTAATATATATAAATTAGAGGATTGTAGATATAAATACGCGACAACGTGAAATTTTGTTTCTAATCTAATTTTACCTCAGGAGGATTTTAACTCACTCTCTTTTCTTGATTCCATGTTCTACAATTTTTATTTTATAATACTTTTTGATAAATCTAATAATTTTAGTGTTGTTTTAAGTTTTTTGGTGAAAATTATTTGTTTCATTTTTTGCGATTTTCTTCAAAACGAAGCAAAAACGAGCAAATCTCTAAAAGACTTTTTGTCTTAGTTTATCGGTAGTTTATTTATATATATATATATATTATACATGTATAAAATATATTATATATATATGCATGTATATATAAATATATACACATACACAAATGATCAAGTGATATTTCTCTTGAAAAATATATGGAAAAGTACATGTCACAATATGGGCGATGTTGAAATTTTGTGTTCAAACTATGCAGTAAAGACACATCTATATTTTACTATCATCGACACGCTTAGATATGTTTCGATATCTACGAGACGATGCAACAGTAAAAATACGCGATATTGTCTCGATACACAATGCAAAAGATTACTTTTTCTGTTATGCATATGTTTTAAATAATAATGTGTCGGTAATGGCGGAACTAAAAACGTCGGTATTATCGATATTTTTAGTTCGTTTGGATGAGGGCGCTAACCCGTCGGAGTTCGCCCGTCGCTTTAGGATCCCCTTAAAAGAGATTGATGCAAACATTTAGAGCATCAAAATAGCTTCATATTCAAACATTATAATCAAAAGAAGAAAAATTTTAGAT
The DNA here is from genome assembly GCF_030449975.1 of Polyergus mexicanus. Lineage (NCBI taxonomy): Eukaryota > Metazoa > Arthropoda > Insecta > Hymenoptera > Formicidae > Polyergus > Polyergus mexicanus. The sequence continues at coordinate 2,016,690 of NW_027223345.1, forward strand.
CGGATAATATTATACGGTAATTATTAAACCGTCTAGTCGACGCCGATGAGCATCAGTTACATTATAATATATATATTATAATTTCGCACTCAACAATGTAAATATAATATAACACATGATGTATTACGTTTATATTGTTCAGTGCGAAATTGTAACATAGATGTAATGTAACTAATGCTCGGTGTCAACTGGACGGATTATAAACCGCTATGTAAACGTAGTCATTAAAGGACCATCTACAATAGCCATAAGAGTATGCAGTAAGACGTAATGTTTGCTTGGCGACATGCGGCAAAAATTATATAAAATTATATTTATTGTTTTCGGAAAAGAAAGACAGTAATTGATTATCGCGTTGCCGCATTCTGTATGCGGAAGCCATAAGCAGTAAGAAATTGTGATCCACAATTTCTTAAGCTTGTTCTACAATACATCGTATGCTGCTGTCGGATGTCGAAACGCAGCCGATGGTCCAATGAGAAAAACTCGTTTTCGAAAAAGAAATTCTTTCATTCCGATATCTGACAGCAAGGCTGCGTTCGGAAATATCACCCGTGTGCACACGAGTGTCGTTCTATCTTTGTTCAACTTTTAGTAAATAACGAAGATAGAACGACGCTCATGTGCACACGAGTGATGTTTCCGAACGTAGGCCAACATGCAATGTATTGTAGAACAGGCCTTACTACTTATGTCTTACTCCAAACTCTTACAGATATTGTAGGTGGCCCATAACACGGCCTGAGCACAGAAATTGTTGTAACTTTTTCCGATGGAATTGTAAATGTAAAGAATATCGCACATTGCAAAGGTACAGGGAATGGAAACTTTGGAATGGAAATTTATGTAAATACGCGCTCGTTCTAGCAAATAAACTGAATCACTGTGATTGGTTAGGAACAGGCAATAGAGAACAGAAATCCAACTCGTCGGAAATTCTGTTCCTATTGCCTATTTCATATTATATTAAGTAGTGTATCTAGGCCGGTTCTAAGCCATGGTCCTCTGAGGGGTGGTGAGGGGTGAGGGGAAACCGGCGCGGGGGGATGACGTCACGGAGGGGGGGTATGACGTCACGGGGGAGGGGGGGTGACGTCACGGGGTGGGAATGACGTCAGGGGGGTGACGTCACGGGGGTGAGTATGACGTCACGGGGGTATGACATCACGGGGGTGGGAATGACGTCATGGGGTGGGAATGACGTCACGCGGGGGTGACCGCGGCGGAACGGTAGGCGTGGGGTCCGCGGTGAGGGGGAGGGGACCGCGGCGGAACGGTAGGCGCGGGGGCCGCGGAGAGGGGAAGGGGGACCGCGGCGGAACGGTAGGTGCGGGGCCGCGGGGAAGAGGGAACGCGAAGGTACGATGCCGCGAGTAGGTGTGACAGAGATAGCGCGAGGCGTCCGCAATGTGTAAGAGAAGGATAGCGCTAATGATATTCTATGGGCGTGGGAGAAGAATAGCGCGAGGCGGTGCGAGAGAGAGAGCATACGCGAGGCGGTGCGAGAGAGAGAGCGTCCGCATGCACTTGAAAGAGAGATAGCGTCCGCACGCTTACTCTCAGCTCTTGATAACAAAACAAATGTTAGCATGTTTCCACGAGCAAATATCTAAAGTCTTTTAAATATGAATAATATATTATTATAATATGTAAACCACTATCGAACGGCAATCGAATGGCTATGAACGGCTATTGAACGGCTATCGAACAGCTTTGAACAGCTTTTGAACGGCTTTGAACGGCTATTGAACAGCTTTGAACGACTATCGAACGGCTTTGAACGACTATCGAACAGCTTTTGAACGGCTATCGAACAGCTATCGAACGGCTATCGAACAGCTATTGAACGGCTTTGAACGACTATCGAACGGTTACTGAACGGCTATCGAACGGCTTTCAACGGTTATCGAACGGCTATTGAACGGCTTTTAAACGGCTATTGAACGGCTATCGAACGATTATTGAACGGCTATCGAACGGCTTTGAACGGTTATCGAACGGCAATCGAACAGCTATTGAACAACTATTGAACGGCTAACGAACGACAATTAAACAACAAAACAATTATTTATACACTATTCAAATATTTAAAGTCTATGTGCATGTACTGAAATGTAACATTCATAGCCTGATAAGGTGGCTGACGCTGCTATCTAACGTCACGTACTGAAATTTAATACTCGCATACTGGGATATGAAAGAGGAAAAGGGAAGAATAAAAGAGAATAAAATATATTTTAACAATAGTTTATTCTAAATAATGTTTGGGCGAATCTTTATGACGATTCGTCCACCAATTGAATATTTTAAATACATTTTGTAAAGCGCAATTTTTCAAATGTTTTTCACAGCGCATAGTATTAGTAACATCTAGCTTATTTAACGAAGTGATATCTTCATAGTCCGCATCCAAGGTCTCAATAATAACGTCGTTTCTCGCATCATCGTCAAGTATATCGACCAGCCATTCTCGTTTTTCGCATCCTTTAACGTACACGATAGGAGATGCTCCATCTTCCTCTTCCGTCGCGCCCATCACAGCTCTCGTAATTAAACGCCTAGCGAAGCTGTATGGAACGTTTCCATCCTCCCATTGAAGTCCATGGTGATGTCCGATTAACCATGAAGCTTGGCATCTCTCAGATTTTGTAAGCGCACGCCATGGTACGGGACTTGCAAAAAAGTAATGAGAGAGAACAGATCCATTTCTCAATATCGCTACTTCCTTCACGACAAAGTTTCTCCCGATAATGAATCCCTGCAGATCCACAAACGTTGGCGCGATCATGCTAATAATATTACCGTACAATTGCAAGAACGATGTAAGACTGTTGCCGATCGTCAAAATCTCAATCTTTTTATATTTTGACATTGGAGGGGATATTTGCTGATTTAGGTAATTTTACGAACTACGTTGGTCAATGGGCAATATTCGACAACGCGATCGTGCAAGATGAGACAATAGGCGGTAGTATTTGTCGGTATATCCTCCTTGCACTCAAACTCTAATCTCACGTCCACGGTGGAATTTTTGACAGACTCGTTTTGTCGCGAGCAATCGATAACCGCGAGAGGACCGCAATGTAGAAATTTTGAAATGTTTAATAACACATCATCATTATCACATCCGTAATAAGATTTGCGAAAACGAGAATACATATCGAACAAGAGGGCGAATCTATTTTTATCGAAATCTAAATTCAAATCATCGTAGAGATAAAATTCCGAGTTCAGATAGAGTTTAACGTTGGTCAATTTGCAGTCGTCGAATGTAGTAATATCTTTTGACACAGCATTTTTTCTACCAGTCTGCAGCGCAAAGATCACGTATCGCGGCTTCTCCAGCTGAGAGGCGGCTTTCACGGTCCACGAATGCTTGGTCGTATTATGCAATAGAGGAAATTCGTATAGATCCCAAGAGCGAAAACTGATATTCAAGTATCGCCCGCTTTCCAACGCGCGCAGCAAGGATAGTTTATTGACCTCGCTCAATATTACATGTGGCATACGCCATTGTATCTTGAATAATTCGATATCAGCTTCAGCCGAAGCATGTCCAAATATGCAATTGTTATCGTTGCGCGAACGTATCAGAATTAATTCGTGACGAGCGTTGATCACAATTCGCTTATAATCTTCGCAAAAACCCAATAGTATGTTTAGCGGCACGCAAAAATTGAAGTAAGATTCAACAGCATTATGTGACATATTCCACGCAGCATTCCCCAAGATTTTACCTTTCTCGGTTGTTAGAGAGATATAGTTTTTAATCGTAGAAGTTATTCCAACGTTTCTGTTGCGGTCAATCTCCACACCGTCGAGTTCATATCGAAGTTCATCAAACATAAACGCGACACAATTGTTTCCCAATACCACTCTTCCCTCTTCAGCTACTTTACGCACCATCAACTTTCCTTCGACGTATAGAAAACTTTCACATGGTAACGTGTACAAATCTTGATGTTGTATCGGTATCCGTATCTCGTCGCTATATCCAAGCGTTGTGTTGGCGTATGGATTGTACGTATGAGTCTCAATCTTGATGATACGGTCGTCAAAGATCGGCTCATCTCCGATATTCAAGATGTCAATCATATTGTTATGTATTTCGTACGACGAATCCCAATGATTTTAAAAACTCGCGATTCAACGCGCTGAGCTTCTTTTTAGCGTAACCAGATATCTGATTATTGTCACCCGATACAGCAGTCACTCGCCTTCTAGCAAAAATATTGTCCCTCACAAAGATATTGTCTCTCGCGTGCTCCGTGCTTCCGTTCAACACAAGCATTTCATTTGTCAAAGGCTTTATTTTTGCCGCCGCCGTATATGCAATCTTACGGTAATTTCCTCTCCTCGAAAATCGAGCAAATGTCCTTCTTGATCAACAATGCGTATCGTTAAATCAGTAATGCTCCGTGCGACGATCGGTAGATAAATGATCTGTGCTGGCGTTTCCGATATTTTATATCCTGGCGGCACGCTCGGTGAAAATTTATGTATCGTGTGTACGCGCTTGTCATTGCTGTACGCGCCAGTGGTTACGCTGCATTCTATACGAATAATATTTACGCTAATAATATTTATTGGTACATCCGATTCATGCCATTTCCGAGGCTGTAATATACGATTCGACGAGAATCCCAACAACGATCCAACATTGCTCGGTTTACTAAAATTTATTCTATAGACACATTTGATTTCACTTTTTAGCGTATTATGATTAGCGCGAAGCATTATTGGATATTCATCGTGTTCTTCGTCATCAACAATATCGTTGGAATCAACTACGCGTCGATGTCGTAAAATTGCATGTCGGAGATATTCGTTTATAGCGTGTAATTCGTACGATCCCTCGGGAATCGTAATTTCCTTATCGTCGTTATCAAAATAAAATTTATTATTTCAAGAATTCACGTTCGATATCGTATGATACGTTTCAAAGTCCGTTAAACCAAGCTCGTAATCGCCATCGTCTAAATCTATAGCCGGAAAGTAACTTACAGCAAGCGCGCTACTCTTGCCGGTCAACGTAAGTGTAAGTGACATGCTGGAAAACTGTCAAACGAATACTGAGTCGCGATGGTGAATTGTCAGACTTTAAATTTATATCGATCATCGGCCGTTTGAAGAAATCCAAGACACAATTGTCCACAAATACTTTGATTATAATTTTGATAGGCTGTGTGATTGTATTCTATATTTGCAACATTCTGTCCAAAATATCGCACTAATTCCTTGGGCGGTCGCAAATTTCCAAAACTATCGAAATATACTACACGATCTCCCCTCTTTGCATACGCAACCCAATGAGTACCGGAACCATCGACCTCATCCAAATTGACGATACCGCTCTCATTTCGTCGTACACCGTTTATCGGTAAATTATTGCGCATGAAAACACCTCTAAAAAATTGTATACGCATACGTCTTGCAAGCTGTTCCAATTATACATTGGTTGTTACACCGGCAGGCATTTTTATTTTGACATTTTTTTTTCTTGGCTGCTGTTGAGAACCCTCGTCCACGCTTGTATGGAGCGAGATAAAGTCCGTGACCTTCCATGGCGCGATTATGACGCTGCATTTCTTCGAGCTGACGTTGCGTCGCCTTGCTATCGTTCACCGCCTTCGCGATTCCCGCTGCTCCGCCAGCCAACGAACCGAGAACTCCCAATAATGGTAAAATTGGTAAGATACCACCGCGCTTCGCATAGGAAGTATTCGTTTTTTCGTAGTCTTTTTCTTCATCGATGATTTTTTTGTTTTCAGCCCCATACCGAATTTTGTCTTTGCCTTCATAGCCGCCCAAACAGCTGTAGCGGCTGCTCTTTCGCCAAGAGTCGATTCTCTCGCGGTAATACGCGTTCGCGCTTTCGTAGCGAGTATATTATCCGCAACGTGTCGTTGACCAAAATCGTTGCTTCGGGAATAAGCTATGTCGTGCTCGCGACACGCGGCACCCAATGGATTGATACCTCGATCGCCTCTAGCCAATCGTGTTTCTAAATGAGTTCCTGGTCCGCAAAACTGATAGCCTGGAATATGTAATTCGATAGGAAGTGCGTTTATCGCACGATTTAACAAACCGCTACCTCTTATAATTTTTGCTGACATTTGTCACAATTTTTTATTAACGGTGTTGGACCGTCGAAATGTGTTTGTTGCCACGACAAATTATAATGTCGCGTGCATCGACGATACTGTTGAACCTCTGAGTCAGCTTTTATATGTTCGGGAAGCTTGTCCCACAATTGTTCCACGTAGCTACCAAAGTCTCGCAGTAAAACAATCTTGGAGATAATCTGTAACTGCTCGGTGGTAAGCTCGAGAATATCGCTGTCAACCGATAGAAGAAGAAACATTTTTGAGACTGAGCGGTTTCGATTCGGTGCGCCTCTATAAATAGGGTCCCGATGACTTATTTTCCAAAATCTGATTTGAGATTCGCGAGAGCAAACATGCGGTTCGCGCGACAAGCGACGATAATCAAAGTGATAAATTTTGACGATAAAACACGAGTAATGTCCGAGAAAGAAATACGCAAGCATGGAAACATGCTGCCGTATAGTAATACGCGGTATCATTTGCGGTCCTTCGAATTGCGGTAAGACTAACGTGTTGATAAGTTTGATAGAAAGTCCACACGGTGTACATTTCGAGAATGTGTACGTATATTCGAAATCGCTTCAACAACCGAAATATCGATACTTGGAAAATTTGCTATTATCGATCGATGAAATTGGTTATTTTACATTCTCTAATAATAGTGACGTTATTCCACCGAGCGAGGCGCTTCCGAATTCCATTTTTATCTTTGACGACGTGGCGTGCGATAAGCAAGATACGATAAGAGAGTACTTTGCAATGGGTCGACATTCGAGCGTCGACTGTTTCTATCTTTGTCAAACGTATGCCAAGATACCCAAGCATCTTATACGGGACAATGCAAATTTACTGATTTTATTTAAATAAGATGGTACAAACTTGAAACATGTATACAACGATCATGTAAATACTGACATGTCTTACGGCGATTTTCGCGCATTCTGTCAGAAATGTTGGCAACACAAGTATGGATTTGTAGTGATTGATAAAAACAGTTTACAGACTAATGGAAGATATCGAAAAGGATTTAACGATTTTGCAATACCGTAAAGTGGTTAGTCGCTATCGATACATCGATCGAGCAACGTCTAAAAATTTTCGTCCGAGCGCAACATGACGATGACGATTAACAATGACGATCGTGAGAAAATTGCGAGAGAGATTGTAAAAACGAGCGAATCAATCCGCAAAAAATATCGTTCTTTAAAAACCGGTCAAATGGAGGAAAACGTCGCATTGGAGAGGCACTTTAAACCAATTATCGAACCTCTAAAACAACTTGTCGAAAATACAATCAATGTGGAATCTAATGAAGCAAAAATCGAACCATCGAGTATGCTCGAAGACAAGCATCTGAAAAAAGAGTCTGGAACAAAGCGAACAAGGTCAAATATATCATTGAACGATTCGCTAATAACTTCTACTCCAAATCAATCGAAACGTAAACGAATGAAACAATTATCGAATGTGATAACTTCTACTCCCATAAAAGATGTACAATCGAGTCAAATATTGCACGAAAGATCGTCTCCGTATGTGGAAGAAGTTTTCGAAACCATGCCTGAAACGCTTGTGACATCGGTTCAACATCTGCTACAAACGTCCGAGGGTCAAAATACATTGCGCACACATCTGGGTCCACTAGGGCAAAAATATGTGTGAGCTATTTTGAGTCAAGATAAAAATAACAGTATGGATTATGTTTACGGTGTTAAATTTTGCAACGAAGGAATGATGCTTGGTGATCAAATTTTTGATGTGGATAAAAATGACAATATAATTATCGGTGGAATAAGATACATGGGAACACCAGGTCTCTATGAGTTGATTTTCAAGAGAATACCCGACGGTGACGTATACAATGATGATGATAAAATTAAATATAAAAATATATTACTGGCGACAAATGCACATAGACGTGGCAATGATATGCGTAATCCAGTGTTAAATAACAAGGGATACAAGTATAAAAATATAATAGCACCATTAATCTCTATTAAAAATATAATAGCGCCTGGAAAAAAAGCTGGAAGAGGTATAAACATACCGCGCGCTATGACGTTAAACGATAATAAGATCGATTACGTGCATTGGAATGATCCCAACGAGTTGGTAGATCGCTTGCGATTGCTGGAAGCTTCGCGTCAAGCCGGCAACAATGCCCACGACAATGAAATATTATCAATTATCGAGGAACTTTGCGAAGCTGGCCTTATTATAAATTAATCTATGCGTCGGCGAAACGAGTCAGTCTGTCATTATTGTTTGTATCGAAATGTCGATTAATAAATTTGGATTATCGTTGGGAACACCCAACAACTCATACTATCAATGGAATGGATTACTAAGAAATTACGTGCGCGATAACGCTCTGTGTCAGACAGCCTCCGGCTTTGACGCAAGTTCGCGCAAGATACGACGCGTAGCGCAACCGGAAGATGATACTGATGCAGCAAACAAACAGTACGTGGAAATACGTGTCAAGCTTTTGGAAGACAGACAGGAAGAACTTGAGAAAAAAATAATCACGCTCGAGACGAATGTGCAAACGCTGCAAATAATGATGGATGAGATGCAGAAAATGCTTCGGTATGCAACTCACGCGCAGACTACATCTAATTCAGCGCATGAGAAGAAAGATATATAAAGAATATATATGGAGGAATTATCTCATTATTGCAAATTATGTCTCGATCAAATATGTCGCAAAAGATCTCTGAAAAACAGCTGCTCGTGGAAGAATTGCATGCTCCAGCGAGAAAAAATTTCCCACGTAGACGTGTCATAGTACGCGGATACGACGATCTGTGGCAGGCGGACGTGGTCGAGATGCGTCCATATGCACGATTCAACAAAGGTTACAACTACATACTCACAGTTATCAATGTGTTGAGCAAGTATGCGTGGGCTGTACCGCTCAAAAGCAAGAGTGGAAACGAGACGGCTGATGCTATCGCAAAGATAATTCGAGACGATGGAAGAAGTCCGAAAAATTTTCAAACCGACAGAGGAAAAGAATTTTACAACACAAATGTACAGAAACTCGCGAAGAAACACAGCATTAATCATTATTCGACGTACTCTATTATGAAAGCCTCGGTCGTGGAACGATTTAACCGAACGTTAAAGAGCAATATGTGGAAAATGTTTACGTTTAATGGAAATTACAAGTGGATCGACGCGTTGTCCCGGCTCGTTAGAGAGTACAATGCGCGAAAACATCGCACTATCAGCATGAGACCTATCGATGTTACCCCCGCGATCGCCGATAAACTTTTAAATACGGTATACAGCAACGTAAAGATTGCGGCACCGGCAAGATTCAAAGTAAGCGATCCGGTACGCGTGAGTAAATTTAAGACCATCTTTGACAAAGGTTATACGCCAAATTGGTCGACCGAAGTGTTTAAGATCGTTAAAGTGCAGAAAACTAATCCCGTGACCTATGCACTCAAAGATTCGCGCGGAAATTCCGTCGCCGGCGGATTTTACGAATACGAGTTACAACGCGTTGCCAATCCCGACATACATCTCGTGGAAAAGGTAATACGCAAAAAGGGCGATGAGATTTATGTGAAATGGCTGGGATTTGATGCAACACACAATTCTTGGATACATAAAAATAATATATTATAAATACGTTAACAATAATACATAATATTAAAGATATTTTCCAAATATATAAACAAAATTGTATACTTTATAAAATATACATATAATTTACAATAAATATACATATAATTTTAATTTACAATAAATATACAATTTTTATTTACAATAAATATACATGATTTTTATTTACAACGGTATTTTGTAATGTCCCCACGGTAGCGTGTCGGTGGTTTCGGGTACGATATACCGCTTGTCATCGTACGGACTTAGAGCAATTTTTGTCTCGCGAATAGTGTATACTTCGTGTAATTTAGATCTTATACAAGACTGCTGACGCGTCATTTCAATCTCTTCGTTCAAACACCGGGTGTAATCGTTGAACGTTATCGTTCTCGCGACGACGTTACTCTTGACACCTTTTACCTTTTTTGTGTCTTTTTTACCATCTACTCGCAACGCGTACATTTTTGCCCTAAGCCCGACGAATTCGGTCATGATGGCGCCATTATTTTCATCCTTCATTAAACCCGGTATCTTTTTATTTGCGAGCGGTATACCGTACACATTGTCCACCGCATAATCGCTGGTATCGAATCTGTCGACGTTGCGCTTTATATTCTCATATACATCTTCACACTCGATGTGATATATGAGAATGTCGGTGTCGGTGTACATGACTTTACGTTTCTCTCGATACATAGGTATCATATAATCGTGGTGAAACTCGTACAAACATATCTTGGATATGTCGAGTATACACATACCCACGTAGATTGGTTTATTAAATTTCACCTCGAGATTGCGCAATTCAACGGCGATCAGATTCTCCGAAAACACGCTTCTACTATGAAAATTTGGTTTTGCGATCATTGCCTCTGCGCCATATCTTCCATCCCAATGTGTCACGAGCTTAATATTAACGTGATTGCGCACATTTTCCATCGTTTTGCCAAATACCGCATTATTCATTAATTTATATAAATTTTTTTCAAAATCATTTTTCGCGAGTGTTCGGAATTGTGTATTAAGTTCGATATAACTGTGAAGCCATGGAGATTGCGAAAACTGTAATATTCGATGTATTTTTGTAACGCGAAGTCCGTGTCGCGTGCATTGCTGCAGGTTGCGGTAATGTATTACGTAACGTTTCTTATCGTATAAGGTTGCGAGCAGCTTATCCTGCCGCTTACCAGGTGGTTTGTCGCGTGTCGGGCAAAACGGTAGATCAGTGTGCGCATCGTGAACACGTTGCGGATACTCGAGATCGACTTCAAGGATGTAGCCTATAGGCGAATCGAGCGCGATCGATGATGTATCAAAATCGGATACGTCGTCGACCCATCGAAAATCTGCATAGGGCAAGGGTTGGCACATTGCCCATCCGTACAAATTATTTACATCAAAGTACGTAAGATACGTTGAAGGTTTCGATGGGTCGTACGACTGCATATACTTGTTATTAGCATGTGCGTATCTGTTGGAACATTGACTCAAACCACCGCGTATTCCGCGTTCGATAAATAAAACCATATCGATATCCGTAAGCAATTCGAATGTAATATTTGTATGCTTCAACATGGCGTCCCACGTATATCCGGGAAGAGTGTAGTAATACGCGGGGTCGAGCCCATAACTTTTAATACAACTCTCGCGGAAATTTTCAAAAATGTCTGCTAATAACAAGACATCAATTTTGAGATACAAGTCGCTATATTCGCCCAGCGTTCGAATGGAGAACCGCTCCCACACGTTCTCGGCGTGCGCGTAATCGCTCTCGGATATCGTGTCACCGGTCAAGGAACTGTAAAATGATTCGCGCGGCGGTAAACACGTATCTTGCAACCTGTCGACGCAGTCAATATATTCGTACGGAAAGACGCCCTTCCGTGTTAATAAATTGAAATTGTCATTCGATAAATTTTGAAATTCAGATTTTAAAATTTTGAGTTTGTCTTTATTCAAGAATGATGCCAATTTATCGAGACTAGCTGTGAGAAATTTATACGAATCGATAAAACGCAATTTAATATGATGTTTTGATTTCTCTTCGGTAAGATTAACATTTTTTGTAAATGATATATATTTTTCCTTCGTTATTGGAAGTAACTCGATTCCCCCTTCGAACGCTGTAGCTATTTCTTTGATAATGAAGTGCGCGTCGTAACCGGATAAATTATGAAAAACTATTGGAATGCAAAAAGAATCTTTATAATTTAGATTACAATTTGAATGCGCGGGACCTCTATATCGCCCGGTCAGATGGCAATGATCGCGTACGCGTGTATCGTCTTGTACAAATGGTTTCTCGCAAATGTGGCATTGTGTCGCGCTATGAAAATTTTCCCATTCATCAGATGTTAAATTTACCATGGGGACATTAGCTGATAAAATACTTTTTACACGCAGTGCTAAATTTTTAAGTTCTTTGACGAACCATGATATGCAATCGATATCGCGACGAGAATGATACGCGGATAACGAATCATCGTACGAAGAATGTACATAATATGCTAAGCTAAATACTTTGTGATGTTGGTAGTTTCTCTCTTCCTCCGTCTTCTCTAAAACGCACTCCAGATCGGCGTACACGACGAAAGGAAGCCGCTCCTTCCGATTATAGTTGTTGAACGTGAGCCACTTGTCCTTATCGCTCGGTAATCGGATAGCGCACTCGTTCATCTCGCGACAGTCCACCGTATGTGATTGTAACTTGTCGTTCGAGCCAAAGTAGTGCAAACATCTGTAAAAGAAATATTTTTTAATTTTTGTTCAAAGATTTCTGTAATATAATTTATTAAATATATACGTACCGATCGCAGATATATTTCTTGTGTTCTTTTTTGCTCAATTGCGAGCTCACGAGGCGGGATAGATTCTTGATCCACGCGAAATGTCCAACGTTGTTGTCTTCCACGTACAACAGGTTGACGTGTTTGTCTTTTTTCAGCTCACTCAGACGTATCGGGACAATGTTCTTTTCCTCGATACTATATACATTGATTGAGATATTGTTGGCATGTTCGAATTTTTTAATTTGATTCACAGTCACTGGAAACTCAATGTCCTGGAGATTCAGCACTGTCGTGTAATGTGGGTACGAAGATTCCCGATAAACATGATCTTCAGTTGGATATAGAGCGGCGACCACAGACCACGCGAAACACGCATTGTCATTAGATTGCACGTTGATTACCGCTCTCTTCATCGTTATTTCTTGCGGTAATTTTATGTGGCATCCCGCGCGCAATGGATTATATTTATTTATATTTACATTTAAATCGAGTATTCGTGATAATGCCCACCCACTATCGCGTTCTTGAAATTCTTCGAGCGATGCTAGAGTGGGCTCAACAACGCGCCGCTCGTACCATTCGCGTAAATCGGATGTGCGAAAGAGTTCATAGTTTCTCGTATTGATACTTTTATTTGCGCGTTTATCACCCGTCACAAATTCACCATTGAACACTGTATTAATTTTCACATTAAAGTGTTTTTTCTGCACGGTTTGCACGTGTTCGAGCACAATGTCTTTAGCATCCTCGAAAAATTGACGAGGCTCGATGTGATTATGATTTATAACCGCACCAGTCAATATGCGGCTCTCGAACGCCGTATCGATCTCTCGCCAAATCAATCCGTGTTGCCGCGTGCTGCATCCTGCACCCGCGTGTACAAAACGTGTGCGTAACGAGTTCTTCAATCCCTCGATCCGTCGTGCAATTCGGGCAATCAGCGATTGTCGAATCCCAATCGATAATCGTGGACGTTTGATTCGACTTTGCCCTTCTAATGATTCGATATATTCGTCGCATCGTTGCTCCCACGCAACGTACTCCTCTATCGAATTCACCCTTGCAGATTGCTCGCGTAGATTTCGTTCGGCATTGTTTTCCGCCATATTTCCAAATTTATACAAAAAATTTTTTGCTAACAAGATGTGCTTATTAACAGCTCTTGTCTCGGAACTCTTGGCGAAAATACTGACAGGGTGTGCCTCTTTACCATGATTTTATATTCTATCTTGATATCTCTTTCCATCATGTGTATCTAAATCTTTATTTCGCGATTTGTCACGTACATTTTGGCTAATGTCGATTATTGCATTTTGTCGTCTAGAGATGATGTCAAATCCCAGATGTATCGCAAAAGTTTCAAATTACATGCAGCTGTCCAATGTTAGTGCAATTTAATCATGAGGATTATCCTTATATTATAGGATTTTGTCATGTTTTGACACGCGCGTTTGAAATCTGATATCTATAGGCGATGTCATCGCGAAGCAGCCGCACATCGGCGCTTGCAAATTTTATATTACGTTGCATTTTTGTGCATTCGGCTAAATCTCACACCTGGTGATGATGTCATCGCGAAGCAGCCGTATATCGGTGCTTGAATGGAAAAATTGAAAAAAATATCGCGTCCATAATAATCCCCCACCACATTGCAATTTTGAAACGCTAATACATATTTTAAATATGTTCAATACGTTCAGTATTGCATCAACCACTTGTGTGAAAGGTTCATATAAAAATGTATCCCACTGAAGGAAGTCGCATGAATTATTACGTTCCGATTCAAGATGCTGATGAAACTTCACCGTGTAAGAAGAAATGTAACAAGTAAGTTTTAATTAACTTGAATATTTTTTATACTTTTTAAATATTTATATAAATAATATTGTTTTTACTCCCTAGCATTTCATCCGAGTCTCGTCGCGCGGTTCGTATACTCGGAAGACGATACGCCTTAACTCCGACGTCGTACAAATATTTGGACATTGGAATAAACGTTGGAGCTGTATCTTGCGTGGAATTAGTTCTCGGCGATAATCGGGGCAATCAAATAATATTGCCCTTTGAAACGTGGAAATCGCTAATGCAGAAACGTGCGGACATTGAACGACTTCTACAATCGGCTGAAATCCCATTGCGGATTCCAGATTTGACATTCGAAGTGGTTAAAATATCTGATTCGAATATTATAAAAATTGGATTATCAAATAATTCTTTATATATGAAGCCGCCAACTCTATTCTATTTATTCGATTTTGAAAAATGTATAGATCATATGTATTACTGGTTATGCGAAAATACGCATATTGTAAATGAAAAATTCAAACAATTTGTAACTGTTTTACAACAGAATAATATCACTAATGTATGCGACGCTACAAAAACTATACATGAAAGTAATAAGTTTAACAGCGAATCGCTCATAGATTGCGAGTTATTGACATGTGCTGTAAATGATATTCTTCACGAGGCTTGTAATAAATAAGTTATTTTACTAATTATCTGTGAATTTAATTATTTATCCCATTCTTTATGCATGAATAAAAACGGTATAATAGATATGCACAGTTTGCAAAATTTAACTTGCGGACGCTATCTCTCTTTCAAGTGCATGCGGACGCTCTCTCTCTCGCACCGCCTCGCGTATGCTCTCTCTCTCGCACCGCCTCGCGCTATTCTTCTCCCACGCCCATAGAATATCATTAGCGCTATCCTTCTCTTACACATTGCGGACGCCTCGCGCTATCTCTGTCACACCTACTCGCGGCATCGTACCTTCGCGTTCCCTCTTCCCCGCGGCCCCGCACCTACCGTTCCGCCGCGGTCCCCCTTCCCCTCTCCGCGGCCCCCGCGCTTACCGTTCCGCCGCGGTCCCCCTTCCCCCTCACCGCGGACCTCGCGCCAACCGTTCTGCCGCGGTCCCCTCCCCCTCTCCGCGGACCCCGCACCTACCGTTCCGCCGCGGTCCCCCTTCCCCTCTTCGCGGCCATCGCACCTACCGTTCCGCCGCGGTCCCCCTTCCCCCTCTCCGCGGACCCCGCGCCTACCGTTCCGCCACGGTCCCCTCCCCCTCACCGCGGACCCCGCGCCAACCGTTCCGCCGCGGTCACCCCCGCGTGACGTCATTCCCACCCCATGACGTCATTCCCACCCCCGTAATGTCATACCCCCGTGACGTCATACTCACCCCCGTGACGTCACCACCCCCCTGACATCATTCCCACCCCGTGACGTCATCCCCCCGTGACGTCACCCCACCGTGACGTCATACCCCCCCGTGACGTCATCCCCCCCGCACCGGTTTCCCCTCACCCCTCACCCCCCTCAGAGGACCATGGCTTAGAACCGGCCTAGATACACTACTATATTATTATATTATTTTGTTCCTATTGTCTGTATCTTCGCATTGTGCGATAGGTTTAAATCAGAGTCGGAAGTTAGCGCATGCCATTTCCATCGCGTTGCATATGACTTCGATATATTCGTCAATTTACGTCAATTTTTGTACTTCCGACACCGATTTATGTTTGCGACTCCATCGGAAACGGTTATAACAATGTTTATGCTCAGGCTCATACATAGCAAATACTTATTTTTATCGCATTATACTTACACCGGTAACGATTCAGGAAGCAGGCAAAAAAGGTATACGGCAAGAAAACTATGTTACTTCCTACAAACTCCTTTAGGATATTAAGTTACACAGACAGTTTAGAATATCAATAGAACAACACGAGCAAAATTACTACAACACGAGCTGATACAACAAGAGCTTGGCCGATACGACATGAGCAGAAACGAAGTTACTTCTTCTTCTTTGGTTGAATGGCTCCGGGCCTGACCACACTGGCCCACACGGCCAAATCGAAAGATGATGGAGACAGTAATACTGTAGAGATTGGATCAAATTATAACTTCAGATATTGAGGTTACATTTCTTGAAGAAGGTTGCAAGGCATGAGATGATTCCCGGAGAGGGTGTTGAAAAAAGCTTGAAGATGTCAGGAGGAGGGGGCTTCTTGGTTTTTTCCTTTAGTTTTTTAAGCAGGTGAAGCCTGTGATTTTGGTAAACAGGACAAAACCATAGAGTGTGGTCTATGTCCTGTGATGGGTGTCCGTAGTCGCATGCAGGCGAAGAAGTGATATGACAGCGAAATAGACTGGCCTGGAGATTGTAGTGATTGCTTCTGATGCGGCAAGCCGTGACAATTTCTTCCCGTGCTAGGCCGAGCTTTATAAACCAGGGACGGGGAAGGAAGGAAGGGTTTAGATTAAAGTAATGCTTCCCTTTTAAATTAGTTTGTGCAATTAGAGTGCGGTTAGTAGAAGAGATGTAGTGAGTGCGAGCCAAGGAGTAGAAATCACAATGAGGTATGAGTTCCGAGACAAGTTCACCCGTGCGGATGGCTCTTTTGGCAAAAAGGTCAGCTGTTTCGTTACCTAGTATTCCTGAGTGGCTGGGGATCCAAATAATAGAGATATTGTAGTTTGAGAGATAGGCTGATCTGAGTCTCTCTTTAATTTCGAAAATTAAATAGTTAAGGTCTCTCAGCGGTTTGACCGAAAGCAGGATTTCAACGAGACTTCGGGAGTCGGTGAAAATAGAAGAATTCGTTATTTTGTTTTGTAAAATGTAGTCGAGACATTTGAGTAGAGCAAGGGTCTCCCCTGTGAAAATTGAGGCGTATCCGTCAATTCTATATCGGCGACTGGTATGTGGAGAATGGGAGTAAAAGGCAAGGCCGATATAGTCCTAAAAGTCAGTTTTGGAGGCGTCTGTGAAGAAACATTTCCTTTCTTGAATGAGATGATTGTAGGTGGCCATGAATATTAATTGAGGGAAGGGAGCCTGTCTGATTTCTTCAACGATTGCCGGAGGAGTGATATGAATGTCTGCTGTGACGAGAGTGGTTTCAAAGTCGTGATTGTACACGGGTAGTTGGTCGAAAGAAGCGATTTTAGATTTGTAGAGTTTAAGTTTGAGGAATGAACTGTATAGGATGAAGTTGGTCGAAATATCAAATTTGTTATTGTTTATGAGACTAATTTGGAGGTCAAAGAGCTTGTCAATAACCAAGTTGTCGTTGGAGGCAAAACTTTTGAGTAAAAATTTAGAAGCTAGGTAGATGAGTCTGTATCTAAGGGGGCCAATCCCGGATTCTGCAAGTAGAACGTTCGAGGGAGTTGTTTGCCTTAGTCCGAGACACAAGCGGATAGCTTGCTTTTGTATTTTCTCTAGTTTTTCCAAGTGGGTGAAATTGTTGGAACGAATGTATGGAAAGCTGTATTCAATTGAGCCTCTGATCAAGGCTTTGTAAATGTTGAGAAGTAACACGGGGTTGGCTCCCCACCAGACACCTCGCAATGATTTAAGAATGTTTAGCAGCTTGGTGCATTTTTTAGATAGAAATTCTATATGTAAGTTGCCGTGAAGTTTGGGGTCGAGAATGATACCCAAAAATTTGTGGGACGTAGATGATGTGATTACCGAGTCCTGAAGGTTGATTGAGTAGAAGAGAGGACTTTTTCTTCGTCTGGAGAAAACCATTAGAGCTGACTTGCTGGGCGAGATCGCGAGATCTTTAGAAACCAGGTGAGCTGCAAGCTTGTTGGCTGCTTGTTCTAGGGTTTGTAAAGATCGGTCGATATTTGAGGACCTGGCAAAAATGGCTATGTCATCGGCAAATTGTAGAATTTCGCATTTATTGTTGAGGATTGATTGGCATTTAGAGATGTAGATGTTAAAGAGAAGAGGGCTTAAAA
Source organism: Polyergus mexicanus (assembly GCF_030449975.1). Taxonomy (NCBI): domain Eukaryota; kingdom Metazoa; phylum Arthropoda; class Insecta; order Hymenoptera; family Formicidae; genus Polyergus; species Polyergus mexicanus. The sequence continues at coordinate 2,034,964 of NW_027223345.1, forward strand.
TTGAACCTTGGGGGACTCCCCTATAGGAAATTAAGGTGTTGGTAATTTCTCCATTGATCACAAATTGTAATTTCCTCACGTGAATGAGGTTATATATAAATTGACACAGTTTGGAAGGGAGACCGAGTTCAATTAAGTCTTCTATAAGGATGTTAGGAACAACGTTGTCAAAGGCTCCGACAATGTCGAGAAACAAGCAGACTGTAGGTTGATTGAGGGCGAATCCTGTATAGATGTCGGTAAGCAGAGCACCGAGATTGTCGTGGCAGGATTTTCTTTTTCTGAAGCCAAATTGTCTTGATGGTAGAATTTTGTTTTTTTCCATCCACCATTCGAGGCGAGAGTGAATAAGTTTCTCCGTTAATTTTAGGAGGCAGGAAGTGAGGGAAATTGGTCGGAATTTCCCCGGGGAGTTTTTTGGAATTAGAAATATAATGGATTGTTGCCAAGAGTCGGGGAAATTTCCTTCTTCAAATATATTGTTTAGAATGTCTAACAAGATTGGAAGGTATTGGTCCGGCAAGAGGGAGATCATTTTATAATCGATTCGATCCGGTCCTGGAGAGGATTTTGTTTTGAGGTTTTTTATATGACTGATAAGTTCGGAGATAGTGAAAGGTTTATCGAACATGTTGCAGGATGTAGGATTAGGAAAATCTTCAGAGGAAAAGTATTGTTTGCAGAGGGCGGAGGGGGGGGGGGCAGAGAGTTGAAATTAGGTTTCTTGTACCTTCAGGAATCTCGAGGTTAGAAGAATTTTGAAAGGAAGGCAGGCCCAGATGCCTGGATTTAAACCTTTTGATCATCTTCCATAACTGCTGTATAGGGGTGTGGTCATTTAAGATACTACAAAAATTTCTCCATCCTTTCCTCTTTGCTGATTGTAGAGTGCGTTTGACTATTGCTTCCGATTTTTTCATGTTTAGGTAATTGGAGAAGGAGGGATTACTTCTATATAATTTAAGAGCTTTTTTGCGGTTAGATGAGGCTGTTTCGCATTCGTCATCCCACCACGGGGCGGGGAGAGTGGAGCGCTTGGGAAGGAGTTTTAAGGTGGATGGAGTTCTGAAAGCGGGAATGATTGGGGACTTGCTCTAAGATGTGTTTAGTAAATTTTTCGTATTTTTCAATGGTGGAGGGTGAAGTGGAGATAGCATCTAATAGAGAGGAAAAGTTTTGGATGAGATTTGAAATGAAATGAATTTAATCAGACTTCTTCATCTTGATTTTATGAGAAAAGAAGATACGTCCTTTGATTTTACAGTTTATTGAAATGAAAATAGGGAAATGATCGCTGAAGTAGAGGTCAGAGAGAACTTTCGGTTCGCACAAACAGTATAGAGCGGGAGACGCAAAAGATAAGTCGATGACGGACGTGGCCTGATTAGGACGAGTAAGGAAGGTGGAGGTGCCGTCATTAAGACAGATGAAGGAATGCTCTACTGCTGAGGCCAGCAGAGCTGCGCCCGAGTTGTCTATACGGTTAGAACCCCATTCCGTGTGATTACTGTTAAAATCACCGATTAGAAGGGAAATAGGGTGGGAATTGGCAAAATTGAACAAATCGTTCCATTCTGAGGCTCGAAGGGGGGATTGGGAAAATCTGTAAATTGAGGTGATTTGGAAGAATTGATTTCCGATTGGTATGATTAAGGATTGGCATTCAAGTTTGTTGGGAATTTGAAAACAGTCATTTAGGATTTTGAAGGGAATATTGTTTTTAACAATAAGGGCGAGCCCTCCTGAGTTGCGTGACAGACTGTCTTTTCTGATAACGTGATAATTTTGAAGAGGGAGTAGGGAATCTGGGTTGAGCCAGGTTTCGGATAAAGCGATAATAATGTCGAAATCCTCTGCAATGGATCGAAGGGAGTCGATTTTGTTAGAGATAGAGTGGCAATTCCATTGTAAGATTTTGAGAGGAGAGGAGAAATCTAAGGTTGTGCCTGAGTTAAAAGGATTCATGATAAATGGGAGACGTAGGAGTGGAAGGGCATGCGATGAGTAGGTCTTGAATAATTTTTTTTAAGTCGTCATATATCCCAAAAGCTTTAAGGAATGGGGAGATTTTTTCAAATAAGATTTTTATGAGTGGAATAAACGGGGAGAGGAAAGACTGGAGCTCTGGGGAAGAGGGGAAGAAGAGGGGGGCGGGAGAGGCAGAAGGAGGGGAGGAATGCATAGAGAAAGGGGGATCAGGAGAGTGGGGTAGGGTGGAGGAGAAAGGAGGGTGGATGGCTACGTCATTGGAGTATGATGGGAGACGTCCGTCTGGTGAGATAAGAAGGGCATTAGGAGGAAAGCTTTTGTTGGCTGTGGGGCCAGGACCCTGGTTGCCTTGACTGAGATAAAGAGGAGACAGAGAATTTTTTGGGGAGGAGGGAGAGGAGGAGTGAGTGTGTGAAGGCAAGTGCGGATGGGAGGCAGGGTTGTTAAAAGAGGAAGCAGGATGATGGGGATTATAATGAGGAAACTTTTGTGATCTGCTGACGGCCTGCGCATATGAGCGCGGGGAGGGAGAGGGGGATGTGTTGTATGAAGAGGTGGAGTACAGCATGTCTGGGGTGGAAGAGTTATTAAGATCGGGAAAGTTTGAGAAGTTAAAAAAGTTGGGGGTTCTGGAATCATTGCCGCGAATGATTTTTTTGGCTTCTATAATAGGGATATTTGTAAAGGTATTAATCGATGGGAATCAGGAAAGGCCGTTAATTCTCAAATGCGTATTTTTGTAGCGGGCGATTTATTCGTCTTGTCTTGTCGAAGGCTCGGGACTGACTCTCTCGTCGCATCCTTCCTTCACCTCGCCTATTTACATTTTCAAATCTATCTCGCTTTGTCCTTACAGTTCGGCCATCCTGACCATTAGGCCGTCCTCGGCTAACGCAGAAGCATACATGTCCATTATCAATACAATCTGTATCACGATGTGAAAAATTAACGTAATTCTTTAAATACCTTAAACACATACATGTGCGCGAAAAATAATTTCCTAGTTGTTGCGTAACCATGGTCGCATATCACACGCTTCCCATACCCCCTGATATGGTCGTTGAGTATTTAAAAACACGTCAGTATCCGTAATTAAGTAACGATTATTACGAAACGTCCGCTTAACTTGATAAGGTCCTTTAAACGTGGGTATTAATTTCTTTGACGCTCCCACGCTGCTATCATCATGACTAGGTCTCCGTCCCTATAGATCAATGCAGGGTTCCGTTTTTTATCAACATGCGTCTTATTGTACATTTGAGATTTACGAGTTTTATCGGCAGCGTCATTTCTAACTTTAATAATATCTACTCGCTCAGTATCGTCAGTATAGTGTAAATATTCCTTAAGACTATCGATGCATTTCCCGCGCTGATCAACCCCAAATAATAGCTGACTCGGAGTACAACCGGTGGTCTTACTAACTGAATTGTTTAATGCGTACTCTATTTCCGGCAAAGTGTCATGCCAAAACTTCCCCGTCGAGTCATCCGACATTTTCCCTAACATGGGAATTAGGACTCGATTGACGCGTTCCACTTGCCCATTGGCTTGAGGCGAACCCGTTGCTACCTTAATATGTTTTACATTATTTTCCTGCAAAAACTTCAAGAATTCGTTCGAGGTGAAACACGTCCCTCGATCTGTTACAATCACTAAAGGGCGACTATAATTATGAAAGTATTGTTTCAAATGGTTAATAGTTTCCTTGCTAGCTGTCGTTTTAACTGCATATAATTTTACAAATTTAGTGAAAGCATCAACCATAACCAAAATATGTCGCTTAATGGAATGTTCTATCGGACCTATGTGGTCAATATGCAAAGTAGCAAATGGAACGTTGCCTTTCGGAATCGTATTCAAAAATCTCTCTGCCTTCCCCGTCTTGGGCGCGTAAGCAATACATTTTAAACAATTTTTAATATGTCCCTCTATCTTCTCTCGCAATTTAGGAAACCAATAATTCTGCAAAATAGCTTGGCTAGTTTTCTCAACTCCAAAGTGTCCCATTTCGTCGTGATATTTAAAAATAACATTCTTTTCCATCATCCCAGGAACGTAAAACAATAGCTTATCGTTCTTTTTCCTATACACGAGTTCATTACGCAATTCGAAAAATTTACTTTCAGACTGTTCAAGTTGATTCCTCACTTCTACAATTTTCGAATCTTGTCCTTGGCTAATCGTAAGATTCCATTCAAAAGGATTGTCTTCCACAATTCCCACTGTTCGACTAAGTGCGTCAACGTGTTTCATCCGCATTCCGGGCCTATGTTCTAATTCATAATCATAATTAAGCAATTCTAACGCCCATCCTAGGGTTAATATCTTTTTTCTTTAAAGTCATGGCAAGAGAATTACAATCGGTAACAATTTTGAATTTGAGACCCTGCAGATAAACTCTAAAACGTTTTAGTGCATAAATTATTGCAAGAGTCTCCAACTCGTAGCTGTGATATTTCGCTTCCGTCTCCGTGGACCGCTTCGAAAAATAAAATACCGGATGGTATTTGCAATCCGATTTTCTTTGCATTAGAACCGCACCATACCCTATCGCACTCGCGTTACAATGCAATTCGGTTTCGTCTTTCGGATTATAAATGGCTAATATCGGCGCTGTACTAAGCTTGTTCTTTAACGCTTCGAAGACTTTAAGTTCATCTTCACCAAATTTAAATGCCGCGCTCTCTTTGGTTAGATCAGACAACGGCTTCGAAATCATGGAATAATCTTGAATAAATTTTCTAAATTACGAGCACAATCCAAGAAATCGCTGTAATTCGCGCTTAGTTTTAGGTACTGGAAAAGTAGTAACGGCATTGACCCCGTTTATCGTAGGCTTCACACCGTGCTCATTAATAAGATATCCGAGATACTCGATTTCGGTATATAAAAATTTGCATTTATCAAATCTAATCTCCAAGACCATTACCTCGAATAAACGCTTTAAGACCTGCAAATGATAATCTAACGTAGTGGTAGCGACGAGCACATCGTCCATATAAACTACAATATCTCCCGCTCTAATAAAATCGGATAGCGCATTATTTATAAATCGCTGGAAAGTAGATGGTGCAGTCTTCAGACCAAATGGCATTTTTAACCACTCGAATTGACCTAATGGCGTAACAAATGACGTGTATTTTACAGAATCTGCCGATACGTTGACATGATAGAATCCATCCTTTAAATCTATTAAACTAAAATGTTTTTTTCCGTTTAAGACTTCTAATTGGTCTTCAATTAACGGTAGTGGATAATTATCACGAGCTAATGCTTTGTTTAAAATTCTGAAATCAACACATATCCGTATCTCTCCGTTTTTCTTTCTCGGTAGAACTATAGGCGATGCATATTCCGAATTACTTGATCTAATATATCCTTTTTCAAGCAAGCGATCTAAAATATCTTGCAATTTTTCCCTCTCGCCATGCGATATTCTACGCGGTGTACAATGAAACGGTTGTGCGAATCTTTAACTACCAATTTCAACTCGGTTCGAACCCTAAGCTCCCTGGGTCGCTGTGGCTTAATATAATTATCGATGAATAATCGTCGAAATTCATCCCGAGCATCGTGTGACGCCCCCGAGTTTATATCTAAACAATCAATAGGATCACTCTGTGTCTCCGCAAGATTAATATTCATAATCTCCTGTTCCTCATCCGTCACATTAGCTTTTGTTAGTACTAACTCAAATTTTCGTAACGCACCGCGACCCAAGACAGCTGGCGTAATCATAGTATTTTCGGGCACAATCAAAATCGTCACATCTTTTCTAGAATCGCCACCCAGCGAAATACGAGCCTGGTGACTTTACCCTTAATAGTCAATTTAGAATTATTAATGCCGCAGTATCGATAATCTAATTCGTTCACCGGCTCAACATTCACGCCGTTAACAAATCTCTCTTTTAAAAAACTAACCGGACTTCCCGTATCCAACAAAGTGTCCAAGCATAAAACCTGTTAAAGACTAGACCCGGTTATCTCGAACGTAACGCTTCGCCGAAAATTCACCTCCGTCGCATAGTCTTCGTAAACATTAGCAACCTGCGGTTTGTCTCTTTTCGGACAATCATTGGCGAAATGTCCCATCTCCCCGCACTCGTAACACGATCCCCTCTCTCGCCTAGGCCGTCGGCACTCTCTCGATACATGCCCCATTCGATCACAATTATAGCACTTTACTTCACGCTGTCCGTCCAGATTTATTAAACGGTTTCCCCGTCGATTTCCATTTTTCTCCTATAGTACTGCGCCTTGAGCCATATTGTCATCAAGTTCATATGTTTGGCACAATAACCTGACCTGTTTTTCCCACTCGCCGAAGTCACGATCCGTTCCGTTGAATTCGCTTAGAAGGTCACCTACCGCTCTAATATTTACAGGCCTCCCGCTGTTTGAATTATTACCGGCTCGTTGAGAGTTCCTCAATATCTCCATCTCTTGCTGAGCAACCTCAAGCTCCCTTGCCATCAGAGCTCTCTCTCTCCGCATTAATTCTAATTCGCGCAAAGGAAAGTCGTTTCGATGGCGCATATCCGCCGATTCACGACGCAAATACGGCCTCCGCGTCGCGACCGCCTGGCTGTGCTCCCCTCGTTCGCACGAGTGGCCTTCACTTGGACACAGTACAATTGGACACGGTGCAAATGGACACGTTACAAATGGACACGAGATTGTGCACACGGTTCAATTGGACACAGTGCATTTGGACACAGTAATTTTGGATACAGTAGCTTTTGGACACATAAGAAAATACGCATCGTTTACTTGGACACCGCTCAATTGGACACTGTTCATTTGGACACCGTTCGTTTGGACACAGAAAGATGCGCACCGTTCATTTGGACACCGTTCGTTTGGACACCGTTATTTGCCCACCGTTCGTTTGGACACCGTTCATTTGCCCACCGTTCGTTTGGACACCGTTCATTTGCCCACCGTTCGTTTGGACACCGTTCATTTGCCCACCGTTCGTTTGGACACCGTTCATTTGTACACAGAAACATGCGCACTGTTTGTTTGAATATGTAACAGATGGAGAGAAATAAAAATCATTTTGGGAAAATATAATCAGTATTCTTATAACACTTTATACTGGTAAATCTATGTAAAATATGAAATCGTGAAAAGGAGATACATTTGAAGGTTATAATATCTGTCAAAATAAAATATATTCATACTTATATATCTCTGATACTGATGTCATTAATTTTACATTGCTTTTAGCACTTTGTTTAGCCTTTCGCATATTTGGATGTCATGCATGGATACAGTGGGTTCCGCCCCCCCCTGCGGGGGGGCTCCACTTCCGGAAGATATAATCTAACCCAAACCTATTTCTTATTTAAAACAAAAATTTGGTGTGGATTACGTCGTATAATTTAAATCAAATTTTGGTGTCCAAACGAACGGTGTCCAAACGAACGGTGGGCAAATGAACGGTGTCCAAACGAACGGTGGGCAAATGAACGGTGTCCAAATGAACGGTGGGCAAATAACGGTGTCCAAATGAACGGTGTCCAAATGAACGGTGCGCATCTTTCTGTGTCCAAACGAACGGTGTCCAAATGAACAGTGTCCAATTGAGCGGTGTCCAAGTAAACGATGCGTATTTTCTTATGTGTCCAAAAGCTACTGTATCCAAAATTACTGTGTCCAAATGCCCTGTGTCCAATTGAACCGTGTGCAAAATCTCGTGTCCATTTGTAACGTGTCCATTTGCACCGTGTTCAATTATACTGTGTCCAAGTGCACCACTCCCCGTTCGCACGGGCCTGAATGCTCCCGCGGTGCGTTATCCTCCTCTCCGAAACAACTCCCCTCCTCTTCATCCCGCGATGGCTCCCCTCGCGGCTCCTCCATCTCCGACATCCAGTCACCTGCCGGATTCGCCGATGCAATTCTCGCAACTAACTCCGCCTTCGTTCCCGCGGTTGACAGCTGATGATTTTTGAGAATTGTCTTTAATTGCACACTCGTGAGTTTACTCAGTCTATCCATAATATAAAGCTCAATTTAATGCTACAGTCCTGTCCCGACGTTCGCAACGCTGCTCCGATAATACCAATTTCACCTCGATGACAGTCAATATTTTGATATACTATTGCGACGGTTTAACGATACCTGTCCAATATGGCGATCGAAAATTCCAGAATACAGTTTGATTTCTTTGTTCCCTTCTCTTAAAACGGCGATCGAAAAATTCAGGTCCAAACTTCTCAGCAATGCTTAGACCATCGACATCCTCTCGAATCCCGGTCTCCACCCAGAAACTCCACCGCCGTCGTCACTCAACAGTCAATCCTTTTCAAAATTCGCATGCGATACATGCAACGATGCCACGTACAGCACACACGATTCACACGCAGTCTCAAATTTTACAACGTCTATCATAAACAATGCACCGTAATTTCTTTACCGCGGATCGCAAGTCACAGATCCCGCTTCTGAGAATAATGTAAAGGTATTAATCGACGGGAATCAGGAAAGGCCGTTAATTCTCAAATGCGTATTTTTGTAGCGGGCGATTTATTCGTCTTGTCTTGTCGAAGGCTCGGGACTGACTCTCTCGTCGCGTCCTTCCTTCACCTTGCCTATTTACATTTTCAAATCTATCTCGCTTTGTCCTTACATATTTTTGTGGGCAGCCAGTTCTAGTATGTTTTTCTGTTTGAGCCATTCGGGGCAGGAACGGTCATTAGTTTTGTGAGAGCCCTTGCAATTGATGCATGACGGGGGTTGGTTATTATTTGGGCAAGAAGAGATGTTGTCGTTAGATTCGTCCCCACAGAGGGGACAGCGAAGTTGTCCTCTACATTGGGGACTCCAGCCCACTGTGAGGGGATGAATGGAAGTGTTGGCTGCTCCTGTGGATGTAATAACAATTTCAAATGGTCTTTGACAGGATTTGGTGTATCTATTGTTGAGAACTGTGTCTGGAATGATTCTAGAAGCATTGAGTTTTTTTGGGGCAGAGTTGTCTTCTTCTTGAGATTTTTGAATTTGCCTCTTTAGAGACGAGGAGCTTAAATCACTTGAGACACTTGGAATTATTGGATCTAGAGAGACAGTTATTTTTTCGGACTGAATTTCTTGTTTGGAAAGTAGCGAGGGAACTTCGTGTGAGGTAGATTCGACATCCATATCACTATCGGAAGAATCGTTAGCCAGTGGTTTTAATGGTTTAAGATTGCTAGCGATTAAGTTAAGAATCGCTTCTTGAGTTTCAGGATCGGTTGCATTATCGCTAATGTTTGGGAGGGAAGGTCCTCTTTTTTTTTAACGGGCGACCGCGACCGACTGCTAACCCGCGGAGGCGGCATGGTAGCATTTAGGATAAACGGTGTGCTATGTTAGTTTAGTACGCAAGTGGCCAAAAGAGAGAAAAAGTATATCACGCTACGACACACAAAGGAGTGGATGATGTAATATGGCGGGCACACGCCGGACAAAAGCCCGGTACTTAGCCAGCCTAAAATTACATGTCACTCGATCCTTGGATTAATCCGAGTATAGTTAAACACTTTGATGAAAAGTGAGGCGAGCTCTGAAAAGAGCTGTTGTACTGCAAAACTGGTTAAACTGAATTGTTTAGCTAACTCGTACACTTATTACACAAATTCGACACCGAAAACACGTCCGCACTTGACCGAGGCCGGAACGGAAGTACGAAACGACATGAGCATAAGCTATACGACATGAGCAGAAACATAGACATAGGCCGGTTTTCATAGTCCGTTCTTATATCCAAGATCTTAAATATGGTCTTGGGTCTTGTGTCGTCTTAAGATTCCATTCAACCAATGAAATGGCCGCATTGTATCTTAAGACCGTACTTAAGACAATCTTGAATATAAGAACAGACTATATATATATAGTATATCTAGACCAAGCGTTTGCATTTATTTAAGGAGTGGGGGTAAAGATGTAGAAAAGGACATACTCTGTTCCGTGCCCCTTGCGTTCTCTCTCACTCGCATGTAACATAACGAAAAAGTACGCTATGCTACGCGCGAGCGAGAGAGAACGCAAGGAGCACGAAACAGAGTATGACCTTTTCTACGGGTATCTTTACCCCCACTCATTAAATAAATGCAAACGCTCGGTCTAGCTATAGCTATACTATCGCTGCGTTTCGATATTCACTGCCAATAGTGAAGATATAGTTTACGTTACGTACATTATAGATTTTCAGTACTGGCAGTGAATATCGAAACGCAGCACATGGCTGGTATTCATAGTCAGTTCTTATTTCAAGACCGTCTTAAGTAATGTCTTGAGATGCTAATACGGCTCTGTGATTGGTTTAGGACATCTTAGGGCTTGAGCAGAATGGTTGATTTGATAATGTCTTATGTCTTTGTCTTGAAGTAACGCACAATACTGTCCACAAAATAGTATTGTGCGTTACTTCAAGACAAAAACTTAAGTCATAAAACATTGTCAAGTCAGCCATTCTGCTTAAGCCCTTAAGATTGTCCTTAAGGCGGTCTTAAATATAAGAACTGTCTATAAATACCGGCCTATGTCTATGAGCAGAAACGAAGTTAAAATGGCGATGGTCGCCTTCTTCTCTTTTTCCGCGAAAACCGTGAGCGCGAGAATGCGTTCAGGAGAAAAAACAGTTCAGTGAGCGCTCAGTGGTTCTTTAATCTGATTGCTTTCAGTTTCTCGTTGGATCTAAGTGTAGAAACCAATGAGCGCTCACTGAGTTATTACAAGTGATTTTTCTCTTAGGTATCGATCATGTTATTTTTCCCCTAACGCGGAAACGTGAAAAGTGAACAATTATGCCATTAATTTCAATGGTAATATTTTTCACTTTTCACGTTTCCGTCTTAGGAAAAAGATTACATGGCCGATATCCTGAACACAGCCATATTTAACATACTTTCTGTTTATTAATACTGTATTCATCCGCGTTCGATATCCGACATTTCCAATAAAAGAGCTCGCTTTCTAAAAACAAAAATGTTGCTTGCTAGAATTTTTAAAAAGCAAGCTCTTCTATTACAAATCAGATATGTTTAAGTAAGTATTGTCTTGAGATGCTAATACCGCTCTGTGATTGGTTGACATCTTAAAATTGTACTATAGACCGGTATTCATAGTCCGTTCTTATATCCAAGATCGTCTTAAATGTGGTCTTGTGTCATCTTAAGATCTCATTCAACCAATGAAATGTCCGCATAGCATCCGTCCCTTATATTCCGTCTACATATCTTATGTCTATGGTTGTCGCGGCAATAGAGAAGAAGGCGAACATCGCCATTTTAACTTCGTTTCTGGACTTCCGTTCCGGCCTCGGTCAAGTGCGGACGTGTTTTCGATGTCGAATTTGTGTAATAAGTGTACGAGTTAGCTAAACAATTCAGTTTAACCAGCTTTGCAGTACAACAGTTCTTTTCAGAGCTCGCCTCACTTCATCAAAGTGTTTAACTATACTCGGATTAATCCAAGGATCGAGTGACACGTAATTTTAGGCTGGCTACGTATCGGGCTTTTGTCCGGCGTGTGCCCGCCATATTACATCATCCACTCCTTTGTGTGTCGTAGCATGATATACCTAATAAACACATGATGGTATATTAAGCGTTTATTAAACGTAGAATTAGTATAAAAGTGGTATAAGTATACCAGATAAACGTTTTAATTTTTATGGTTTTTATACGATCATATAATATACGATAATGATATCCGTTTTTATTATGTTTTTATAATACAAAACGAATTTTATACGTTGAAAAATAGTATACGAGTATACGAAAAGAAAGATTTAATTTTTAGAATGTATCTATGTCTATTTTATTCCTTAAAATCGTATATTTATGTAATCGAAAAAACGTTTATTGAAAACGTATATAATTTATGAAAAAGATCTCATTTATAAATGTTTAGAAAATACTATTGTATAAATAATATAATCTATGTTTTTAAAACGTCAATAAACTGTTGCACAAAAATAATATATACACACATGATTTTACAACTAAAATATTATACGACTAATAAAAATATTTTAAATATATTTTATATTATTTATATTTAACGATATATTAAGCTAAATAGAGATATGTGCTCAACATTTATAATGATTACACGAACTTCCTTTTATAAACGTATAAAGATATCGCGTTATACAACTATTCCTAATATCCATGTCATGATACATATATATTTTGAATTTTGATTATAGTATTAATAATTTTATGGATTTCTCATTAAACTAATGTGACACGCAATTTTATTGTTATGATAATAATAATAATAACGTCTTTATTTAACCGAGTTTACAATAAATGGTAAAGTACATCAGTACAAATATTTACTCGGCTCAAATGGCGAGAGGTACACATTCCAATGGCTGTTTTACAGCCGAATGAGATATATTATTACATTAAAATATAAATATTTTAATGATTTATAAAATATATCGCATGAATTATATACAGCTCATTGGAATAATCATTGCATTTGAATATGTGTAAGTGTATTCTGAAGTGCGTATGTTTCATTTTCTGTGAAGGAAAGTGAATTTGGTTCAAGTGCACATAGATATATGTTCAATGGTAAGTAAAATTAAAAATTTACTAAAACAGCTTCATAGTATTGCCGGCAACAAAGAACTATATTGATATTCGTCTTTTGTTAAACATAAGCATCTCGATTCCGCGGTGAACTAGCTGTCCGGCTGCCGCTACTGCCATAGCTGTGTTGCCACACGAGATCCTGGCTCACACGCACACAATCAGAGAACCCCGTACATGTACTGTGCAGAGCTCTCTGCGCAGTACATGTACGGGGTTCTTTGATTGTGTGCATGTTAGCCGGGACCTCGTTCTGGTAACAAGCTGCCATATCACTTCAGTCAGTGCCGACAGCTCCACGGATCAAATAACATTCCTAAAGCTTAAGATCTTGTCGGATTTTTGTATTTTATTTTATTTCGTGTTTAACTGTCGCAAGTGTGTGTACATTTTGGCATTTTCTATCAATATTCGTGAATTGACGAAATAATTAACAAATTGAAAGTTTTAAACTGCGGAGAATAGTGCCGAAAACTGCCGCAGGGAACGAGTTTGCGATCATTCGATCCATTTCTTAACGATTCCATCGGTGATATTGAATTTCGACAGCGTGTTCAAAGGTGAAAATCTTATTATTGTATTTTTATATTTTGTTTCGCTTCTTTTTTCTATTTCGTTTAACTGCAATGAAAGTATTTATACATTATTATTTATACATTTTGTTATAGCCCGAACAGGCTATACACGAATTATTAAATATATTATTCTAAATACATATTATTTTATATGATTGCTCAACGTGTAACGCGAATACAGATCACGTTACGAGCGTTGACCGAACAAAGCGCTGACAACGCGAGCCACGCGCTAAGCCCGAGCGACCGTGCAATCATTTTATTGCGAAAACGCGGAAATCAGGGCAAGCGGAAGAAGGACATTGCGAAAATGCAACGTAGAAGTCCTACTTAAAAGCGAAATAAAAAGGAATAAAGAAATTGCGAAAGTGCAAGCAAAGAAGTCCTACTTAGAACTTCTTAGCTTGCATCCGGATATTGCCAAAATCAAGCGACACGACACACAGCCTTGTCGCTAAACGACCCCCTCCCGGGTAGCCAAAGGGAGTTAATAAAAAGGCCCACCGCTAACGAACGATAGGCAGTCTTTACCATTAATATTACGCGGGCAATCTTTATTCCTTTACGCGGGCAATCTTTATTCCTTTACGCGAGCAATATCTCTAACAAACGCGAGTGTCAAAACGAGTATCAATAATTATTATAATATTGAATAGCCACGCAGTCGGCAGAAATATACACGAAGAAGCGAGAGGCGAGTCTCGAGACCGAAACTCGACTCTAGACACGCGCACGTTAAGATAACCGTTATCGTGATACGCGACGCGAGCGAAAGTGCGGGAACATTGTAAATAAACCAAACCACAAATAAATCTGATAATAATCTATTTATTTAATGTCGAAAGTGTCCGAATTATTTAAATAAAGTTCTCAGGCGGAGCCCGAATTCCCAAATTCCTTCCGGCAAACGATCCCAACTACCGTGCCTGTCCGGAGGCACAACAATTTCATATTAACATAATTAATGGTTTTAAGGTTTGTTTTATTACGTAAGAGGTTTTTTCTGATTTATTATTTGAAGATTTATTAGTTGGAAAGACTATTTATTACGCATATGTACCAAACGTTTTTCACATTAGATTTTAAACATTAATTTATATGTTCTCACGCAAATTGATGAAAGTAATGATATTTTTTCTTTATTTTAAAATTATTGTTGGGTAAATGTTCAGATTAACTTACACTTCACGGATCATTTCATTTTTACATATATTATAGAGGGCACATTCTATAATATATGTGAAAATGAAAACGATCCGTGAGGTGTAAGTTAATCTGAACATTTACCGTAGTAGTATATTTGGATAAAATATGATCTATTAATTTTTCGAAATAAGCATTACCTCTGAAAAAGTGCGAACAATTTAGTAAAACATAGCGCTTTTCATTGTGGCTAATTTTCAACTTATTAATTAATTAATTTAATATTAACAATTCAATCAATTAAACAGGAAATTTCAGATTTAAACAAATAGAACAGACTCTCTCAGTATATCTCAGATAAATTTTATATTTTTATATTTCTGTTTTCTCAAATACACCGTGTATTTAAAAAATTCATTTATATGTTATTATACATATATTTATTATTATGTGTTAATCAGATTTATGTATAGATATTTTTAACATTTTATATAAGAAATATATAGAAAATATTTACATTCTATGTATCTTGTTACAGGTATTTTAAGAATTGTTTACGTTACAATAGACATGTGAATGTTATATAAAAAAAATATCAAATTTTATATTCAATATTATATTATTGTTGTTCAATGTTTTCAATCGTTACATAAATCATTTAAAAAATGTGTGAGAATACAAAGCTTCTGAGTAATCGACAGTTGCGTCGAAGGATAAATAATGCAGTACAAAACATATTATTGCCCTCGTGTACACAAGCAAATGACTCTAATTCTACTTCTACAAATACGCAAAATTTATCACCTATACGCTATGCAATTGGAAATAATGAAAGTATTACCGATGTAGATACAGTAAATGCCACTAATGAATCCCCTTCCACATTAATGCTCACAGAATTAAACTCTAATAACATGGATGATGCATATATGTTATACACTGACGACAGTGATATTTCTAGTGCTGAGAATGATGAAAATTATCATGATAATGGTCTTATAAGGCATACATTTGTAATAAATCCAATCAATTTTACGAATAACTTGCGTAGGCTAGCAATCGATAATAATTTAATACACACAGCGTTAAATATGATTTTGGAATTAATTAATCCAGCCTATCCCCATTTTATCACGTACTGCCAGAACTCTATTGCGTACTCCTAGGAAATTGGAAACCATTTCTTTTGATAATGGCGAGATGTATTATTATGGCATTCAAAAATGTTTAACACGTAGATTACAGAATGGCGGATTGAATGGCAAAATTTCAACTATCAATTTAATTATAAATATTGACGATTTACCCGTATTCAAGAGCAGTAGAATTGATTTGTGGCCAATTTTAGGTCGTAGCGATGATATTGTAGATTCATGTCCATTCATGATTGCATGTTTCTGTGGTGAAGGAAAACCAATAAATCTTGAAAAATATCTAAAGCTATTCATTGAAGAAATAATTTCCTTACGAGAAAACGGGTTTCAATATAACGGAAGAACATGCTATGTTGAAATTGAATGTTTTGCGGCTGATGCACCCGCAAGAGCCATGCTAAAGATGATCAAAGGGCATACAAGTGCGTACGGATGCGAAAGATGTACTATTAAAAGAGTAAAGAATCAAATTTTTTTTCCAACTAAAATAAATAATTTGGTAATTTTGAGAACAAAATACGATTACATAGGTGAGAAGACTAATGATAATTATGTGAAAGGAAAATCGCCATTACTTACTTTAAATATAGATCTCGTGAAGCAGTTTGTATTGGATCCCATGCATATAATATACCTAGGTATTACGAAGCGTTTACTTGTAAAGTATTGGATAGAAGGAGGGCGTCACTGTAAACTCTCCCGACAAAATCTTGCAGCAATTGATTATAATATACAGACAATACGTACATTCGTCACGTCTGATTTTTGTCGAAAACCTCGAGCTTTAGTAAACTTAAAAAAATTTAAAGCAACCGAGTTTCAATTCATTGTTTTATATAGCAGCGTAATCATTTTCTACAATATTCTTGACGACATAAAATATCGACACTTTTTGCTATTTCATGTAGCAATTACTATTTTATCTAGCGCACCTTTGATCGTGGCTTACATACACATAGCTGAAGAAACTATTAGGAAGTTTGTTCTCAAAGCTGCTGAAATATATGGTGAGGATTTTGTCGTGTATAATGTACATTCATTACTACATCTTTGTGCAGACGTACAAAGATATGGTCCATTAGAAAGATACAGTTGTTTTCTTTTCGAAAATTATCTTCAATCTCTAAAAAGATGAGTTCGCTCTAAAAAATTATCTTTGCATCAAGTATGCAACCGAATTGCAGAAGAAGAAAATATCGATGTTAAAATTAAATCTTCTGTAACTTCAACTTACTTTCCTAAGCAACTTTTTTTTCCCAATCCAAATATGGGAAAAACCCCGAAACCTTCTTTAAAAGGTAATCGAAGGCATTTATGGGATATGTCGTCAACAAAAAACATAGTAGAAGCATTAATGTTAATACTTTTTACATAATAAATTCCCAGTTTAGATGAATGTATGGGATTTCGATATAGATTCTCGACGTACTTAAATATAGTCCCTATACATTTATATTTACCATCGATGAAAATAATCTCTTTGATCACATATATTTGATTGCCTACTGCTACAGTATTATCATTTTACATGTGCAAAACTAATTTATAAAAACATGAAAATATCAGTAAAACTTCCCGATAATACTGTAGCAGTAGGCAATCAAATATATGTGATCAAAGAGATTATTTTCATCGATGGTAAATATAAATGTATAGGGACTATATTTAAGTACGTCGAGAATCTATATCGAAATCCGATACATTCATTTAAACTGGGAATTTATTATGTAAAAAGTATTAACATTAATGCTTCTACTATGTTTTTTGTTGACGACATATCCCATAAATGCCTTCGATTACCTTTTAAAGAAGGTTTCGGGGTTTTTCCCATTATTCACCAAGTTGCGTAATAATTTGTTGAAACTATTATTATATTTGTAATAAATTGATATAAATATTATTTTATTTGTGGCGGCTCGAGAAACCACCACAATTACGCTCGAACTACCCGGTAGACGCGCGAACGAATTCTCACGCGCGGAGCACGTGAAACCCGCGCGCGAGCACCGCGCGAGCCACGAAGGCTTACCGTGAGGCGGCCACGAGCGGGAGTGGGCGCCAGCAAGTGAAATCCAGTGAGTGGGGCTTATAAGACGGCGCACGGCGAGAAGCCTTCAATTCGCAGCCCGCTCTGACTGCGGAGAGGACCTCCTGCCCGTCAGTCAGTTCGAGCTCACGAATTCTTTTGAATTAGCGACAGCCTACGCTGCCTCCTGTAGTACCACAGGACCTGAGTCTTCCTCGACCACAGCTGCCTCCCACTTCACCCGGGACTAGTCGGCAGCCCATCAGTGGGGGAGAAAAGACACCAGGACTTACAGGCAACCATACGTGTACGAGCTTCAGGGAGTGGACGCTACACCCGATAGAGCTGGCGCCTGTGGAATTCACCCGACCGCCACGCTTTTTCCTGAGTCAGTGGGACATCAGGGTACGGCGATACACATCACCATCGACGCCGTGGAGCCTGCCGCCACCGCTATTATCACCGCTAGCGGCCTCTCCACTTCACCATCGAGACAGTTGGACACAGTCGCAACCGGCAATACGAATCCATCGCGGTACTCAGTACCCCTCACGGGAAGTAGCGGACAGCGGTACTCAATCCGACAGTGACTGGGAGACCAACACCCAGGAGGCGGCTACGCAGACAGGGACGGACCGGGAAGAGCCTGGCTATACGCACCCCAGGACTACACCAACTCTTCCATCCTCGCCCGAGCTACTGCGCATCGGTTCCCTCCACGTAACCAAAGCCGAGCCGCGTATCACTTGGCGGGAACGCACACCGCGTTAACCCGTAAACGGCCCTTTTCAGGGCTACCACAAACCAAATAACTGTAAATATACTATAAATACATTTTATCATTGACAATTAGAAAAGAAGTCTCGTGATTGACTTCACCTCTGTACGCTCGACCTATTCCTCGCGCCATCTTCTGAAGGCGAACACGCCTCTATAGTACCCCACATATTTAATATTATTTTGTTAATAAAAGTTCATGAAAGTATCAAACGAAACAGAAGTGAACAATTTTGAATATAGCTTTATGTTACAGTCTTTGTACGTATGAAAAACGGAAAATATTTTGGAAAATCAATAAAATTATATTGAGTTTAAGTTATTGCAGAATCTACAATAAGGAATTATTTTGATATTGGAATCGCGATTAATTAAAACGTATTTAAATAAAAAATTTTTTTATAAGCATTCATCGTATTTGAACATATATAATCACAAATTCGTTTAATATCGTGCTTTCTTGTGAACAACAATAAACTGTAGATATATAATGTAAAGTTGTCGAAAAAAGTAGTAAAATATAATTATATAAAATATAAAAAATCCATAGGAACATTGAATCATGTCTCCAAACGTAAACAATAAAAAAACATATGCCCTTGTGGAATTTTTAAATGGCAAAAAGAAAGAGTGTGCTGTCGTCCCATTGATTTGGCTGATAGATGACCGAAAGATATGTTATTGGCCAAAGACTAAATCTCAAGAAGTTTTTGATGAACTGGTATTGGATAATGAACCATATGACGCTACATGGATGAAATATAAAGTCCACCGAGTGTTAAAAGTTTCAGGTGAGAATTAGTGTAAAGAAGAAATATATAGACAATAGATTTTTATTTTTATTTATATATTGGTATTTCATGTTCATTTTTATTTCATTTTTTAATGTAAGCAACTGGAATATTTGTTTGTGCTATTTTGCCCTTTTTACAAAATGTAAAGATTCTTCATTCCTTTATAGTTTATTCTTTTATGTTATAACATTCATATATTAGATACATAAAATATTAAATCACATGTTGAACGTTTCTTTATTGAAGTTTTAATTAAATATACATATACCTTATTTTTTATGTAATAATGTAACATATACTTGTTAATGTACTTATTTCTTGTTCTGCATAATTCTGATTTGATTAAGATTTTATATGAGCATTAATTAAATAATGCAGCAGGTGAAAAGAAAGTTTATTCTTTTTTTACTCTGCGATGTAATGTAAATATTATTCAGAACTTTTATGATTTATGACTTTAACTTTAACCAATATTGTCTGGATAAAACTATTTGGAAAATACACAAATATTATATTTTCGGTTATGAATATAAAAAATGATATTAAATCTCTCTTAACTTTATATTCCTACTTCGTACATAATAAATAATCATTTAAGTTTAACATTTTTAAAAGCTTATTTTTATAAGAAGAGATGCGTTAATAAAGCAATTAATGTTATATTGAGTGTACATTCTCAATGGATGTACCTTAGTCAAAAGTGATGTAAAATTGAAAATAATGGGTTTCTAGATATCTGCAAGATTATTGTAATCTGCAAGTTTTAAAAAGATATATTGGAAATTTTAAATAGATCTTTTCTTACAATTTTTGCACTTATTTTTAATTACTGATAAAAAAAATATTTTACCTCATTCTGAATATACTGAATATATTAAATTTCTATTTCTTTGAAAATTTCTACCTATCATATAATTATTTAAATATCAATATTAATATAAAATTTAAAATAATATTAATATTAAGGTTTAAATGTTAAGATAAGAAAGAATGTCCACGGACCTTTGAGATATGGCACAATTGTTATTAATAAATAATACTAAATAAAATGTCAAAATGAAGAAATGTACACAGATTTTTGTGATATGGCACATTTGTTATCACTAAATAAGAAAATAATTTTGATTGGAGAGAGGTAAAATTATAACCTACCATCTTGTTATCTAGATATTTAATATTCACCATAATATCAGGTTTTATTAAATATTGGTAATTGTAAATTACCAAGTTGATAATTTACAATTACTTCTTTAATCGAGGGTTCTTTCTTTATTTATTATTAACAACTGTGCCATCCTGCACAGATTTGTGTACTCCCTCATCGTAACTATTATTTATTAAATTCAATAATCCATTAATGCACATATAAATACAAATTTTATATATACTTACATATATATAATTTTTATACAATTATATTGTATAAAAACTGATTGCAAATATTTCAACAATTTCTGTGCATTTTTATTTTGCACCAATACAACCTTAATTATACTGGATTCTCATAAAGACTGAGTGCCATTCATTCATTCTACATTAATTATGTGCTTGAACCTACATATTTTCATAATGTTCAAATAATCCACTCAGATGACTATGGCGGTATTATGAAGTATATGGATATAATTTTGGAACACGGTTCAACAGAAGATGATGGACTGGATTGCATAGAGATCTCACAGAAAAAAATTGTTGAGCTATTTGATAATCGAGAAGAGAACGCATCTGATTCGTCCAATTCCTCCAAAAGAATGATTATCAAAACTAAATGCAGGAGTCAAAAGAATATGCAAGAAAGCATTAATCGCGAAGAGTCTGAATGTTCCTATTCAAGCAGCTTTGACGATTCTCGGGAACGCAATTCGAGCTCTAGCGAAAAGAATGTTAATGAAAACTTGAAAAATAAAAATGCGTCTACATCTACTTTACGTACAGACAGAAATAAATCAACCGAAAGAAATCAAAATCAACCTTCAAATGTTGATGCCAGATATAATAGTGGAATTATTCCACATTCTGAAAGTTAGTATATGTAAATAAATGTTTCTAGTCATAGAAAAATATTAATCATTTTATTCTTTAAAATTTACATTATATATTAAAATGTTTAATTATTATATCGATTAATTTAAAAAAATATACTTGCATATTCTATTTCCTAAATCTCAAATGTAGAGCATTTATGCATTTTTAGAAAGAAACATTATTTTATATACTGTTGGTTTTATGAATCTTAATTTATCAATTGTTATATCTGTTGTATAAGGGCGGGAGCACAGACTTTTGCACAGGCACATAACCATAAACATAAGAAAATTGATTGGTCCATTTTCTTATGCGTATGCTTATGAAGCAATCAATTTCCTTATGTTTATGATTATGCACTTATGCAAAAGTCTGTGCTCCCGCCCTTATACAATTTTTTGCAATAGAATTATGTTTGATAATGACTTAATATGCAATTGAATTCAAAATATGTGTGTAGATAACTTTCAATGTGTAATAAAACTTTTCGTATCAATATTTTTTTGTAAAAAACGTATCAGAATATCATTATTTTAATAAATGTAGAAATTGATATTGTATAATAGAAACCATAATAATTAAGTCTTTATCTTTCTTTTTTATTTTTCTGTAGAAACAATAAAACCAATAGTAAAGGATATCAGTTTCGATTATGTAGATAGAGTTAGGTATATATAAAATATATATTTCATTACAGATAAAATATTTATTCTAAATTACGATCTGATATTATTTTATAGGTTCGTCATCAAAGAATACACAAAACATTGACGTTGAATTTAACAGACATACATCGTCAAGACTGGAAGTAGGTGCAAGGACAATGTCTCAACAACAATTTCAAAAATATGTGGTAGAGCGAATGGAAAAGATAACGATTTTATCTGAGCAGAACAATGCCTGTATAAGTCGATTATTACAAACTATGTCGACATTTTTAAATCCAACATCGAAACCGGACGGATTGCCGGAGTTACCACTGAAAAGCGATGATGATTTCAAAAAATTGGAAGAACTGCTATCTAAAAAAACAGTAGATGCTGGGGATCATGAAATACTCGCCCCTGCTTACACCTATCTGGTACGGTTTAAAATTATGATAATCTCAGATACTCTCAATTGGCCGAGTCGCGTTTAAATACACGATGCGTCTCGCCGTTGCTGCACGCGATCTTTGCTTTATGTGACTTGGCGCGAGACACTACCGTGTTGATAATCACATCTACTTCTGTAATTTGAAAACATTTAAACTTGACTAATGTGGCAATCATGATTTTTCATAGAAAGGACGTCTTTCCACGATTGGCGGAGCTGACCAAAGAGCCAGCGTAATGAATATGCTAAAATTCGTAATCACAAACGAATTAGCGATGACCTACAACTGGAAAGGGCAGAAGAAAAGAAGTTTCGAAACCACAAAATTACGTGAAATTATCACAGGTATATATAATACAATCTTTTCAATTGGACATCAGATTGGACATTGAAACAAGTTCATATAATAACACTGTTACAAACTATTTATCTTTTATAAATCAATTACTATATTCTTTCTTTCTTCTGTCACAATAACTTTTTACAAAATTGCAATACTAGTTTTTTGACATTTTACATTTATTTTTATATATTATAAAAAAATATTTAAATTTCTTATAATTATTACATATATTACGAATTTGTGTTATTACATAAAAAAATTCAAAGCGGAGTTCATGAAAATTGAAGGATTATGGAATTTTTTGAAAAGCATATTTTTGTTTAGTGTAAGAAAAGCCCTGCAAGAAACACTCATTATTTGTTGAGAAATATAAACTTGATCAAAATTTGTTGTTTAATGTAATCTTTGTTTATTACTTTTTAAAATACATATTTTTAGTATATACAAATTTTTATTTTTTACAGATGCTGCTCAAATGCAATTTAAGAAAAACAATTCTTCTGATCAGTGTATTAAAGATGCCATACAATCGTGGCTAAAGTTGGCCAAAAGTCGTCACATGTACAATGCAAACGCAAGGAAAAACTGAAGAACAGGAAACTAATTTTCTTATTATTATGATTACTAACAATAACTTGAAATAACTCTATTATATAATAAATAAATATATTCTGTTTTATTATTATAAATACTAATCTTTTTATTAATTATGTAACGCATATTCTAAAAAAATAAAAGAAAATAAATTACGATTTTTATTTGTTACCATTTTATTTTATATTCAAGTGATATATATTATCTTCTTTACACTAAAATCTTATTATTTATTATTATTGTGTTGTAGCTATAAAATCGTATATAATATATTCATTTAAAAACAAAAATTGCTTGAAAGGATAATAAAGACAACGTATTTTAAACAGTCATTGCTCATATTCTTTTTTCACTTGCCGTTATGGTGCGTTATACTGATGTGGAATATCGTGACATGCTTTTAATTTATGGTGAATGTAGACGAAATGCTAGAGAAGCTGCTAGAGTTTACCGTCAAAGATACTATAATAGGCTCCATTATCCATCTCCCATGGTCTTCATTCGTGTATTTTATCGTTCAGGAGAGCACGGAACTTTTGCCGCTCACCGCAATATAAATCGGCCTCGTCCAGTTTGTAATGAGGGAATGACAATAAACGTTTTAGCAGCAATTACTGTGAACCCTCATTACAGTACACGACAATTGTCACGGGAACTTGGAACATCCAACGTAAATGTTTGGAATATTTTGTGTCGTCAACACCAACATCCATATCATATCCACTTACACCAAGCATTAACGCAGGAAGATTATAATAGAAGATTAGAATTTTGCCGATGGGCCTTACAGCGCTATGAAGAAGATGAAACGTTCTTTTCTAAAATATTGTGGAGCGATGAAGCTACATTTCATAACAGTGGCCATGTAAATCGTCATAATCTTCATTATTGGAGCGACCAAAATGCTAGATGGTTAAGACAAATTGATCATCAACATGTATGGTCGTTGAATGTGTGGTGTGCCATTATTGGTGACACAATTATCGGCCCATTTTTCTTCGATAATATCGTTAACGGACGAATTTTTTTGAACTTTCTGGTTGAGGAACTACCTCCTCTTCTGGAAGATTTGCCTCTAAACCTTCGACAGAACATGTGGATGCAACTTGATGGAGCACCTTGCCACTTTAGTGTAATCGTCAGACAACACATGAATGTTATTTTTCCTGACCGATGGATAGGTCGGGGAGGTCCAGTGTCTTGGCCTCCCAGATCACCTGATCTGACTTGCCTAGATTATTATTTGTGGGGTAGAATCCGGGAAATTGTTTATGTTAATCCTCCAACTACAAGAGAAAATATGATAGAACGAATACGCGAAGCGTGCGGAAGAATTTCAAGAGACGAATTACAAAGTGTGCATAATGGTTTCCAACGAAAATTACAAGCTTGCATAGATGTAAGAGGACAACATTTTGAACACTTAGATTAATGGAATTTAAAAAAAAAAAAAAAGAATTTGGTTGACTTCGATACTCTTTCTAAAAATTCTTTTTGTAAAAATTCTTTTATTTTTAAATGTGAAGATTTATGAATAAAGTTTATTTCTTATTTGCTTCATTAATTATTTTCTTTTTTATTTTTTGAGTCCTTTTGTTCCATTATTTGATCTTCAATATCGTAAGCTGAAGAGTTACCAAGTTTTTCTTGAATATCTTAAAAAATATTAGGTAAATAAAAAAATGCTTCAGATAAAAGTTGTTCAAGTTAATTAGTAGAAAAAGATGTTATAATAAAAAATATAGGTTTCCATTTAAAAAATTTATTCTTACCTCCACTTGATCTTGGAGACGCCGCCCAAGGTCATATGAATATTACTATGTTATGTCCCCCTCGAAACCCTACAACTTTGGTAGGAAACATTTTTTTCTAAAATGCATTGTTTACGAGATATTCCACCTGTTACGTTTGAAATTTAACACCCGGTATATACTCGTTATTCGTAAAAATTATGTATTCGTAAAACATAATTTATCCGTTTATCAAATACGATTTTAATTGGTTGGAGAATAGCATTAAAAATACGAATAAATGTAGTTTATGACAACGTATATCAACCGGACATCACAACTAAAATTATACGGAATTGATATACGTTGAATCTATTATATTTAGATACCCCGTAAATACTTAATTTAAACGTATAATATACCGTCGTGTGTTTATTGGGTACTTTTTCTCTCTTTTGGCCACTTGCGTACTAACCTAACATAGCACACCGCTTATCCTAAATGCTACCATGCCGCCTCCGCGGGTTAGCAGTCGGTCGCGGTCGCCCGTTAAAAAAAAAGAGGATCTTCCCTCTCAAACATTAGCGATAATGCAACCGATCCTGAAACTCAAGAAGCGATTCTTAACTTAATCGCTAGCAATCTTAAACCATTAAAACCACTGACTAACGATTCTTCCGATAGTGATATGGAAGTCGAATCTACCTCACACGAAGTTCCCTCGCTACTTTCCAAACAAGAAATTCAGTCCGAAAAAATAACCGTCTCTCTAGATCCAGTAATTCCAAGTGTCTCAAGTGATTTAAGCTCCTCGTCTCTCAAGAGGCAAATTCAAAAATCTCAAGAAGACAACTCTGCCCCAAAAAAACTCAATGCTTCTAGAATCATTCCAGACACAGTTCTCAACAATAGATACACCAAATCCTGTCAAGGACCATTTGAAATTGTTATTACATCCACAGGAGCAGCCAACACTTCCATTCATCCCCTCACAGTGGGCCGTCTCCTCAGCTCCACGCTCAAGAAAGACATTGCAGAAATTAAAAAACTAGGCTTCTCTAAAATATCTGCCCAATTCAAATCACGCGAGGCAGCAAACAACCTTATTAACAATCCAATCCTCAACGCCAATAATCTAATCGCCTATATTCCTTCTTACAGAGTTTCGAGACAAGGAATAATAAGAAACGTCCCTCTTGTCCTCGCTGAAAGCACTATCAAGGAAGAAATAGACTGCTCGGTTGGGATTAATTCTGTGCGTAGGCTCAATAGAAAGGTTATAGATTCATCGACAAGATCGGTAAGCTACGCACCTTCCAAATCCATCGCAATCATCTTTGAGGGACAGGACATCCCACAGTTTCTTTACTTGTACATGGTCAGGTACGAAATTTCTCTTTTAATCTCAAATCCGTCCCTTTGCTACTCCTGCTATCGCTATGGACACATCAAGTCCCAATGTAGAGGACAACCTCGCTGTCCCCTCTGTGGGGACAAATCCCACGACATCTTTTCTTGCCCAAATAATAACCAACCCCCGTCATGCATCAATTGCAAGGGCTCTCACAAAACTAATGACCGTTCCTGCCCCGAATGGCTCAAACAGAAAAACATACTAGAACTGGCTGCCGACAAAAATATCCCTATTATAGAAGCCAAAAAAATCATTCGCGGCAATAATTCCAGAACACCCAACTTTTTTAACTTCTCAAACTTTCCCGATCTTAATAACTCTTCCACCCCAGACATGCTGTACTCCACCTCTTCATACAACACATCCCCTTCTCCCTCCCCGCGCTCATATGCGCAGGCCGTCAGCAGATCACAAAAGTTTCCTCATTATAATCCCCATCACCCTGCTTCCTCTTTTAACAACCCTGCCTCCCATCCGCACTTGCCTTCACACACTCACTCCTCCTCTCCCTCCTCCCCCAAAAATTCTCTGTCTCCTCTTTATCTCAGTCAAGGCAACCAGGGTCCTGGCCCCACAGCCAACAAAAGCTTTCCTCCTAATGCCCTTCTCCTCTCATCAGACGGACGTCTCCCATCATACTCCAATGACGTAGCCATCCACCCTCCTTCCTCCTCCACCCTACCCCACTCTCCTGATCCCCCTTCCTCTATGCATTCCTCCCCACCTTCTGCCTCTCCCGCCCCCCTCTTCTTCCCCTCTTCCCCAGAGCTCCAGTCTTTCCTCTCCCCATTTATTCCACTCATAAAAATCTTATTTGAAAAAATCTCCCCATTCCTTAAAGCTTTTGGGATATATGACGACTTAAAAAAAATTATTCAAGACCTACTCATCGCATCCCCTTCCACTCCTACGTCTCCCATTTATCATGAATCCTTTTAACTCAGGCACAACCTTAGATTTCTCCTCTCCTCTCAAAATCTTACAATGGAATTGCCACTCTATCTCTAACAAAATCGACTCCCTTCGATCCATTGCAGAGGATTTCGACATTATTATCGCTTTATCCGAAACCTGGCTCAACCCAGATTCCCTACTCCCTCTTCAAAATTATCACGTTATCAGAAAAGACAGTCTGTCACGCAATTCAGGAGGGCTCACCCTTATTGTTAAAAACAACATTCCCTTCAAAATCCTAAATGACTGTTTTCAAATTCCCAACAAACTTGAATGCCAATCCTTAATCATACCAATCGGAAATCAATTCTTCCAAATCACCTCAATTTACAGATTTTCCCAATCCCCCCTTCGAGCCTCAGAATGGAACGATTTGTTCAATTTTGCCAATTCCCACCCTATTTCCCTTCTAATCGGTGATTTTAACAGTAATCACACGGAATGGGGTTCTAACCGTATAGACAACTCGGGCGCAGCTCTGCTGGCCTCAGCAGTAGAGCATTCCTTCATCTGTCTTAATGACGGCACCTCCACCTTCCTTACTCGTCCTAATCAGGCCACGTCCGTCATCGACTTATCTTTTGCGTCTCCCGCTCTATACTGTTTGTGCGAACCGAAAGTTCTCTCTGACCTCTACTTCAGCGATCATTTCCCTATTTTCATTTCAATAAACTGTAAAATCAAAGGACGTATCTTCTTTTCTCATAAAATCAAGATGAAGAAGTCTGATTAAATTCATTTCACTTCAAATCTCATCCAAAACTTTTCCTCTCTATTAGATGCTATCTCCACTTCACCCTCCACCATTGAAAAATACGGAAAATTTACTAAACACATCTTAGAGCAAGTCCCCAATCATTCCCGCTTTCAGAACTCCATCCACCTTAAAACTCCTTCCCAAGCGCTCCACTCTCCCCGCCCCGTGGTGGGATGACGAATGCGAAACAGCCTCATCTAACCGCAAAAAAGCTCTTAAATTATATAGAAGTAATCCCTCCTTCTCCAATTACCTAAACATGAAAAAATCGGAAGCAATAATCAAACGCACTCTACAATCAGCAAAGAGGAAAGGATGGAGAAATTTTTGTAGTATCTTAAATGACCACACCCCTATACAGCAGTTATGGAAGATGATCAAAAGGTTTAAATCCAGGCATCTGGGCCTGCCTTCCTTTCAAAATTCTTCTAACCTCGAGATTCCTGAAGGTACAAGAAACCTAATTTCAACTCTCTACCCCCCCCTCCGCCCTCTGCAAACAATACTTTTCCTCTGAAGATTTTCCTAATCCTTCATCCTGCAACATGTTCGATAAACCTTTCACTATCTCCGAACTTATCAGTCATATAAAAAACCTCAAAACAAAATCCTCTCCAGGACCGGATCGAATCGATTATAAAATGATCTCCCTCTTGCCGGACCAATACCTTCCAATCTTGTTAGACATTCTAAACAATATATTTGAAGAAGGAAATTTCCCCGACTCTTGGCAACAATCCATTATATTTCTAATTCCAAAAAACTCCCCGGGGAAATTCCGACCAATTTCCCTCACTTCCTGCCTCCTAAAATTAACGGAGAAACTTATTCACTCTCGCCTCGAATGGTGGATGGAAAAAAACAAAATTCTACCATCAAGACAATTTGGCTTCAGAAAAAGAAAATCCTGCCACGACAATCTCGGTGCTCTGCTTACCGACATCTATACAGGATTCGCCCTCAATCAACCTACAGTCTGCTTGTTTCTCGACATTGTCGGAGCCTTTGACAACGTTGTTCCTAACATCCTTATAGAAGACTTAATTGAACTCGGTCTCCCTTCCAAACTGTGTCAATTTATATATAACCTCATTCACGTGAGGAAATTACAATTTG
This sequence comes from Polyergus mexicanus, assembly GCF_030449975.1. Classification (NCBI taxonomy): domain Eukaryota; kingdom Metazoa; phylum Arthropoda; class Insecta; order Hymenoptera; family Formicidae; genus Polyergus; species Polyergus mexicanus. The sequence continues at coordinate 2,064,044 of NW_027223345.1, forward strand.
TGATCAATGGAGAAATTACCAACACCTTAATTTCCTATAGGGGAGTCCCCCAAGGTTCAATTTTAAGCCCTCTTCTCTTTAACATCTACATCTCTAAATGCCAATCAATCCTCAACAATAAATGCGAAATTCTACAATTTGCCGATGACATAGCCATTTTTGCCAGGTCCTCAAATATCGACCGATCTTTACAAACCCTAGAACAAGCAGCCAACAAGCTTGCAGCTCACCTGGTTTCTAAAGATCTCGCGATCTCGCCCACCAAGTCAGCTCTAATGGTTTTCTCCAGACGAAGAAAAAGTCCTCTCTTCTACTCAATCAACCTTCAGGACTCGGTAATCACATCATCTACGTCCCACAAATTTTTGGGTATCATTCTCGACCCCAAACTTCACGGCAACTTACATATAGAATTTCTATCTAAAAAATGCACCAAGCTGCTAAACATTCTTAAATCATTGCGAGGTGTCTGGTGGGGAGCCAACCCCGTGTTACTTCTCAACATTTACAAAGCCTTGATCAGAGGCTCAATTGAATACAGCTTTCCATACATTCGTTCCAACAATTTCACCCACTTGGAAAAACTAGAGAAAATACAAAAGCAAGCTATCCGCTTGTGTCTCGGACTAAGGCAAACAACTCCCTCGAACGTTTTACTTGCAGAATCCGGGATTGGCTCCCTTAGATACAGACTCATCTACCTAGCTTCTAAATTTTTACTCAAAAGTTTTGCCTCCAACGACAACTTGGTTATTGACAAGCTTTTTAACCTCCAAATTAGTCTCATAAACAATAACAAGTTCGATATTTCGACCAACTTCATCCTATACAGTTCATTCTTCAAACTTAAACTCTATAAATCTAAAATCGCTTCTTTCGACCAACTACCCGTGTACAATCACGACTTTGAAACCACTCTCGTCACAGCAGACATTCATATCACTCCTCCGGCAATCGTTGAAAAAATCAGACAGGCTCCCTTCCCTCAATTAATATTCATGGCCACTTACAATCATCTCATTCAAGAAAGGAAGTGTTTCTTCACAGACGCCTCCAAAACTGACTCTCAGGACTATATCGGCCTTGCCTTTTACTCCCATTCTCCACATACCAGTCGCCAATATAGAATTGACGGATACGCCTCAATTTTCACAGGGGAGACCTTTGCTCTACTCAAATGTCTCGACTACATTCTACAAAACAAAATAACGAATTCTTCTATTTTTACCGACTCCCGAAGCCTCGTTGAAATCCTGCTTTCGGTCAAACCGCTGAGAGACCTTAACTATTTAATTTTCGAAATTAAAGAGAGACTCAGATCAGCCTATCTCTCAAACTACAATATCTCTATTATTTGGATCCCCAGCCACTCAGGAATACTAGGTAACGAAACAGCTGACCTTTTTGCCAAAAGAGCCATCCGCACGGGTGAACTTGTCTCGGAACTCATACCTCATTGTGATTTCTACTCCTTGGCTCGCACTCACTACATCTCTTCTACTAACCGCACTCTAATTGCACAAGCTAATTTAAAAGGCAAGCATTACTTTAATCTAAACCCTTTCTTCCTTCCCCGTCCCTGGTTTATAAAGCTCGGCGTGGCACGGGAAGAAATTGTCACGGCTTGCCGCATCAGAAGCAATCACTACAATCTCCAGGCCAGTCTATTTCGCTGTCATATCACTTCTTCGTCTGCATGCGACTGCGGACACCCATCACAGGACATAGACCACACTCTATGGTTTTGTCCTCTTTACCAAAATCACAGGCCTCACATGCTTAAAAATCTAAAGGAAAAAACCAAGAAGCCCTCTCCTCTTGACATCTTCAAGCTTCTTTCAACATCCTCTGCGGGAATCATCTCATGCCTTGCAACCTTCTTCAAGAAATGTAACCTCAACATCTGAAGTCATAATTTGATCCAATCTCTACAGTATTACTGTCTCCATCATCTTTCGACTTGGCCGTGTATATATATATATATATATATATATATATATATATATATATATATATATATATATATAAATTTTTCTGTTATGCATTGAATTAAATAATGGATAATTATTATAACTTACAATTATAATATTTTTCAGATTACCATTGAAGCAATTTTTACTGATGGTTAATACAAGGAATGATATTTTTCAGATTGAACAATTGGCATCATTTGATGGTATGTAAATTATACTAGTATTAGAATTATTGTTCTTACTGCATCTTTTACACATTTAGCATTAAATGCAGCTGTCTGATTGTCAATTTGACACAATATACACGTTTCATCTATGTATAAGACAAAATTCAAAATAAAGACCATATATTTATTGTTACATTTGCTTAAATATGCGGTAGATGTAAATGTCCATGTAAAGCTACAATTTTATTTTTATAATCTATTAGACAATTGTTCCAAACATATATATATATATATATATATATATAATTACATTTTCTTTCAGATGAAGCGTTGTCATATGATGTACAAGTTGCAGACAGAACATTCTTTGCAGATGATTTTAACGTACCTATCCGAACAGATAAATATTATTCTTTTATTTATTTTTCTTGAATCTCGCAAGTATTAAATTCATTAAAATCTTTTCTTTATTCTTTAAGATTCAGAGACTGAACAATCTTGTTGTTTTCAGTATATTAAAATGAAAAAAAAAAAACATAAATAGCAAAGTAGAATTTTTTAAATTATATGATTTTATAATATGTTCACTTTTCAAAAAATATTTAATTTTTTTATTTTAGAGAGGATTAACATTCGATGCAGAAATAGAATTTCATTACCTTGTCTAGGAGAGAAAGATAATAACTCAGAAGCAAACGCAGGTAAAAAATATATGTCATTAATTTAATATTTTTCAAACGAATTTTTTAATTTTTCATTGATTATATTACTAATAATGTCTGCATATCTGTTGAGAAGCATTGCAGCTTATGAATACATGAAGCAGAATAAAAGTAACTCTCTTTCTTTCAGATAAGGGCTCAGAACCTGAGTTCAACGATAGTAACATGACGGCATCTACACAGAAAACAATTCCAACAGGACAGAACGAGACGTCTGAAATAGTATCCAATATTTCAACTTTGGAAAATAATCTCAGCAATATGCAAGGTAATCTTAGTACTATTTAGCAGTACGCAGCTACTGTAAAACATAAAGTCAAAGTTAATTCTTTTCACACAAATATATAAGCAATATTATAAATTTTATTTCCTTTTTCTCTTCACAGATGTTGCATCGATATATGAGGTGCCGGATGACGATTATGGATATTGGTATTCGGATAATAGTAATGCCTCCGAAGATCTTCCATTCCACACTATAAATTGGGATCTTGAAAACAGTCAAAATATATCAAGAGAGAAGCCTTCCGAAGATATTTGCACGCTGTGTTTGACCAATGAGCGAACATACATTTTTGTACCCTGTGGTCATCTTGTCTGTTGCAGTGAATGCATCGAACGTTTGGAATGTAATCGATGTCTGCAATACTATTTTTGAAAAGTATCTTAGAGTTAGAAAACCGTAACAAGCTGTCTGCTTCAAGCAATCTTTCCTTGTAAAGGCAGGCTGCAATTTGAAAATTTTTAGTACAAAAAAGCATTTCTTATATTGTTATTGTAATATCCATATTTGTGCAATTATACCTATATAATTTTGTCTTTATAAGTACAGTTATGCGTTGTGGCGATGTCCACATAAGTTTTATTTTGTTACGTATATGTAATCATTCTTGTCAAATAGTCTAAAAAAGAGATGACAGATAACGATATTACAAATGTAAATGTCCTACTTTGTCATGCACCATGCAACAAAATTCAGATCTTTTTGTTTCAAATTATTTCTATTTAGCTGTAAATTAGTTCAGAGCGAAAGACATTTTTATTTTTATTTTTTCCCATTTCATTTTTATAACGATAAAGTGCCTTTTAAAATGTATATGAAGATTATAGTTCATAAAGTTGTTTATATGTAATATATGTAACTCATTGTAATTAAATATCTAGATTTTACCTTGTGCGCAAGAGATACATGATACCAAAGATATAACTTGATAGTCTTTTCCTATAATATATATCAGTGCTGGGATTTACTTGCACATTTCGGCCCGATTCCGTGGCTCACGCCTATTGCCCTCCACTCACCGCTCGTGCGTTAGCAACGAGTCGCCAGATACGCGTAACTAAGGAACGCGACGCTTTGTCTCAGGAGCGTCCGTATATAAAAATGCCCAAATATAATAATAAGACAATACTTTTCTATAATTAAAAGTTTTTCTTCAATATTTTATATCAATGAATTATAAAATATTGAAGAAAAACTTTTAATTCTAAGAATTTTCGCACTGTATTTAGAAAAGTATTGTCTTATTATTATATTTGGACGTTCTTACATATAAACGCTCCTGAGACGAAGCGTCGCGGTCCTTAGTTACGCATATCTGGCGACTCGTTGCTAACGCACGAGCGGTGAGCGGGGGGCAATAAGCGTGAGCCACGGAATCGGGCCGAAATGTGCAAGTAAATCCCAGCACTGATATACAGGGTGATTCAAAACAACCTTCTGTCCTTACAATGTCATATACTTGACACTATTCTAAGACGATTTTTCCTTTGCCAAAATTTTTTTCGAGGCTTAGTTTTTAAATTATAAGCCAAAATAGTAAACGAATTACGGGCCGTGTACGCGAGGCAGACAGGGGTGGCGCAACTCACCGTCCGATGCTGGTGATTACGTGAGGCGCTCGCTGCGATCAACTGTTTGCTACATACGATGGAGTGTATGTGTGCGAGAGAGAACGTATACGCGTATACACACACATACACATTCTCTCTCTCTCTCTCTCTCCCTCTCTCTCTCTTTCTCCCTCTCTGTCTCTTTTACACCCATCGTATGTAGCAAACAGCTGATCGCACATACGCACTCTCTTTCTCTCTTCTTTGTCTTTCTCTTTTATATCCATCGCGTATAGCAAACAGCTGATCGCACACACGCACTCTCTTCTCTCTCTCTCTGTCTTTCTCTGTCTTTCTTTTACACCTATCGCGTGTAGCAAACAGTTGATCGCACACATGCACTCTGTCTCTGTCTCTGTCTGTCTGTCTGTCTGTCTGTCTGTCTGTCTGTCTGTCTGTCTCTCTCTCTCTCTCTCTCTCTCTCTCTCTCTCTCTCTCTCACACACACACACACACACACACACACACACACACACTGATTCTTACCTTTTATCTAGTAATTCGTTGCCCTCATACGACTCAATAAGTAATATTTCCGTATGATAGAACGAGTAACTAGTAAACTTTTTTCACTCATAAATTGTACCACTTATCGAACTTTTACGAATTAATCTACGCACTTTATCGATAAATTGAATTTATTAACGATTATAACGGTTAATCACAATCTACCGATTACTACCGATTAATTATTAAAATATCTCGAAGAAAGAAACGCGTTATTCGATGCGAAAACTGCGCGACGACAACAAGCAAGTTATATCGGTACTAGCGTTACCGGCATGCCGGCTGCCGGCTGCCGAACAACTGAATGTATCACATTACGCGTGATCGACGCGGACGCTATCATGTGTCCCGTGATCGGCTAAAGCCTCCGACATTGTAAATTCGATAGTTTCGAAAACATAAAACTATAAAATATGAAAATATAATGACGTATAATATCATCGTTTTTTTTAATAAATTCAGTTTATCGATAAAGTGCGTGGATTAATACGTAAAAGTTCGATAAGTGGTACAATTTGTGAGTGAAAAAAAGTTTGCTAGTTACTCGTATCACACGGAAATATTACTTATTGAGTCGTATAAGGGCAACGAATTTCTACATACAAGGTAAGAGTCAGTGAGTTAGAAAGAGAGAATATGTATTCGTATGAATACGCGTATACGTTCTCTCTCACACATACACCCCATGTAGCAAACAGTTAATCGCAGCGAGCGCCTCACGTAATCATCAGTATGGGACGGTGAGTAGCTCTGCTCCTGCCTGCCTTGTGTACGCGGCCCGTAATTCGTTAACTATTTTGGCTTATAATTTAAAAACTAAGCCTTGGAAAAAATTTTGGCAAAGGAAAAATCGTCTTAGAATAGTGTCAAGTATATGACATTGTAAGGACAGAAGGTTGTTTTGAATCACCCTGTATATATATGTATAAACGTATAATGCACTGCAATGTTATTTTATTTTCCTAATGTTATAATGTTCAATAAAGATACAAATTATAATCAAATAAGAAACGTGTTTTAATTTTACAATGATCATATATAACATGTATATTTCTATATATATAACGTTTGTATTTTTATTTTATTTATTAGTGTTTTGTTGTGAGCAAACCTTTAATCCCATGTCGTGTATATATGTGTATATATATATGTTTGCATAGAGTATTTTAGCTGGACCGGAAAAAAAGTTTCAATATCTTTGTATACATAGGTTTACATTGATCCATATACGTATACATAATGCGAATAATTTGCTTGTATACGGTATTAACAAAGTTATAGCAAAAAATAAATGCTGTATTTGTAGAGTATTTTAGCGGTACCATTTTTCCATATATATATAGGGTATCTCAAAAGTCCCAGACTGGTAAAATATCTTGAAAATAAAGCATTTTTTGAAAAAAATGTTTTAAATAAAAGTTGTAGGATTTAAGAAGGTCTGTTTATTAGCTTTATCAATTTGATCTTGGGTGATATTTTTCAAGGTCAACTCGATTTTTTTTAATGGAACCACCCTAATTGTTTTATATAAATAGATTCTTTATAACATTCTGCATAAAAAGTTATAAAATAAAATAACTAAAAATTGAATGATTTACGAGATATTTTATATCTTAATCTGATTTTTTTTATATAAAATACGAAATATCTCGTAAAATATTTAATTTTTGATCATTTTACCATAATACTTTTATGTGTAAAATAATTAAACGAATCAAGTGATTCAAAAAAATGCATAGATGTTTTTAAGAAAAAATATGCAATTTGCAATATGCAGCTGCATACTTTCTTTTAAAAGGACTACTTTTTCTCATTCATCAAATAAGCAGACAATTAAAAAATATTTGCATTCTTGTAAATCTGAGAGATTTATCCAAGAAAACTATTTACAGCTATAAAATTTATTAGAAAAAGAAACGAATAAGAATAAATAAAAAAAAACAACAAAAAACGAATAACGTTTTTCGCCCATTCTTCTTCATTTTGTTTTGATCACTCTAGAAACTTACTAAACATTTGAGATGAGGTTTAAAACGCATCAATTTTTTTGTAATTCAGATAATATACATTATGCTGCATTTAGATACAACATGCTAAAGCATTGTCTTTCCTGATGCATTCACTAACTAAATAGAAACACAAACGTTTTCCTAATCTTCTAACATATCAACAGTACGAAATCATTACTGCTTCAAGATACTGCAAGATAGTAAATGAGCGTTGCCCATTCCATTACAGATCACAAGATTCTATTAGCGGAGACTATAATATTGAACTCTCGCTTAAAAGATTCTCGTGCTTTGTAAATGGATTCCATCCATACATTCGATGCAAGTTGGATCACTGGTTTGCAAATTAGTGCCGATCTATTGCTTTTGCCTGCTTAATATGAAAATAAACATAATCTAATATAAATAGGTAGCGTGACATTAGGATCTCATAAAGCAATCTTATTAGCATAATTGTCATCACCACAATTCAGACTTTCTTTAAATTGAACAAAGAGTCAGAAAACACAATATTTAAAAACATCACCTCATATTAAGAATAGTTTACTTGTACAATAGTTATCCCAGCACATGTAGACCAAAAACGTATTATTTCTAGCATAAAGATCTCACTGTAAATAAAAGAAATTGATTAATGACTTGAAAATTATTAGGCTTATGTTACATATATATACTCTTATATTATAAACTATGAAAATATAACAAAAATACTCACCTCTAATTATAATGTATCTTATTACTTACATTCGAGGACTTGTCCCCCATTGTTAAAGTATCCACGCTTTTTCATGTAAGCAAAGAATGCTTACTCAATGTCACTACGTAGAAAAAGCAAAATCTCGGAAGCTTACAAATATATGTTTAATACTACAAACACAATAATGAGATATTAAAACAGTGACATACGCGAGGTTAGAATATCTGTCACATGTGCAGTAGACAATGTATAAAAACCATAGATATGTAGACTGGATTGAGCATTGCGAGATAAACAAACAGGCGCCCGCTGTAAAAAGAGAGATATAACATGGGAGGCCTATGTTTGTCTCTTTTCTTAGCATCTCATTGGTAATTTTCTATATGGAGAGAAATAAAATCATTAATGAGATGCTAGAAAAAAAAAAAAAATAGCCCTCCCATGTAATATCTCTCTTTCTACAATGAACGCGCGTTTGTCTATCGCAATGCTCAATCCAGTCTATATATCTATGATAAAAACATTCTGTTAAAATATTTTTATTATTTATATATGGGTTTATTTTTTGTATATCTATATTTTCCTACTGTATGCTATCCATAAACAGTTAATAATTATACTCTTTCGAAATTAAAATTCAATATATATCACGGCATCGTGAGATTTTACGTGCAAAAAGGTATCGTACAATTATTAATTGTTTACAAACAATATATCATACATAAAACACATATACGATATACAACAAAAAAACCATATATAAATAAAGATATTCTAACAGGTCGTTTTTCTATATTGCGTACTGCACACATGACAGATATCCTAACCTCATGTATGTCACTATTTTAATATCTCATTATCAGTTTTCAGTATCAAACATATTTGTAAGAGTACGAGATTTTGTTCTTCGTACAAAATGACATTTAGTAAGTATTCTTTACTAATATGATAGAACTTGAATATTTTAGTAATGTGGGACAGTCTTTATTGTTAAATATAAATAATAGGACGTTACAATTAAAAACGAGTATTTTCTGTTATATCTTCTTAGCTTATAATACAAGAGTATGTATATGCAACATAAGTCTAATAATTTTCAAGTCATTAATCAATTTTTTTTTATTTACAGTGAGATCTTTATGCTAGAAATAATACGTTTTTGGGTCTACATGTGCTGGGATAACTATTGTACAAGTAAACTATTCTTAATATGAGGTGATGTTTTTAAGTATTGTGTTTTCTGGCTCTTTGTTCAATTTAAAGAAAGACTGAATTGTGGTGATGACAATTATGCTAATAAGATTGCTTTATGAGATCTTAAGGTCACGCTACCTATTTATATTAGATTATGTTTATTTTCATATTAAACAGGTGAAAACGATAGATCGGCACTAATTTGCAAACCAGTGATCCAACTTGCATCGAAAATATGGATGGAATCCATTTACAAAGCACGAGAATTTTTTAAGCGAGAGTTCAATATTATAGTCTCCGCTAATAGAATCTTGTGATGTGTAATGGAATAATCAACGCTCATTTACCAACTTGCAGTGTTTGTTGAAGAAATAACGATTTTATACTGTTGACATGTTAGAAGACTAGATATGAAGATTGAATGTTTGAAGATTGAACATTTGTATCGTTATTCGTTATTATCAATTAGTGGATACATCAGCGAAGACAGTGCTTTGACATATTATATCCAAATATGGCATATTGTAATATTTATATTATTATACATATTATATGTATCACAAAAGAAAAATCTTACAACATTTTGTTCTTAACCGATTTATCAGCATTACAATTATATTGCGGTGTACATATGAACACATTATTTTTCAGAGAAATAATCTTGTATCAATATGATAATTATATTTGTAATAATTATACTTGGAGGTTTACATGTATGTACTATCACATATAATGCATATACATATGTTGTAATATGGAATTATAAGAAATATTAGAATAGATATATTTATATATTTGTGTATCGGTGTATTTCATATGGTGAACAACGAAAAATTTTACGGTATTCTTTCGTATTTGAAATCTTACGATTTTTGAAATCTTTGCAATGACATACGTGAAATTTTAAGTGCGAAAGAATACGGTAAAATTTTTCATTGTTCACCATACGAAATACACTTATGGCTCCTGAGTAGTCGCCGCGGCCATATTGGAATGATGACGTCAGAAGCGAGAAATGACACGCTGAGAATTCTTGCGTGCCATTTTTAAATAAAAAGATATTTTTAAAAAACAAGACTACAGATCGCTTCAGTATACTCGTAAAATTGTCCGAAAACTAAGCTTTTCCTTTGACAATTAATAAATAACTGTAAAATGAGTGTCAAAGTAAGCCTAGTCATACGGGAAAACATGTAGTTTGACAGCTGTTGAAAGAAGTGGAGAATGTTCTTTTTACATAATACTTAACTTCCTAAGCTTAGTTTTCGGACAATTTTATAAGTTTCACAAATACGTTACACATCACAGCATTAGCATAAAGTGAATAATTACGAAATGGCACGCAAGAATAATTTGGGCTGCCAAAACGTCACTTTTCACGCCTCATAGTTCATCGATTTGCAACGTGAGGCGCTACATAAAAATTCTGACATATGAGTAACATGCTAGTAACTTGTAGCTAACACGTAACATATATATAGTATATATCTTTTATATATCTATTATATAGTGTAGTACTCTATTAGAAAAATACTTGAGCAAAGAAAGGGCGCAATGCTCAGCCATTTCCCAAAAAATTTGATTTTAATAATATTTAAATAATATATTTTCTTATATACAGCTCCGTTAGGTCGATTATTGAGAAGGCGATGTAGCTCGGGCATTAAAGCGGGTGACTACCACGCATCAGATCCGGGTTCAATTCTTGTCCCTGGCACTTTTTTTCTCATTCTTTTTTATACAATCTAGCAACGAATATTTATTCATGTAAAATGAAGTTAATTAAATTAAATTTTTTTTAATTGCACTTTTGGAAGGCAATTTTCTTTTAATTTATTCAATTTAATTTATTCAATTTTAATTTATTATTTTATACATTCTATCCGATACAAAACGAAGTAAATAAAACGCCACTTTTTGAACATAATTATAATTTAATACAAAATTACAACAAGTAATTACGACAAGTATATCATCCGAATAATTGTAATCGATCTGTAGAGAATGTTGATGTTACTGATAATAAGGATGAATAAGTTTTGACATATTTGTTTGTAATTTTGTATTAAATTATAACTATGTTCAAATAATGGCGTTTTATTTGCTTTATTTTATATTGAGTAGAATGCATAAAATAATAAGGTTGTAAGTTTAACAAAAATTATGCTCAGTTTCATGAATAAATTAAAAGAAAATTGCCTTCCGAAAGTGCAAATTAAAAAAAATTTAATTTAATTAACTTTATTTTATATGAATAAATATTCGTTGTTAGATTGTATGAAAAAAGAATGAGAAAAAGAGTGGCAGGAACAAGAATTGAACCCGGGTTGGATGCGTGATAGTCACGCGCTTAATGCCCGAGCTACACCGCCTTTTCGCTAATTGATATAACGGAACCAGATATATGAAAGCCATATTGTTTAAATCATTTTCTTGGAAATGGCTAAGCATTGCGCTCTATCCCTTTGCTCAAGTATTTTTCTAATAGAGTACTACACTATAAAAGCCTTTTTCAATTCGGTAATCCTAAAGTCGCGTCTTCCCCTGCTAGTCACAGTGCGCATCGTAAATATAATAGCACAATACTCTAGTTCTCTAGTAGTAGAGGTTCTCATTAAAATTTTCTATTCAATATTTTATTTTGTATTAATAACAAAAATAATTATTATTCTATTATTAATTACGTATATGTACGTTCTATAACAATTCAAAATATTTGTTTTGTTTTAACCATAAAACAAATGTTTTATGGTTATCAAAGTATTGTGCTATCACATTTGTGATACGCACGTTCTTGAAACTAAGTGATGCGCTCCTTAGTTACGATTTACGATGCAGTGATGCGTTGCTAAGGAGCGAGGGATAAGAGGGGAGCAGCGAGCAGTAGGCGTGAGCTAAAAAATCCAGCCGAAAGTTACATATAAATCCCAGTTCACTTATATCAGTGTTGCTGGGATTTACTTGCACATTTCGGCCCGATTCTGTGGCTCACGCCTATTGCCCCCCACTCACTGCTCGTGCGTTAGAAACGAGTCGCCAAATATGTGTGACTAAGGACCGTGACGCTTCGTCTCAGGAGCGTTTATATGTAAGAATGCCCAAATATTGTATAATAATAAGACAATACTTTTCTAAATACACCGCGAAAATTCTTAGAATTAAAAGTTTTTTTTCAATATTTTATAATTTATTGATATAAAATATTGAAGAAAAACTTTTAATTATAGAAAAGTATTGTCTTATTATTATATTTGGGCATTTTTATATACGGACGCTCCTGAGACAAAGCGTCGCGTTCCTTAGTTACGCGTATCTGGAGACTCATTACTAACGCACGAGCGGTGAGTGGGGAACAATAAGCGTGAGTCACAAAATCGGGCCAAAATGTGCAAGTAAATCCCAGCACTGACTTATATGATAAGTCGTTGAACAGGGTTCTTATTCCTACCGCAGTATCTTTATTCCTATGTCGCTACCGTCAACTCGGAGTTTCACGGTGACTACTCAGGAGCCTTCTATACAAATATATAAATATATCTATTCTAATATTTCTAATAATTCCACATTTCAACATATATATATGCATTATGTGAGATAGTACATATATATAAATCTTCAAGTATAACTATTACAATACAATTATCATATTGATACAAGATTATTTCTTTGAAAAATATTATATTCATATGTATACTGCAATGTAATTGTAAAATTGATAAATCGGTTAAAACAAAATATTATAAGATTTTTCTTTTATGATACAGATAAAATACTTATATAATATATACATATATAATACATATATAATAATATATATATTACATCATGCTACATTTGCATATAATATGCCAAAGCACTGTCCTCGCTGATATATTCACTAACTGAATAGTGATATAAATGTTCAATCTTCATACTCAATCTTCTAATACGTCAACAGTATAAAATCATTATTGCTTCAACAGATACTGCAAGTTGATGAATGAGCGTTGATCATTCCATTACAGATCACAAGATTCTATTAGCGGAGACTATAATATTGAACCCTCGCTTAAAAGATTCTCGTGCTTTGTAAATGGATTCCATCCAGACATACGATGCAAACTGAATTCCTGGTTTGCAGATTAGTGCCGATTTATTACTTTGGCCTGCTTAAAATGAAAATAAACATGATATAAATATAAATAGGAAGTGTGACATTAAGATCTTGTTCATAAAGCAATCTTACCAACATAATTGTCATCATCACAATTCAGTCTTCTTGTAGGTTGAATGAACAGTCAGAGAATATAATATTTAAAGATATTATCTCATACTATAGTTGCACGATAGTTATCCCAGCATGTGTAGACCCAAAAATACATTATTTCTAGAGTAAAGATCCTAATCTAAATAAAAGAGATGATTAATGACTTGAAAATTAGTAGGCTTATGTTGCATATACGTACTCTTATATTATAAACTATAAAGATATAACAGAAAATACTCGTTTCTAATTATAATGTTTTATTACTTATGTCCAGCGTTGGGAAAGTTACTTTATAAAAGTAACTCGTTACCGTTACCGTTATTTTTTCTAAAAAGTAACTCGTTACCGTTACTCGTTACCAATTTTAAAAAGTAACTCGTTACCGTTACAGTTACTAAAATGTAACGAGTCGTTACAATTTCCGTCACTTTTTTACAATACAAACTAATAAATTATTTTGCATAAGAAAAACTTTTAAAAAATTGTAAGCAAGATTTCATTCAAGGTTTATTACAAAATAAATGATTAAATTTTATCGAAATTCTTTATTAATTTTTAATAAAATTTGTTGCTCCATAGTATCATCATTTAAATGCCCTCTTTGTGGTGTTAATACAGAGCCACCGATGCTAAACATTCTTTCTACAGATGCACTGCTTGGTAGAGCTGTATTATATTTAATAAAAAGTTTTTTAAGTTTTGGATAGTCGTTTAACATTTCTATATTACAATTATTTGATTTTAAAAACCGTTGCAATTCTTCTTGTTCAGATTCATTTTGCACCGTTTTTTGCTCAAAAATAAAAAAATCATCGTGATCGTCAGATTTTCCAGCTTTTGAAGAATTTTCAGTTGATCGGATTCCCAATAAATCCTCCAAATAATTTTTTGCACGCTCGCCGTTTTTATTATCACTGTTTTCTAGAAAGATCTCGACACTCTGAGATGACAAAACCTGTTATTTGTTTGTGACTTTGTTTGTTATTAGATAGAAATGACAAGGCAGTTAGTCTTGTATAAAATTATTTATCGAGGCACGCATGTTTTTCTCGCTGACTTTGTTCGGTAGTCACTGGCAAAAGACAATCGATACATTTACGATAAACATTCTATTTCTGATCGCTTCAATTGTTGATCGCCGTCTTGCAAAATAATATTCACAACGTTTATTAAGTAAGTTGCATTTTCATATATACATATACACGCACACACAAACACATACGCATATATATTTTGCAGCTTTTTTGTTTTTTCTCTTTTTTTAGTAATCGACATAAAAATGTGTGATGAATTGACTAAAAAACCTAAGCGAAGTTTTGCAGAAGCTTGGCTTAGTGATGATCGATACAAATCTTGGATACACAAAGTATCATCCGATGATAGTCTTTATTATTGTAGTATATGCAATAAAAATTTTTCATGTTCATCACGTGTTTCCAGGCATGCGGATTCTGCGTGTCATAAAAATAGTATTAAAGAAAATGTTTTATGTAATAATAATAACAAAAATTTACAAAATAAAAATACACAATATATACAAACATTTAGACCACAATGGCTAGAAATAAACGAATTCAAATTATGGTTACGCGAAGTGCCAAATGATGCCAGTTCATTTTTTTGTTTGATTTGTAATAGATCAATTGCTGGCGGTCTATCACAAATATATCGACACGAAGAATCCACCATGCATAGAAAAAAATATGAAATAAGTAATATAGAAGCGAACAAATCGAACGAAGATTTGGATAAGCAAATTGATGAATCGCTTTTAACATTTGAGCAAAAAAAATCAGCGGAAATACGATATGCCGCATTAATTACTGAAAAAAATATTCCTTATCAAACTGCAAAAGAGATGCTCAGCTTTTTTCAAGAGATAAGAAAAGATCCTAATGCGTTAAGAAGCATGAATATGGGTCGAGCTAAATATAAAAATATAATTTCCAATGTTTTGTGTCCCGTAGAAAACGAAAATATCGTTCAGAAGCTTCAGGAAACTAAATTCGGTTGACGAAACGTCGGATATTTGCAATGAAAAATGGATGACATTTTTCGTACGATATGTTGACTAAGACATTAGATATTTGTTCACAGTTAGTCAAATTGATTAATATTGATGCGAGAGATTCTAGTGCTTTAAATGTGAAATATGGAAATTACAGATTCCCTTTTTAAATATTGTTGCTCTGTCATGCGACAATGCATCTGTAATGACAGGGAAACATTTATCATTTAAAACTAAGTTAAAAGAAATGTGCAAACATTTATTAACATTTCCATATTCATGTCATTCAGCTGCATTAGCTGCGCTGCATGTGCGAAAATACCATCATTTTGTGACGTAGCCCGGCGGGTAGGGCAATAGAAATACCCGCAGTAAGGAATGCTTGTGGTAAAAGTCCACTAAAATCTAATAAATCCAGAAGCGTCTGACTCACACTGAGCGGCTTTCTGGTCTGCGTCTGATTTCCAGAGGAACGGCAGTAAAACCACCTGGCAGAAGGTATAAACTGCAAAACCATTATAATGCAATGGAAAAAACGATAGGAAATATTACCCCAGGTGGCAGACCAATATTAATGGAAAATCCACCCTCTCAGGAGGTCGGCTCTATGGATTCTGGGGAGAGCCAACTATTGCAATCTAATGACCCTTTTAAAAAAAGCTCTAGATTATTAAGATCACCATCCTTAAAAACTTCGAGCAATATTATAAACAATTCTTCCGCAACCAGCTTTAGAATGGAGATAGACAACGATCAACATGAAGTGGACCAACACCTCAATTATTATGAAGAATGGAAAAAAGAAACGATGATTAGAAAATCGCTAGAGAAAACAGTAAACAAACTACAACAACAGCTGAATGAATTGACTTCAGAGCTGAGAAAATTGAAATCGGAGGAAGTGAGTACGACACCGAGTATTATCAATAATATCAATTACGAAACTGATGAGGAAGAGCTAGCTAAAGAGACAGAATGGATTAGAATTAAAAATAAAAATAAGAAAAGAAAGTTAAACACATCTCTTACTCCTCCTCAGCTAATAAAAAAACTTACTGAGACACCAGCAGAGATAAAAATAAAAAAGACACCATTACCACCACCAATTATGTTGGATGATATTCCTAACTATGATAAATTTTATAATATTATTAAGAAAGACGTAGCAGAAAATGACTTCCAAGTAAAAGTTATGAATAAAAATAATATTAAAATTAATGCAAAGAATAGTGATGCCTACCGACAATTAGTTAATATTCTAAAAACTAACAATCTCAGTTTTCATTCTTATGAAAATAAACAGATAAGACCCATACGTGTTATGGCTAAAAATCTACATCACTCCTGCAATGAAGAAAACATAATAGCTGATTTGACAAGACAGGGTCTTAAAGTTCAAAATGTAGTTAACAAACAAAGTTGGAAAAGGAAAGAACCATTAGATATGTTTGTGCTATCCTTCGACTCAGAAGAAGATATTAGCAAAATCTTCCAAATTAGCAATATTATGAATTGCAAAGTGGAAATTCAATCACTTAAAACAAATAAATTAATTCCGCAATGCAAAAAGTGTCAAGCGTACGGACACACTCAACAATATTGCAACAGAGAACCAAGATGCGTTAAATGCGCTGGAAAACATTATTTTAAAGAATGTAAGAAACAAGAAAATGAGCTACCAAAATGTGTTCACTGTGGAGAAAATCATCCAGCCAATTACAGGGGATGCATGGTAGCAAAGGAGATGCAAAGACTTAAAAATAAGAATACTAAAAGTATTAATATTCAGAAATCATCAGAAAAAATAAATTATAAAATAATATCAAATGAAGATAAAGACTTCAGAAAACAAACATCTCAACCACAACCAAAAAATACACGAAAAACCTACTCCCAAGTTGCAAAGGGTGATGATGCCAATATCAATGATACTCTAAAGATCATCCTTCAAAAATTAGATAAACAACAAGCCCAATTCAATGAATATAACGAGCGTTTAAAAAGATTAGAAAATTACACTAAGGGAGCAATCCCTAAATCAAAGAAGAATGGCTAACTCCTTAAGAATACTATCATGGAACGCAAATGGACTATTAAAACATCAACACGAACTACAAGCATTCCTAGATATAAATAAAATCGATGTGTGTCTTATATCAGAAACGCACTTCACTAAACAAACATACATAAAATTAAGAAGCTATAAATTCTATCATGCCATACATCCTGATAATTCAGCTAAGGGTGGAAGTGGAGTTATAATTAAAGAAAGCATCTATCATAATGAAGAACTAAAATTCGAAACAGAAGAAATTCAGGCAATGGCGGTTAACATTAAAACAAAAAACTGTAATATAACAGTAGCTAGTATGTACAGTCCGCCAAAACATGCAATCAAGAAGAAGCAATACATGGAATTATTTAAAAACATCGGAAATAGATTCATTATTGGTGGGGACTTCAACGCAAAACATACGTATTGGGGTTCAAGGTTGATAATCACTAAAGGAAAAGAACTTCTTAACGCAATAAAAGAATATAAATGTGAACCTCTTTCAACTGGAAAACCGACTTACTGGCCTACCGATCCAGCTAAGATTCCCGATTTAATTGATTTTTTCATAATTAAAAACGTGTCATGCAACTTCTTACATATTGAAGATTGCCAAAATATGAACTCGGATCACTCTCCTATCATGCTAACACTAAGTGAAAATATCATTCAAAAAACAAATAATCCAGTTCTTATTAACATAAAAACAGACTGGGAAAATTTCAGAAAAAGTATAGAAGAAAAAATTCAACTAGCAGTACCTTTACAAACAAAAGAACAATTGGACTCAGAAGTAGAGAAATTTGTTATTAATATCCAGCAAGCAGCATGGGAGAATACTCCTGAAACCAGAAAGAGGTTAAAAGGCAATAACTATCCACGAGAAATTAGAGAGATACTTGCAGAAAAACGAAAAGCAAGAAGAAAATGGCACCAAACTAGAGCTTCACAAGACAAAACTATATTGAATAATCTCACGTCGCAACTGAGAAGTTCAATTAAACAACTTAAAAATGACTCTGTAAGTGCTTACTTGAGAGAATTGACAAATGATAAAAATACAGATTACTCTCTGTGGAAAACAACTAAAAGTCTTAAGAGACCTATTATGCAAGTTCCGCCGATTAAAAATTCGGATGGAAGTTGGGCTAGAAACAATGAACAAAAAGCAATAAGATTCGCAGAACATCTAGAATCTATCTTCCAACCCAATGTAGGAGAGGGTAATGATACAATCAATACAAAAATAACCCAGGATAATGAAGAAATTCCTTTAACATCGCCAGATGAGGTCAAAAATATGATTAAAAACAACATTAATCCAAAGAAAGCCCCCGGATTTGATTTAATAACCGGACAAATTCTAAAAGAGCTTCCGAGAAAAGCATTGGTGAAATTAACTAATTTAATCAATGCTTCATTCCGATTAAAATACGTACCTCAAAGTTGGAAACTAGCAGAGGTTATTATGATACCTAAGTCAGGTAAATCACCACATGAAACAACTTCATATCGGCCAATATCTTTATTACCAATAATGTCTAAATTGTTCGAGAAGCTTCTTTTGAAAAGACTGAAACCTATCATAGAGAAGAAAAACCTAATCCCAAATCATCAGTTTGGCTTTCGGAATAGTCATTCTACAATCGATCAAGTACACCGAATAACAAGTATAATTGAAAAAACGTTAGAGGAAAAAAAGGTATGCTCCACAATATTTCTGGATGTGGCGCAAGCTTTCGATAAAGTTTGGCATGAAGGTTTAATGTATAAACTCAAAATACTCCTTCCTGCACAATATACAAAAATAATACAATCCTATATATCAGAAAGATACTTCAGGATTAAGCAAGAAGATGCTTACTCCGATTTAAAGGAAATCAAAGCAGGAGTACCGCAAGGCAGTGTATTGGAGCCGGTCCTATACCTTCTATATACTAGCGACCTACCTGTGATAGAAGATAATATTGTTGCTACATTTGCCGATGACACCGCAATTATGGCAGTTGGTGATAATAATATTGAATCAACAGAGAAATTACAAACAGCCATCGACGAAATAGAATGCTGGACAAGGAAATGGCGAATTAAATTAAATGAATCGAAATCTGTTCATGTTGACTTCACCAATAAAAGGATAGACCATAAATCGGTATATATAAATCACCAAGTAATACCTTATTCGAACACGGCCAAATATTTAGGTATGACATTAGATGCAAAGTTACGGTGGAAACCTCACGTAAAAAAGAAAAAAGAAGAACTCAGCCTTAAATACAAAAAAATGTATTGGCTAATCGGAAGATACTCTTCCCTGACAACATATAATAAGCTTTTGCTTTACCAACAAGTCCTTAAACCAATATGGACTTATGGCATCCAGCTTTGGGGCTGTACCCGTCAAAGTAACAGAAACATAATTCAACGATTTCAAAACAAAGTACTCCGTGAGATAGTAAATGCACCATGGTACATACGTAATGATAATCTACATAAGGACCTATAGGTGGAATTGGTCGATAATGTAATTAAGAAATTCGCTCAGAGTCATAATCAAAGACTTTACCAACATGTCAACGTCGAGGCAAATCAACTCCTGGACAACGATAATTTAGTAAGAAGATTAAAGAGAGTAAAACCTTTCGAATTAATATAATGTTATAAAAAATTTAATGCACGACAAACTTGTGCTTTATATATACTAGACAGTAAAATCTAAGGTACTATCAGTGGATAAGTGCTTAGTAAATCCAAGAATCTAGTAGTAAATTAATTCAAATACAAATTACTTATTAGTTGTAAAACTAGATCGTAATGACAAAACACTAAACAGGTGTTTTAATTAATAAAAAAAAAAAAAAAAAATTTTTGTGACGAATTTCTAAAAAAGATATCTTCTTATATTAATAGCAGTCCGAAACGTTCGGCAATTTTTCAGGAGTTTTGCAATTGTTTTCAAGAAAAATATCACAAAATTTTAAAATTAAGTGAAACGCGCTGGCAGTCTCACTACACATGTGTCGAAAGACTTCTCGAATCATGGGATACAATTAAACTTTTTCTGCAAGAAATGGTTGTAAGCGATAAAACAAAATCTGGAGAGTATCTTTTATTTATGATGGATAATTTAGAAATGAAAGCATATTTTCTTTTTCTTAAATATAATTTACATTTGTTTAACGCATTCAATGCATTTTTCCAATCTACAAAAACGAGAATTCATTTATTGCAGTTAAAATCAGCTAACTTTCTCTCCCAAATTTGCCAAAACTTTGTTTAAAAAGAATATTTAAAAGAGGTAGTTACAGATATAAATTTTTCACACAAAGAAATTCAGAAAGACATAAATAAAATTTTTGTTGGATTAGAATGTGAAGAATATCTTAATAATCTAACGATGGAAGGTCATGTGGATAATTATAACCATATAATTATAACCATTCGACAGAACTGTTTACAATTTTATATAACTGCTGCAGAAGAAATACGTAAAAGATTGCCTATTATGCATGATTTTTTGATAAAATTACAAGTTTTTGGACCATCTATATCTCTATTTGATGATAATAGAAAAACATCATTCCAGGATATTTCTTTCGTTGCGAGAACTCTCGGTGGCTTTGATGAAGAATCCTTAAGAAAAGAGTGGTTTGCATTACCAGCAGATTTAACTCCAGAAGAAAAACGGAATAAATCAAAATTAAATTTTGATGATATGTGGAAAGAGATCTTGCAGCGCCAATTGTCAAATAATGCTTACAAATATCCTACTTTGAGAAATATTTTGAGCGCTGTTCGATTACTTCCTAATTCAAATGCAGATCCAGAGAAAACATTTTCGATTTTAACTGATTTAAAATCCAAAGACGCAACAGAGTCTCTCCGACTTGTGTTAATGCCACTTGCGTAATAAAATCAGCGTTGAAAACGAGGGGCGAAACGGCTATAAACATGAAAATTAACGAAAAGCATTTGTCTCTTATGTCAGCGGACAAATTATACGCTACCGCTGCTAAGAAAGATAAAAAATATTTTAAGGTTGCATGCTGCAGATATTACTGAAATAGCTGGTCCTTCATCTCATAAATAAGAAATTCTGTCTGTGAAAAAAAACACCATGTCTATAAAAAAAACACTATGTCTGTGAAAAAGACACTATGTCTGTAAAAAAGACACTATGTCTGTAAAAAAGACACCATGTCTGTAAAAAAGACACCATGTCTGTAAAAGACACCATGTCTGTAAAAGACATCACGCTTATAAAAGACATCACGCTTGTAAAAAATAGCGCATAAAAAAATTGTTATATATTCATATCTTTTTACTTATCCTCTGTTCTATCTACCTTCCTTGGAAATATAAAAATTGTTTTTTTTAATATTATATTTAAATTATTATATATATTATATTATTATTATATATATAATTATTATATCTAATATATTAAAAAAAAACCTTTTTTATATTTCCTCCTGACGGAAAAGACCACCACCTTCTCGCAGTTTCCGTTGAGCAACAATATGTACGTTGTCTATCTATTAAAAAATATAGAATAAAAATATAGAATAATTCATATTATTGCAAAAATAATTTTTTTTATTTTACTAAATTACATATTTTAACTAATAAAATATTTACTATTAAAAAAGTAAAAAGACGTACATGTTGGCTAAGAGTGGATTTCTATCATATTTACATAGTTTTATGTAGTTGTTAAATAATCAAGCTAAATGCGAGAAGGGCGCGTAATTCATTAGACGAGTCAAGCTGCCGCTAACGTATGTGATTCTCAAGATCCCGAAATCTCGAGGCAAGCAACGCGTCATAGCTATAGCTATAGTTCGGGAAAGAAAAAGACAGAGGATTGTATGCCTGCCTTCTTCTATTGCCCGAAGTTGGCCGAGCGCCGAGCGCACACGTACACGGCTCTTCCTTTGTGTGCGTCATCCCTTCCACACTCTGTGGCATGTAGCGCAGTCCCGAATCTGCCATCACTGCTGCTAGTAAGGTTATATATAAGAAGGTCATGAGTCTTTCGCAACCCATAATATAATGCAAAGAATCAATTGTGCGCAATCGCTATTAAAAAGAGATGCTAAATATTAAAAAGAGATGCTAAATAAGGTAAACTATATTATTGACTCTCGCGGCCTTTTGCAACGCATCATGGGTTGCACAAGTAGGTACATACATTAAATATAATGATATATCTTCTTATATATAACCTTAACTGCTAGTACTGAAAATCTATAATACATGTAACGTGAACTATAGATTTCCAGTACTAGCAATGAATTTTGGAATGCGGCCTAGATATACGCATAATGGCATTGAAGAATAAGACAGCCAATCAAAATTTTTATGCAGAATATAGCGACACTTTAAATGTAGCATTAGTCATTGTCTATGACAAAAATGCAAGCAAAATTAAAAAATTTGTAAATATAATATGAAACTTTATAAATTAATAAAAATATATAATACATAATAAACTGATGATAAAAAAATAATTTCTACATTAATTAAGTAGCAAAGGAAGATTAAATGCTGTGAATAAGAAATTGAAAAACATTATTAATAAGGAAATATACAGAAATGATTATTATTTGTATTGCAAATTATAAAAACAATGTTCCTGATACGATCTTATATTTAAAATCATCTTAAGTTTATTATAAAATGCTACATAATAATATTAAATAGCATTTGCAGCGTCTTCAGGTGACAGTTAACCTGTTCTGTTACATCATGTAGGAAAACATTTTCTTACGTTATGGGAGGAGCCATATAGCTTAAGGCTCGTGAGTAGTCACCGTGAAACTCCGAGTTGACGGTGGCGACATAGGAATAAAGATGCTGCGGTAAGAATAAGAACCCTGTTCAACGACTTATCATATAAGTCAGTGCTGGGATTTACTTGCACATTTTGGCCCGATTTCGTGACTCACGCCTATTGTTCCCCACTCACCGCTCGTGCGTTAGCAACGAGTCGCCAGATACGCGTAACTAAGGAACGCGACGCTTTGTCTCAGGAGCGTCCGTATATAAGAATGCCCAAATATAATAATAAGACAATACTTCTCTATAATTAAAAGTTTTTCTTCAATATTTTATATCAATGAAATATAAAATATTGAAGAAAAACTTTTAGAATTTTGATAATTTTCACGGTGCATTAAAAAAAAATATTGTCTTATTTATTATATTTGGGTATTCTTACATACGAACGCTCCTGAGACAAAGCGTCGCGCTCCTTAGTTACGCGTATCTGGCGACTCATCGCTAACGCACGAGCGGTGAGTGAGGGGCAATAGGCGTGAGCCACGGAATCGGGCCGAAATGTGCAACTAAATCCGAACACTGATCTACATGATTTGTTTTTAAAAAATCATACATTTGCTACAATTGAAAATTTTATCTTACAAACAGCATTGGCCTGCTTCTGAGCAATGGACTGAAAGTGCTCTCTTGATGAATATAGTTGTTCAGACGATTTAACTCGATTAATTACAATAAATAATTAAGATGTCAAATATGTTTCTAAATATTATGTAAAGCTATTGCTGTGAAAAATTATCATAAATATGCAAAAACATTTTTAAAAATTATAATTTACAGAGTAAGATTTTAGTTTTACCTCTTCTCGATGAAGTGGGCGCGTGAAAATTTTGTGAAGAATCACTTGTTTCTGCCGACTTTGATGATGAATACGGGGTATTTCTATTTGTCCTACAAGATGCGATAGCTTTTGGAGCCTTTCTTGATTCGCAATTAGCGAGATTAACATTAGTTTGAGTAGCATCTTTCTCAAAATGTTCTAATAAAAAGTTATCTAGTGAACGATCATCATCGAGAATTAAATCGTTGTCGTTGTTATCTACAGAATTAGCTGCAAACAAAAAAATATATCGCATTTTGAATATGTTGGTGTTGAAAATTACCTGCGTTGACAGTAATTACGTATACATACATAGTTTTAAAAACATCTTAAAGGAATCAAGCAACTCAAAGAACAGGTTTTGAAATTTAACAAATAATAAAAAATTGAAAAAATATAACATTTTTAATTACTTAATTATTATTTTTACTACATAATATGTATCATTATACAATTACTATCACAATTACGATTATTGTGTTGATATTATTATGTACATACTACTACTATTATAATTGTATTAATAACTTATCAATTTGTAATTTAATTTTCCTAGAATTTACTTATTATTATTATAAGAAAGACCCTTTAAGAAAAAGAAGAACAGACTACATACTTGATAGGATATACCAACAAATTTTTAACAACAAAAATAATTGGGTTTCTCACTATTAAAATATTGCGAGTCTTGAGAAATTTCATGTGACATATCTCTGCAAACGCTTATCACTTGTGGAGTCGCTGACAAAACTAAATTGTTTCCACTTTCAAATTTTTCCAGTAAATTCTATATGCACGGACAATAAGTACATTTGTAAAAAGCTATTTCTATTGAATAAAATATGATGTGATACATATATCACGACTTTAAACATTTATAAAAATTACCTCCTTATCAGGGATACTGTCTGCGCAATATTTACTTCCTTCGACATACTCGCCTCCTATTATTTCAATTATACGTAACTCAAGTTCTGTCAGTTCAGGTTGTGCGATAGTTTTATAAAATTTTCTATAAAAGTTTCTATAAAAATTATGCTCAGTTTCATGAATAAATTAAAAGAAAATTGCCTTCCAAAAGTGCAAATTAAAAAAAATTTAATTCAATTAACTTTATTTTACATGAATAAATATTCGTTGTTAGATTGTATAAAAAAGAATGAGAAAAAAAGTGCCAGGGACAAGAATTGAACCCGGGTATGATGCGTGGTAGTCACCCGCTTTAATGCCCGAGCTACGTCGCTTTCTCGATAATCGACGTAACGGAGCTGTATATAAGAAAATATATTATTTAAATATTATTAAAATCAAATTTTTTGGGAAATGGCTGAGCATTGCGCCCTTCCTTTGCTCAAGTATTTTTCTAATAGAGTACTACACTATATAATAGATATATAAAAGATATATACTATATATATGTTACGTGTTAGCTACAAGTTACCAGCGTGTTACCCATATGTCAGAATTTTTATGCAGCGCCTCACGTTGCAAATCGATGAACTATGAGGCGTGAAAAGTGACGTTTCGGCAGCCCAAATTATTCTTGCGTCCCATTTCGTAATTATTCACTTTATGCTAATGCTGTGATGTGTAACGTATTTGTGAAACTTATAAAAATGTCCGAAAACTAAGCTTAGCAAGTTAAGTATTATGTAAAAAGAACATTTCCACTTCTTTCGACAGCTGTCAAACTACATGTTTTCCCGTATGACTAGGCTTACTTTGACACTCATTTTACAGTTATTTATTAATTGTCAAAGGAAAAGCTTAGTTTTCGGACAATTTTACGAGTATACTAAAGCGATCTGTAGTCTTGTTTCTTTAAAATATCTTTTTATTTAAAAATGGCACGCAAGAATTCTCAGCGTGTCATTTCTCGCTTCTGACATCATTCCAATATGGCCGCGGCGACTACTCAGGAGCCTTAAGCCTATTGCACAATACAAAAGTATAGGCAATAAGAACAAGAAATAAAAATTATCCACCAATAAGAGCAGGGAATAATATCTATTCCTGAACTAAATTTGATATAAAATATATCATTGTGCAGAGTAGATATGCTATTATTAAGGACGCCGTATTTATCTTTGCATCTATTATACACTTTAGGATTTCGTCCATTGCGAACGTATATTTTTTATGTTTAGGAGTTATTACGTTAGTCTTTGTGCTATGGTCCCGATAAAATACGTTGCATCAAAAGAATTACTAAAATACATGCACCGTATATTAGAAGGACATGAAATTTTATGTAGTCCCGATAAAATACGATGCATTCAAATTGGTTTTATCTGGATGGTACTGATAAGATACGGAACATGAAAAATATTACAAAGACCGTCCAACTAAGAGCCAATGGTACCGCTAAAATACGTTTCAATCAAAAAATGGTCCAGCTAAACTACGAAACTTAAACATATTCATATATATATATATGTGTGTGTGTGTGCGTGTGTGCGTGTGCGTGTGTGTGCGTGTGTGTGTGTGTGTTACAGTAAATGTGTACTAATTTGATAAAAGTAAATGTATTCACAAGCAACGGAATTTAAACTTTTACCAGTAGAAGCATACATTTTCTACTATAATGTATTGTAGAAAATGTATACATTTATCAGAAATAGACATTTTTATATTTAGGTGATACTTTTGCTGAAATCCTATCGTAAATGCATACATTGGCTAGTAAGTACATATACTTACTAAATTTACGCTTTTACTATATTATATATATATATATATATATATATATATATATATATATATATATATCAGGGTTGGGAAGTAACGCGTTACTTGTAACGCCGTTACCGTTACAGTTACTTTTTTTCGGTAACTGTAACGGTAATGGCGTTACAAATTTTATTTGTAACGGAAAAAGTAACTTCGTTACATTTTTCGGTAACGAGTAACGAATTTAACAGTTACTTTTATCGTTACTTTTTTCAAATTTTTTGATTTATTTAAGATATTATTCTTGCTATTGTGCGTGATAAAATTTTTATCTTAACCGTAAAGCCGTAAGCAAATCGACCAATTAGCATTCTTATTATGTTGTAACAATGCTTGAATGTGATTGATCAACTTATGGCTCTTGCAGACCAGTGCGATGACGCGACACGCGATATCCAATGAGAGCTTTATCTTTTCGGAAAAGCAGAGCTCTCATTTACTACCAATTCTAAGTACTTTGCAACGAAAATTAGAAAATCTCAATAAATCTGACCTTATAGATTGCCATTAATTAGTTGAAGCTATTCAGCAAGGTTTAAATAAAAGGTAACTTATTAATTTGATTAATACATATGTTATTTAATTTTAAATAAGGATTTAATTGAAAAATATTATTTTATTTTAAACTATTGATTCAAAAGTATTAATTTCAATAAAACAAACAATGTCGCTTAATTTACTATATTTGATTTTAAATTTCTTACAATATTTGAAACAAAAGAATTAATAATAGCAGCATGTTTACATCCAAAATTTAAGTTAAACTGGTTAACCGGAGAAAAAAGAAAACGTGCTGAAAATTACTTGGAGGATTTATTGGGAATCCGATCAACTGAAAATTCTTCAAAAGCTGGAAAATCTGACGATCACGATAATTTTTTCATTTTTGAGCAAAAAACGGTGCAAAATGAATCTGAACAAGAAGAATTGCAACGGTTTTTAAAATCAAATAATTGTAATATAGAAATGTTAAACGACTATCCAAAACTTAAAAAACTTTTTATTAAATATAATACAGCTCTACCAAGCAGTGCATCTGTAGAAAGAATGTTTAGCATCGGTGGCTCTGTATTAACACCACAAAGAGGGCATTTAAATGATGATACTATGGAGCAACAAATTTTATTAAAAATTAATAAAGAATTTCGATAAAATTTAATCATTTATTTTGTAATAAACCTTGAATGAAATCTTGCTTACAATTTTTTAAAAGTTTTTCTTATGCAAAATAATTTATTAGTTTGTATTGTAAAAAAGTAACGGAAATTGTAACGACTCGTTACTTTTTAGTAACTGTAACGGTAACGAGTTACTTTTTAAAATTAGTAACGAGTAACGGTAACGAGTTACTTTTTAGAAAAAATAACGGTAACGGTAACGAGTTACTTTTATAAAGTAACTTTCCCAACCCTGATATATATATAGTATGATGTAGCTTTTTGTAGAGTTTTGTTTTGATTGCTTGTAATGGACAATAAATGTCATTGTACAAACATGCTTTGAGAATAAAAGATTAATTTCCCAAAAATATAAATAGATGATTGTTGATATTTTCATAACATTTCACAGGATTCTAATAGCGGAGAAAATTATAGTAAACTCTCGCTTAAAAGAATCTCGTGCTTCGTTAATCAATTCTTTTCTAGTGCTCCATGACAGATCTGCTGTGCAAATTACTATAGATGCGTAGGATATGTGGCTCTCAGTTCTGTTATATCTGAAATAGGCGTTTCAAAATATTAATAAATAGCATAATATATTAGAATTTCATATACAGAATAACTTTAATAGAAATATTATCAAATCTCATGAGTATATTATAGTATTATATTATATTATAGTATACGTACGTACAGTTTATTAAATAGCAGATTACCCTAAGGCTACGGAAACAGCAACTTGGATTGTAAATGACTTCTTTCATAACACTGATAGAGATATCGATATTTTCATAACATTTCACAAGATTCTAATAGCGGAGAAAACTTTAATAAACTCTCGCTTAAAAGAATCTCGTATTTTGTTAATGAATTCTTTTTTAGTGCTCGATGACAGATCTGCTGTGCAAATTACTATGGATGTATAGCATACACGGCTCTCAGTTCTCTTATATCTGAAATAGGCGTTAAAAAATGTTAATAAATAACATAATATATTAGAATTTCATATACAGAATTCTTTCACGGAACTGATGGAGATATTGCACAAAATACCATGATATGCTATCTATAACAAAGATATGATTCATCACTGAAAATAAGAAAGATCTATTACTTCTTGGACTATTGCTAGGAATATCATTAAACTGCATTCTTGTCTTATTTCGAAGTATTTGAATACACAATATTTACTGGAATTGTGATGTATCTAATTGAAGCTCAAAGAAGAATTTATTTCAAATGAAAATTACAATTAATTTAACTTTATATTTAACTGATATGTTTTCTTACTTCCTGAATACATTACGTTGTGTCTGTTACGTGTGCAATGACACCGACAGGAAAAGAAGATTTGGAGAATTTACAGTCAAGTTTGACTCTTTAAAAATAAAAAATTAATTATTACGCTGTGTCATTACCAGAGGTTAGGCAATCTGTTATAATAACTATGTCCAAGGCAAAGATACAAAATGGTATAATAAAATTATTAATTATTATTTATGGACAGCACGTACCATACAAAAAGTAGAAATATGTTTATAATTATAAGCTTTTCATCTTCTTTTTCTAATTATAAGCGATTACAGCAAATCTGACAGCAAGAAATCACAGTTGTAACAGCCTTTTCTTAAATATATCAACAGTCAGAATGTATGAATATTCAGATGCGATACGCTTGATCGAAATGTGCGCAAAAGAAATGTGCGTAAAAGAAATGTGCGCAAAAGAAATGTGCGCGAAAGAACAGTGCGCAAAAGAAATGAGCGCGAAAGAAATGTGAGCGAAAAAAATGTGCGCGAAAGAAATGTGCGCGAAAGAAATGTGCGCGAAAGAAATGTGCGCGAAAGAAATGTGCGCGAAAGAACTGTGCGCGAAAGAAATGTGCGCGAAAGAAATGTGCGCGAAAGAAGTGTGCGTAAAAGAACTGTGCGCAAAAGAAATGTGCGCAAAAGAACTGTGCGCGAAAGAATTGTGCGCAAAAGAAATGTGTGCAAAAGAACTGTGCGCAAAAGAACTGTGTGTAAACGAACAGTAATAAACGTTTATTTACCAAATGAAATTAATAATAAATGTCAAAAAATTTCAAAATTATACATGCATACATGCGTGTGTATGTATTTTAAATTATACAAAAATATGTGTTGTGTCCAAAAGCAACGTGTCCAATTGAACGGTGCGCAAATAACATGTGTCTAATATCACAGTGTGCAATTGCAACGTGTCTAATTGTACTGTGCGCAAGTGAGCCTCTCCCACTAAAACGTCCCGAGCGTACAAAACTCGCCTACATAGCGATCTTACCTCTGTGTGCCAAGATGGGGTATTCCTCAATTTCATTGATGTTGCACGAGAATTTTCGATAAATCTCACTTACTGACACGTAACTAAGACGTTCCGAACGTACAAAACTTGCCTACATAGCAATCTTAGCTCTGTGTGCCGATATGCGTTATTCCTCAATTTCCTTGATGTTGTACAAGAATTTTCGATAAGTCTCACTTACTGACACGTAACTAAAACGTCCCGAGCGTACAAAACTCGCCTACATAGCGATCTTACCTCTGTGTGCCGAGATGGATTATTCCTCAATTTCCTTGATGTTGTACAAGAATTTTCGATAAATCTCACTTACTGACACGTAACTAAGACGTTTCGAACGTACAAAACTTGCCTGCATAGCGAGCTCAACTCTGTGTGCCGAGATGGGTTATTCCTCAATTTCATTGATGTTGCACGAGAATTTTCGATAAATCTCACTTACTGACACGTAACTAAGACGTTCCGAACGTAAAAAACTTGCCTACGTACCGATCTTAGCTCTGTGTGCCGAGATGGGTTATTCCTCAATTTCATTGATATTGTACAAGAATTTTCGACAAATCTCACTTACTGACACGTAACTAAAACGTCACGAACGTACAAAACTCGCCTACATAGCGATCTTGCCTCTCTGTGCCGAGAAGGGTTATTCCTCAATTTCCTTGATGTTGTACAAGAAATTTCGATAAATCTCACTTACTGACACGTATGACGTATTAGCCGCACGTCAAATTTTATTTAAACAATATATTTATTGTTAATACATCCATAGGAGGTGAAAGAAGTAAAAATCCAGAGAAAATTATTCGTTCAAAGCAAAGATCTAACTTGTAAAATAGTATTCATACTTGCGAATCACCCCGTATGTAGCCAACGCTCGAGCGCGCCAGTGGGTGACGCAGAAATAACCATCATATGTAGACCATAAGAAAATTAATAATTTATATTTGCATTGCACAGCTAGACAGACAATTCGAACGCTTTAAAATTATAACATATATATATATATATATATATATATATATATATATACATATATATATTTATATATTATATATATATATACATACATATATACGAATATACAAAAGATCTTTTAATAGACGATAACTTTTAATAAACGAAACTAACTTCTAAAGCATTAAATTCAATAAGAAAATACACGCGAAAAAAATGAAACAATGAACAATGCAAATGTAACGTCATTAACTAACAAATGCGCGTCCCGTATGAACATAGCAAAATGGGACATCGGTACATGCTTTAATTTTAAGTACACATACATTTATATACACACCATAACATTTAACTTTATATTATTTTATATCCTTTATTTAGTAGCATTAAGAATCTTCGTACGCACTTATATACTCTATACTACGCGCTCACGAATCCTATATAAGGGGGCGTTCTTCATTATTAATAATGCGTTTAGCAATAAGAAGCTAGGAGTATAAGAAATAATATTTTATTCGCTGTAGCATTATAAGAGTTTTATAAAAGCCTTAGAACAGTGCATGGAATGCGGACTAGCCGACGATCGATATTCTTATCCGCCCGCTCGATAAGATTAAGCCGGACAAACAAGTTGGAATGTTGCGAGGCTACGATATAGCTGTCCTTCTCGCACAGAGATCCCTACCAGCGACGCTTCCAGTTGCCATCGCTCCCGCCCATGGGTCTCCCACCAGCATCAGGAAGCCTAAGGCAAAAGCATAGGAAGAGTATCCCACCATCTACAATGAGGCGATCCCACTACAGCACCTCTCCCACCAACACCTGAAGACCGGAGGAGCTCAGTGCGAGCCCGACGTCCAGCATTATTAATCCAGCGCTTAAACTGTTAACACGTTTACTACTTTGACTCTGAATTACTACTTCGACGTTCATTCAGTTAGCGTTTAATAATCCAGCGTACGCGTCGTCAATCTCCAGTACGAGTCTTTAAGACTTTTATATACACACTCCATTGTAAAGAACGAGTTTACCAGCCGCTAGTCTAGCGACTGTAATATTACTAATTTAACGTTGAATATAAAATAAAGTGATCTTATATAGTGCAACGATTCGCAATTATTTAACGACCGGCCATTCCTACATTCTCGATCAGCCCTCGTTCGCTGTAGTCAGTAAAACAGCCAATTCTTTGGAACCTTCGGAAGACCATTCACAGGAAGGAATCCAACGTGCCAAGAGGACGTACTCTAGCATATATTCATAAATATAAATCTGGTAAGTTAAGGTAACTCCGATTTCACAGTGACAAGTTGAAGCCTTCTGATCCCTGGCAAACTCGGTGAATTGCAGAGTGGCCAAAAATAATACTTTTCTATTTAAATAAATCACAAATAAATACTTACCAGTAAAGAACAAATAAATATAATAGCTATTGAAGAAATAACAGAGAACCTTGGAACAAACTAATTTATAGCTATTTTCAATAAAACTTATATCGTCACGTTTTTAATAAATTACTTAATGATAGTAATTTAAAAATAATTTTTTTTTTTCTAACTTCAAATACCGAGACGTGACATATAAAAATTTGGTGGCAGCGGTGGGATCGCAGAAGCCAACTTGTCATTTTCTTTACTATTGTTCTAATAATCATACTTTATTTCAGAAAGTGAATTGTGCGCGATATAACGCTCAATTTGAGTCTCTGTTAATATTTCTCAGATTTTTCTTGAATCTTTCGCGAACTACAGTGCCGCTATAATTTTACTTAATTACTAAATAACGCGTCATTTAGACTTTATTCATTCTATTTTTACACTTCGTACTCGTGTTCGATTTTATTAATGTTGTTAGAATTCTGCGATTATTCTCGGCTGTGTGTGCTTTGATTGCAACATTAAAACGGCATAGTGACCTTCTGACGCTGCGAGTTTAGAGCGAATATACTTCGCTCCTTGCTGTGAAGGAATTCTTGAACAATACCTGGTTCTGTGACAGTGTCCGGTAGCTGGTATATACGCCGCTCGTCACTTGTAACAGGAGCGATTCTCTCAAGTGCAGGCCAGATTTCGCACGTTGAGAACGCGAATGTAACACAGACATCAGTGTTTAAATATCTTTATAAAGCCAATGAGACACACCACGCAGTAGGGAAGTGATTGATTTTTGTGAGAGTGAAAGCCAGCTCTTTGTAGCGCCGCGAATTCGAAGCGACGGCTCCGAGCGGATAAACCGCCTGTCGTTGCTTTGAGTTTTTTTTTGTGTACATACGATAGACGGAGAGTAGTGCAGGCAAGATTCCGCACACTCTTTCTTGTTCCTTCTCTTTAGTGCAGGCCAGATTCCGCACATTGAGATTGGAATGAGATGACGGATATCGTTATGTGGGCAAAATAAGTGCCTCAGAGAATCACTGCATGAAACTGAAATCAATCCTTATTCAAATTTTGTGAAACTTGCGCGTGTTCTTTGTAAACGGAATCGAGAGCGACGGCTTCGAGCGGATAGACCGCCCGTTGTTGCTCCAAAATCCTTTACTATCAATAGACCGTTGAGAGTGGTGAGGAAACGCCGCATGCTCTCGCCCTGTTCGTTCCTTCTAGTGCAGGCCAGATTCCGCACATTCGGAACAAAACGAGGGACGGATATTGTGAAAGAAAGACATGCCAAGAACGCGTCGCGCCGGTCGTAGAAACCAGCTTCGACGTCAAATAAGAGCGCATCTCAGAGAATTAGCGAACCGTTCCGTCGGGACCGACACTACAGACAATTCTAGTATCCCGGTTCGTGAGCAGTTAAATGAGAAAGGAAGTTTCGTTTACCAATTAATTCCGATCACGGTCGAGCAATCTCCGCTACCATATTCAGAAATCCCGGAGAACGATCCGCGTCGTGAATATTACGAAAAAACTCAATACGAAAAGACTCAAATTCGAAACGTTAGCGCCAGCAACGAATAAAGAAACATATATACTATTGCTATTTCCATATTATACTATTTGTGTGTGTTTTATTATATCCTACCATATAATTGCATACCTTATTTTCAGAATATTCCTATATCTCATTGTATTGCCTATCTTTCAATATATATATATATATACTAAATAACTTCTCGTTACTATGTCATTGTTGCTTACAAGGTGAAATAAAATTCATGTGTCCGCACAGATTTTCGAGACCCCTTACGCCGATTTACGTAGTACCGACCCCTCCCCCAATAACGGGACAAGTCTATTTTTGTCAAAGAGAACGGTATATATTAAACAAAGGGTTGGAACTACACTTTGTCAAGAGTGTTGTGTTACAATAGATCCTTCTGAAAAACCGAATTGGCGTAAAGTTTTCAGACATACTTTAATAATTGGCGGAATCTTTACCAGTCATTATTGTGACGAATGTCGAAAAAGATTAACTCTCTTTAGAATCGGGAACGAATGCTTTGAATGTTTCCTAAGATTTACCGAATTTCAAGAGGAATTGCCTGAAGCAACACTTAATGACGATACTACGGTTTTAACAATAGAAGCATACGAAGAAGAACTTTGAATAAATAAAAAAAAATAATATATATATATATTCCTTAGATAAGAATCTTTTATTATTGCAAAATATATATACCACAATTGCCACATATACCACAATTAGCTTTCACATTATATGCATATATACCATTTATTGCATTTATTATTATTTGCTTGAGTTTTACTATTCACGATTTTGCTACAAGAATTTATAAAGTAACTTTAAAAACTCATAAAAACATTCTTATTTCATTATCATATTATTACATGCACATATATATATTTCTTTTGTTATACTGCTACTATATTCTTACGATTCTATTTAACCACTATACAGTTTTCGTTATTATCTATGTACTGATTTATCACGCTGTCTTTATTTTATTGTACTATATCATATTCTTACAGGATTAAAAGGGACCATACCATTTTAATCGTACGTATTGTATTAATCTTATATTCTCGTATCTTATACCTTACAGGTTTGCATAACCATTATCTCAATCATTACTAATTACAATTAAAATATAAATCATGGCTCACAATACGAGATCGCATAGCTTAGTGAACATAGTTTCAGAATCAGAGAGAAAACAAAAGAACGTGAGTGACCGTGAGAGACCGGCTGATCTCATCGATGCGAACTCGCTACTCGACGTCCTCTCTAAAATACAGTCAGAATTATCGCAATTGCGCAGACTTCCGGAACAGATAAATAATTTAGAGCAACGCGTAAACGAAGCCTCGCGCGCCGCGTCTGCATACGATGAATGCCTTGATGACCGAATACGTGAGGAACCCCCTGTAGTTATGCCAACTCTGAAATTAAAAGATGTAGTTGCTAATATTCCCCAGTTTAACGGATACAAAATCTCAGTTTTCCAGTTCGCCCGAGCATGCAAACGTGCTCGCAATTTGTTACCATCAGTGCAAGAACCGCAACTCGTACAGTTTATTATTAATAAAATAGAAGGCGACGCGTACCAAGTGATCGAAGGAAACGTATACACGCGCGTCGTAAACCTATTAGACAAACTTAAAAATATATTTGCTCCGAATAAGTCCGTGGCGCAATACCGCGGAGAATTAGCAAATGCTTACAAGTTGCCAAATGAGACTTTTTTAAAATATGCGGGCAGAATTAAAGATTTGAGACTCGCCATATTAGACGGGCAACGCCGTCAAGGCACGGGAAACCTTCACCGATACAATAACGAAATTGAGAATGAAGTATTAGAGGCATTTGTAAACGGATTACCCTCCAACGTGATCACGCGTATGGAACATAGAAATATTAACACATTGGACGAAGCCATTGGGCTGTTAAAATCACAAAAAACCTAGAGATTGAAAAACAACGCGAAAGGCAATTTACGCCTCGACAATTCCCCGTAACGCGTTCGGATGTGAATAATCCAAGACCTCCCGACATAGAACAACCTAAACCTATATTGAAGAATCCCAATAACAATTTTGTCCCGCGACCATGGATCAGGCCCCTAGTACCGGGACAACCGGGACCGAACGCTCCCAATGTATGTAATTATTGCAAATATCCCGGACACAAAGTTACAGAGTGTCGAAAATTGGCATACAGAAACGCCGTAGGAACTCAACCGTCGGGAAACGCGGAGGGCCGCCCGTCGGTGAGCGCGACCAGGGAACCGGCCCAAGCAACCGCGCTCCCCATTACAATACAAACAGAACCATCAACGAGCCAAACCTGAACATTAATGATAAAAATCAGAGCTCCAGTTTTTCTAAAAATCTACTAAAAAATAATAGTGACTCAGAGCAGGTCACTCAATTAACTAAACCAATATCAGACGATTCGGATGCCACTATCGGAGTTGCAAATTTAGGTCCGATAGACTCAAAGGCGCACCAACCGAAGGTCGTCGTAACGTGTAAAAACTTCAAAGCTTACTGTTTCTTCATGGTGGACTCTGGGTTCTCCGTAAATCTCGTAAAAGCAGGAACCTTAAAAAATACCCCCATAAATGTGAAAGATACTGTGACGTCTTAACCGCACGTCTATTTTTTAAATAAACATTAAAATTATTATTAACGCACCCATAGGAGGTGAAAAGAATAAAATTCAAAGAGAATTGTTTGTTCATTAGAGAGTGTAACATTAAATGTAAGACTTGTATTTGCGAATCACCCCGTATATATAGCCAACGTTCAAGCGCGCCAGCGGGTGACGCAGAAATAACCATCCTATATAAACCATAAGAATAATTAATAATTTATATTTGCATTTAAGATTGCACAGCTAGTTAGGCAATTCGAACGCTTCAAAATTATAACATATATATATATATATATATATATATATATATATATATATACTATATATATATATATATACGAATATACGAAAGATCTTTTAATAAACGGAGCTAAATTCTAAAGCATTAAAATCAATAAGAAAATACACGCGAAAAGAATGAAACAGTGAACAATGCAAATGTAATGTTATTAAACGTTATTAACTAACAAATGCGCGTCCCGTATGAACGTAGCAAAATGGGACATTGGTACATGCTTTAATATAATTTTAAGTACACATACATTTATATATGCACACCGTAATGTTTAACTTTATATTATTTTATATCCTTTATTTAGTAGTATTAAGAATCTTTATACGCATCATACGCATTTATATAATCTATACTACGCGCATACAAACCCTATATAACGTGGCGTTTTCATTATTAATAATGCATTTAGCAATAAGAAGCTAAGAGTATAAGAAATAATATTTTATTCACTGTAGCATTATAAAGTTTTATAAGAGTCTTAAACTGTGCATGGTATGCAGACTAGCCGTCGATCAATATTCTTATCCGCCCGCTCGATAAAATTAAGCCGGACAAACAAGTTGGGATGCTGCGAGACTACGATATAGCTGTCCTTCTCGCACAGAGATCCCTACCAGCGGCGCTTCAACTTGCCATTACTTCCGCCCATGGGTCTCCCACCATCAGGAAGCCTAAGGCAAAAGCATAGGAAGAATATCCCACCATCTACAAAGAGGCGATCCCACTGCAGCATCTCTCCCACCAACACCTGAAGACCGGAGGAGCTCAGTGCGAGCCCGACATCCAGCATTACTATTCTGGAAGTCATACGGTTAACACGTCTTACTACTTCGAGAAGCCAAACGGTTAACACGTTACTAGTTTAACTCTGAATCAAGCGGATAGTAATCCGGCGTTTCGCGTCGTCAAGCTCTTACATAGTCTCACTGACTTTTTTATTGTACTACAAGTATGCTCATTCAAATATTCAAATATCCAAATATCCAAATAATATACGTACGTGCGTACATTTCTGATATTTTATTTTAATACACAGATATAAGCGATGAAAGTTTGGTATCGTCAAAGTAGCCATTATATATATATATATATATATATACAGGGTGATTCAGAATAACCTTCTGTCCTTACAATGTCATATACTTGACACTATTCTAAGACGATTTTTCCTTTGCCAAAATTTTTTTCGAGGCTTAGTTTTTAAATTACAAGCCAAAATAGTTAACGAATTACGGGCCGCGTACGCGAGGTAGGCAGGGGTGGCGCAACTCACCGTCCGATGCTGGTGATTACGTGAGGCGCTTGCTGCGATCAACTGTTTGCTACATACGATGGAGTGTATGTGTGAGAGAGAACGTATACGCGTATACACACACATACACATTCTCTCTCTCTCTCTCTCTCTCTCTCTCTCTCTCTCTCTCTCTCTCTCTCTCTCTCTCTCTCTCTCTCTCTCTCTCTCTCTCTCTCTCTCTCTCTCTCTCTCTTCTCCCTCTCTGTCTCTTTCTCCCTCTCTGTCTCTTTTACACTCATCGTATGTAGCAAACAGCTGATCGCACACACGCACTCTCTTTCTCTCTTCTTTGTCTTTCTCTTTTATATCCATCGCATATAGTAAACAGCTGATTGCACACATGCACTCTGTCTCTCTCTCTGTCTCTCTCTGTCTCTCTCTCTCTCTCTCTCTCTCTCTCTCTCTCTCTCTCTCTGTCACACTGATTCTTACCTTTTATGTAGTAATTCGTTGCCCTCATACGACTCAATAAATAATACTTCCGTATGATAGAACGAGTAACTAGCAAACTTTTTTCACTCATAAATTGTACCACTTATCGAACTTTTACGAATTAATCTACGCACTTTATCGATAAATTGAATTTATTAACGATTATAACGGTTAATCACAATCTACCGATTACTACCGATTAATTATTAAAATATCTCGAAGAAAGAAACGCGTTATTCGATGCGGAAACTGCGCGACGACACAAGCAAGTTATATCAGTACTAGCGTTGCCGGCTGCCGAACAACTGAATGTATCACATTACGCGTGATCGACGCGGACGCTATCATGTGTCCCGTGATCGGCTGAAGCCTCCGACATTGTAAATTCGATAGTTTCGAAAACATAAAACTATAAAATATGAAAATATAATGACGTATAATAACATCGTTTTTTTTAATAAATTCAGTTTATCGATAAAGTGCGTGGATTAATACGTAAAAGTTCGATAAGTGGTACAATTTGTGAGTGAAAAAAAGTTTGCTAGTTACTCGTTGTATCACACGGAAATATTACTTATTGAGTCGTATAAGGGCAACGAATCTCTACATACAAGGTAAGAGTCAGTGAGTGAGAAAGAGAGAATGTGTATTTGTGTGTATACGCGTATACGTTCTCTCTCACACATACACCCCATGTAGCAAACAGTTAATCGCAGCGAGCGCCTCACGTAATCACCAGTATGGGATTGGGGTGAGTTGCTCCGCTCCTGCCTGCCTTGTGTACGCGGCCCGT
Source organism: Polyergus mexicanus (assembly GCF_030449975.1). Lineage (NCBI taxonomy): Eukaryota > Metazoa > Arthropoda > Insecta > Hymenoptera > Formicidae > Polyergus > Polyergus mexicanus. Next base: position 2,103,707 of record NW_027223345.1, read on the forward strand.
AATTCGTTAACTATTTTAGCTTATAATTTAAAAACTAAGCCTCGGAAAAAATTTTGGCATATAAAAAATCGTCTTAGAATAGTGTCAAGTATATGACATTGTAAGGACAGAAGGTTGTTTTGAATCACCCTGTATATGCATACGTATATACACATCAATTGCATGTATAAAATGTGCGCAAAAGACAGAATTGAGATTTTAAAGACGGATTCTTATTCTAGAGACCTATCTCTACTGTTTCGTACAATTTTGGATATACCGGGTTTTCAATTAGTATGGATATAAAATTTATTATACTGTTCTCTTATGGGGTGCACGGGTTTTTACCTTATGCAGATATGCTTATGTGATGTGTATGTGGTTTATACGTGTAAAATTTATATACACGGTGGTCGTAAAATACTAGTAATAATTTATAGTGCTAAATAATATAAAATTCTTAATATTACTGTATGCAGATATAAATATGGTTATTATTGTGTCACCCGCTTGCTCTTGAGCGTTGGTTATATACTGGGTGACTCGTAAATACGGATACTGAGTTTAATATTGCTTTCTCTATATGAACGAACAATTTTCCTTGGATTTTATTCTTTTCACCTCCTATGGGTGCATTAATAATAATTCAATGTTTATTTAAAAAATAGACGTGCTGCTAGGACGTCACACCACCCCCCTTAGATTAAATTTCGGGTTAAAAGAATTTTATTACGAAATTTGTTCGTCCAGTCTGGCACGCATGTCTCGAAATGTATATACAATAGGTATGATGTGTGGTTCTGTATTTTCGGCTGGCGCATTGGGTACCACGTTTGTGTTTGTGCGTTCCGGTGGATTTTCGAGATTCTCATCTGGTTGCGGCTGTTGTTGTGGTCTGTTCGCCAGATACAATAGTAAGTGTGTGAAAGAGCTCCAGATTGCTCCGAGTAAATGTAGGCTACAGCCATAAGCTGCGTGTAACGCATAGCCGTGTATTAATGTGTCAAATACAATTTTTATTATTCTTATGATTATAAATATTCCGAATACGCCGGCGGTTGCTGCGCCGAACGTAGTGAAACCGTCCCAAATTTTCGTTAATGTATTATTATAGATTTTGTTTAACGCGCCCTCGTCTAATAAGTTTTGTAATGAAACCGTGTCGAAATGTATCGACTGTCCGGTAAAGCCTCGGGCGATGGTATGTAAAACTGCGTTTTTCTCTGCAGGAACATAATATGGTCTCTTAGTTTGTCTAAATCTTGTTGTGAATAAATGCCGCTAGTGGCTAAAGATTTAGGGGCTAGGTATTTCCAAGATAATTTTGTAAGAGGTTTAATTTCGTGTGGGGAGGTTGCCATGGATGGAGTAGGATTGAATTGGAGCCATGTCCCTTCAATATTATATAGGATCGGGAGTAATGGGTTACAGTCCCTTATAGTACTGTGTCTGATTACTATATGTGATTTTGGTGTCATAAATAGAGAAGCGTTTCTGAAAGTCACGGGTAGTTCCGTATGGCAAGTGTTGGTTTTCCGCAAAGCGACTTCTATGGCTATGCATTTAATGATATGGATTCCTTCGCCTAAAGTCACTGCCATATAGCCAGGTGATTTCATCATTCGATAGGCGAATTCGTCCGGTTGCATCGCTGCCAGAGACAAGGTGTTTTCAATCACCTGTTTTTCTAGCTCACACTTTTGCGTAATAATGTCTCTGTATAATGAAGTGATTTGATTTCTTATATATTTTTCGACTTATACGAATTTTGAGTTAGTGTATGTAAATAGATCTAAATTTGTCACCGTAATTTTGGATCTTGCTTTGAAAATGTTACCCTTCTGGGTTTCGAAAATAAATAGCTTTGGGTGCTCAGTGCCATATAGAGTATAACCACAGATGGTATGTTTGCGTGTAAGTGTTAAGGCAAATGTAGTATCCTGTGATTCTAGAACGAAGACTGTTGTGTTTCGGGAATCTAGGAGGCCTTGGATCTTAGTGGATGAGCCCTCGTATAATACATCGTATGATTCAAATCCGCATGCAGTATTCGGTACTCCTTCCCAAAATGTATACCCATCGTCCGAGTCTATGCAAGATTCTTCCGCTAGTTCACAAACTGTGCCTGATTTTAACATTATTTTCCCTGCATTTAATTTGACTGGTACGTACGAATCCTTGAGAGAGGTTTTTACGGTTGCTTGGACTATTACGTCATCCCATGTGCCGTAGTAGTCTGAGTATTGAATTCCTTTACAAGTTCCGTCTACATTTACTTTACCTGCGAGCGTGATACTTCTATAGTATGTGTGGTTTGATCTAAGACCATCTATAATTTCCGCGGTTCCTACTTTCAAAAAGCCTTCTTTATGCATTTGGATGCATCTAGCGCGAGATGTTTCTTGTAAGTAATTTGCGTAACCATTGTGGACAGCCGAAAGGTGAGAGTGCATTCCACAATGGTATATCGTTCTTAAAATTTCTACCTTGCATTGAGTTACATGTGTTTGCGCGTAGCTTGATAGTTGCAGTAGTTGTATATACGTGTTAACGGTTGCAGGTGTTTCAATGTCGATATCGCATTCGCCTGAACGTAGTAGGGACACAGTAGTTACATTCAAGTAAGCTCCTCCACAATCATATGCTATTATTGCCGATGTGCCAGAGAGCAATGTGGTAAGTAGAAGTATCGAGACGTGGTAAACCTTAAAATAGAAATATCATATTTAAGTATAAACGCGCGAATAATATGGCTTGTTCGTGTTGTTTTGTGTTACAAAAATGTGTAAAGCGTCTGCGTTTATGAGTACATTTAATTAGGATTATAACGAAAATATTCCAAGATTTCTAATACTACTAGATCCGGGGGTCCAGGCTACGCTTACAAAAGTTTCCTTCTCTTGCACTTTCCTTCAACCCGGATCTATATAATATGTGCCCTTGCACAACTTTAACTTGTTTACGTGGATTACGCGTGGTTTTCCGTGAAAGTCTATTCTTGTGTTATTCATTGATAACATTTCGATGATTCTGTATGGTCCCGTATACTGGTCGTCAAATTTTCCCTTAGTAGGTTCTTTTAGTAGATAGACTTTATCATTGACTCTAAAGTTTTGAACGTTAATTCTTTAGTCATAATGCTTTTTACTTTTTTCTTTTGACTTTATTAAATTCTGTCTTGCTAATCGTTGGGATGTTTCTAAAGTATCAAAGAGGTTTGTAAGATATTCTTGATAAGGTAGTTCTGTTACTTCTTCGGGAATTGTAAAAGATGAAGGTACACGAGGAAGATGTCCAAAGATTAAAGAGTAGGGAGTATAGTTTGTTCCTTCGTGTACGGAAGTGTTATATACGAACATTGCGGGGTGTATGTGTTCATCCCATTCTTTATTTTGGTTAATATACATTTTCAAATATTTGGTTAGAACATGATGCGAGCGTTCTATGAAACCGTTAGACTGCGGGTAATAAGCGGTTGTGCGATACTGTTTGATTTTAAAATAGCTTGCTATGGTCTTCATGAGAGATGTGAAAAAGGTGGGAGCTTGGTCAGTTAACAGGGCTCTAGGAGCTCCATATATACAAATAAAGTCTTTGATAAAAGCTTCTGCGATAGAAAGAGAGTCGGCATTTTGAATAGGATAGAAGCGACACAGTATTTGGTTAGAAGGTCTTGGATTGTAAGGATATAAGAATTGTTTCGACTAGTAGTTGGCAAAGGTCCTACTACATCCATGGATATTTTATCAAATGCGGCTCCAGGAGTATCTGTTATTAGCATTGGTTGTTTAGTTTTTACCCTAGTTAGTTTTGTAATCTGGCAGTTTCTACAGTTTTTAATATATTCCTGTATGTCCTTCTTCATAGTTGGCCAGTAGTAATTTTGTCTAATTCTATTATAAGTTTTTGTTATTCCTTTCTGTCCTCCAATTTTGGTCGCATGCTTCTCATAGATAATATTTTGTCTTTCATGCAGGTCGGGATTTCGTATTAAAGATTTACAAATTGTTATAGTTATAGGCAAGTCTAATAGGAATCTTTTGAGGTTCTTGTACATGAAAATCCAGGGAATTGAGTCATATAGATCGTTTTATGCTATGCTAATAGTTTTCAGATTTAATTCGGTTATGGCATCGCGTAATGACCGAATGCAATTTAAGATATCATTCTGTTCGATAGGGGTTCTATCATCTTGTTCTATTGGAATGTTCATCAGAAGTTTTCCGTTATTTAGATTAGTGATACGTGCTCTAGTAAACGTAAGTTCTTCGTAACTTGGAAGTTTGTTTTCTTTATGATAATCCTTAGCTCCTTTATCGAAAGGAGTTCCGTTAAGAGTGGTGAATATAACGATCTCTCCTAGTGAGTAAAGAGTCACGTGTTTCGTTAATCTTGAAAGGGTTTTCGTCGTCCGATGATTTAGGTTGGGGAGATGCAGATTCGACATCATCTGTTTCGCTTCCGGATTCTTTGTTCGCGATCACGGACTCGTCTTCGTCCGATTCTACTGTTGGATCATTTACCTCTCTATCTGAATTTATTGTATCAGGGAATTGGAATTGTTGTTCATTACTAATTATTGCAGGAGGGGTTAATAAGGCGTCTTCCGTCATATTTCTAATTATTATTTGTTGCTGAGGATTTATAAGCGTGTTTTCATTAGGTGAGAAACTAATGGATGGTCTAGATTGTTGGATAGCCGTTTGGTATGAAAAAAGGGATTCGTTAGAGCTTTCGTTCACAGTTGTTAAAGGGAGCAGAGAAGCATCAGAAGTCGGCGGGTTTCGAGAGAAAGCGTCTGCTACCACATTAAGTTTTCCTGCTTGGTAATTGATTACATAATTGTAACCGGAAAGCTTTAACCTCCATTTCCAGAGTCTTGAGTTGGGGTCCTTTATCGAGTGCAGCCAGACCAAGGGTTTGTGGTCTGTCAGTATAGTGAATCGCCTGCCGTACAGGTAGTGGCGAAAGTACGCAACGCAGTACACAACTGCTAGGCACTCTTTCTCGATCGTTGAATATCTTCCCTTTGCGTCGTTCAGTGTTCTGGAAATGTTTGATATTGGTAAATCTTTCCCGATTTCTCCTTGACTCAATACGTCGCGAGCACGTTCGCATGCTCGGGCGAACTGGAAAACTGAGATTTTGTATCCGTTAAACTGGGGAATATTAGCAACTACATCTTTTAATTTCAGAGTTGGCATAACTACAGGGGGTTCCTCACGTATTCGGTCATCAAGGCATTCTTCGTATGCAGACGCGGCGCGCGAGGCTTCGTTTACGCGTTGCTCTAAATTATTTATCTGTTCCGGAAGTCAGCGCAATTGCGATAATTCTGACTGTATTTTAGAGAGGACGTCGAGTAGCGAGTTCGCATCGATGAGATCAGCCGGTCTCTCACGGTCACTCACGTTCTTTTGTTTTCTCTCTGATTCTGAAACTATGTTCAAGCTATGCGATCTCGTATTGTGAGCCATGATTTAAATTTTAATTGTAATTAGTAATGATTGAGATAATGGTTATGCAATCCTGTAAGGTATAAGATACGAGAATATAAGATTAATACAATACGTACGATTAAAATGGTATGGTCCCTTTTAATCCTGTAAGAATATGATATAGTACAATAAAATAAAGACAGCGTGATAAATCAGTACATAGATAATAACGAAAACTGTATAGTGGTTAAATAGAATCGTAAGAATATAGTAGCAGTATAACAAAAGAAATATATATATGTGCATGTAATAATATGATAATAAAATAAGAATGTTTTTATGAGTTTTTAAAGTTACTTTATAAATTCTTGTAGCAAAATCGTGAATAGTAAAACTCAAGCAAATAATAATAAATGCAATAAATGGTATCTATGCATTGAATGTCAAAGATAGTAATTGTGGTATATATATTTTGCAATAATAAAAGATTCTTATCTAAGGAATATATATATATATATTATTTTTTTTTATTTATTCAAAGTTCTTCTTCGTATGCTTCTATTGTTAAAACCGTAGTATCGTCATTAAGTGTTGCTTCAGGCAATTCCTCTTGAAATTCGGTAAATCTTAGGAAACATTCAAAGCATTCGTTCCCGATTCTAAAGAGAGTTAATCTTTTTCGACATTCGTCACAATAATGACTGGTAAAGATTCCGCCAATTATTAAAGTATGTCTGAAAACTTTACGCCAATTCGGTTTTTCAGAAGGATCTATTGTAACACAACACTCTTGACAAAGTGTAGTTCCAACCCTTTGTTTAATATATACCGTTCTCTTTGACAAAAATAGACTTGTCCCGTTATTGGGGGAGGGGTCGGTACTACGTAAATCGGCGTAAGGGGTCTCGAAAATCTGTGCGGACACATGAATTTTATTTCACCTTGTAAGCAACAATGACATAGTAACGAGAAGTTATTTAGTATATATATATATATATTGAAAGATAGGCAATACAATGAGATATAGGAATATTCTGAAAATAAGGTATGCAATTATATGGTAGGATATAATAAAACACACACAAATAGTATAATATGGAAATAGCAATAGTATATATGTTTCTTTATTCGTTGCTGGCGCTAACGTTTCGAATTTGAGTCTTTTCGTATTGAGTTTTTTCGTAATATTCACGACGCGGATCGTTCTCCGGGATTTCTGAATATGGTAGCGGAGATTGCTCGACCGTGATCGGAATTAATTGGTAAACGAAACTTCCTTTCTCATTTAACTGCTCACGAACCGGGATACTAGAATTGTCTGTAGTGTCGGTCCCGACGGAACGGTTCGCTAATTCTCTGAGATGCGCTCTTATTTGACGTCGAAGCTGGTTTCTACGACCGGCGCGACGCGTTCTTGGCATGTCTTTCTTTCACAATATCCGTCCCTCGTTTTGTTCCGAATGTGCGGAATCTGGCCTGCACTAGAAGGAACGAACAGGGCGAGAGCATGCGGCGTTTCCTCACCACTCTCAACGGTCTATTGATAGTAAAGGATTTTGGAGCAACAACGGGCGGTCTATCCGCTCGAAGCCGTCGCTCTCGATTCCGTTTACAAAGAACACGCGCAAGTTTCACAAAATTTGAATAAGGATTGATTTCAGTTTCATGCAGTGATTCTCTGAGGCACTTATTTTGCCCACATAACGATATCCGTCATCTCATTCCAATCTCAATGTGCGGAATCTGGCCTGCACTAAAGAGAAGGAACAAGAAAGAGTGTGCGGAATCTTGCCTGCACTACTCTCCGTCTATCGTATGTACACAAAAAAAAACTCAAAGCAACGACAGGCGGTTTATCCGCTCGGAGCCGTCGCTTCGAATTCGCGGCGCTACAAAGAGCTGGCTTTCACTCTCACAAAAATCAATCACTTCCCTACTGCGTGGTGTGTCTCATTGGCTTTATAAAGATATTTAAACACTGATGTCTGTGTTACATTCGCGTTCTCAACGTGCGAAATCTGGCCTGCACTTGAGAGAATCGCTCCTGTTACAAGTGACGAGCGGCGTATATACCAGCTACCGGACACTGTCACAGAACCAGGTATTGTTCAAGAATTCCTTCACAGCAAGGAGCGAAGTATATTCGCTCTAAACTCGCAGCGTCAGAAGGTCACTATGCCGTTTTAATGTTGCAATCAAAGCACACACAGCCGAGAATAATCGCAGAATTCTAACAACATTAATAAAATCGAACACGAGTACGAAGTGTAAAAATAGAATGAATAAAGTCTAAATGACGCGTTATTTAGTAATTAAGTAAAATTATAACGGCACTGTAGTTCGCGAAAGATTCAAGAAAAATCTGAGAAATATTAACAGAGACTCAAATTGAGCGTTATATCGCGCACAATTCACTTTCTGAAATAAAGTATGATTATTAGAACAATAGTAAAGAAAATGACAAGTTGGCTTCTGCGATCCCACCGCTGCCATCAAATTTTTATATGTCACGTCTCGGTATTTGAAGTTAGAAAAAAAAAATTATTTTTAAATTACTATCATTAAGTAATTTATTAAAAACGTGACGGTATAAGTTTTATTGAAAATAGCTATAAATTAGTTTGTTCCAAGGTTCTCTGTTATTTCTTCAATAGCTATTATATTTATTTGTTCTTTACTGGTAAGTATTTATTTGTGATTTATTTAAATAGAAAAGTATTATTTTTGGCCACTCTGCAATTCACCGAGTTTGCCAGGGATCAGAAAGCTTCAACTTGTCACTGTGAAATCGGAGTTACCTTAACTTACCAGATTTATATTTATGAATATATGCTAGAGTACGTCCTCTTGGCACGTTGGATTCCTTCCTGTGAATGGTCTTCCGAAGGTTCCAAAGAATTGGCTGTTTTACTGACTACAGCGAACGAGGGCTGATCGAGGATGTAGGAATGGCCGGTCGTTAAATAATTGCGAATCGTTGCACTATATAAGATCACTTTATTTTATATTCAACGTTAAATTAGTAATATTACAGTCGCTAGACTAGCGGCTGGTAAACTCATTCTTTACAATGGAGTGTGTATATAAAAGTCTTAAAGACTCGTACTGGAGTTTGACGATGCGTACGCCGGATTATTAAATGCTAACTGGTCGAAGTAGTAATTCAGAGTCAAAGTAGTAAACGTGTTAACAGTTTAAGCGATGAATTAATAATGCTGGACGTCGAGCTCGACTGAGCTCCTCCGGTCTTCAGGTGTTGGTGGGAGCGATGTTTTAGTGGGATCGCCTCGTTGTAGATGGTGGGATACTCTTCCTATGCTTTTGCCTTAGGCTTCCTGGTGCTGGTGGGAGACCCATGGGCAGGAGCGATGGCAAGTGGAAGCGTCGCTGGTAGGGATCTCTGTGCGAGAAGGACAGCTATATCATAGCCTCGCAACATTCCAACTTGTTTGTCCGGCTTAATCTTATCGAGCGGGCGGATAAGAATATCGATCAACGGCTAGTCCGCATACAATGCACTGTTTAAGACTCTTATAAAACTCTTATAATACTACAGTGAATAAAATATTATTTCTTATATTCCTAGCTTCTTATTGCTAAACGCATTATTAATAATGAAGAACGCCCCCTTATATAGGATTCGTGAGCGCATAGTATAGAGTATATAAGTGCGTACGAAGATTCTTAATGCTACTAAATAAAGGATATAAAATAATATAAAGTTAAATGTTATGGTGTGCATATAAATGTATGTGTACTTAAAGTTAAAGCATGTACCAATGTCCCATTTTGCTATGTTCGTACGGGACGCGCATTTGTTAGTCAATGACGTTACATTTGCATTATTCATTGTTTCATTCTTTTTACGTGTATTTTCTTATTGAATTTAATGCTTTAGAAGTTAGTTTTGCTTATTAAAAGTTATCGTCTATTAAAAGATCTTTTGTATATTCGTATATATATATATATATGTATATATATATATATATATATATAATAAAATTATAACACACACACATATATATATATATATATGTGTGTGTGTGTTATAATTTTAAAGCGTTCGAATTGTCTGCCTAGGTGTGCAATGCAAATATAAATTATTAATTATTCTTATGGTCTATATATGATGGTTATTTCTGCGTCACCCGTTGGCGCGCTCGAGTGTTGGCTACATACGGGATGACTCGCAAGTATGAATACTATTTTACAAGTTAGATCTTTGCTTTGAACGAATAGATTTTTACTTCTTTCACCTCCTGTGGGTGTATTAACAATAAATATGTTATTTAAATAAAAATCTGACTTGCGGCTAAGACGTCACACTATCATCGATTATAAGCAAGAATGTCTAACTTTTGACAACGTACAAATACCGTTTTACAAAATGAGAAAATCGCGCACCATCGTTGACATTGCGTTCAACATAACAAATCCTGAAAAGAAGGAAGGCTATATTCCTCGAAACGAGCCAATAAAGGGATTAGGGCTTCTGGGTGAAGCACTTGTCAAAAATTCCCGAGGGAAGGGGCATATTAAGGCTTATAATTTGACAGAACAGGACTACACCATAGAGGTCTACTCGATGCCCCTTGAGGATTATTTTATACCGGATGACTCTGAGGAGCATCCAACTCCACTGAATTCTTCTATTTCTGTAAATCTTACGAGCCATGGAGAGCTCTCCGAAATCGGGAAATCTTCTGTTTCAAAAGATTATGAAGGTCTTGCCATTACTCAAGATGCCTCGCTAGCATCTTCGAGCCTCAAGGATTCTATTAACGCACTTCCAGAGTCGATATTACTTGAGGATCTTCTATATGCAAATAATACTAATTCCATGAGCTCGAACAAGCTTTTTACTACTAACTTCGCTGATTCAATTGACTCTGCTCAATCTCGCGCTTCCAGGGAGATGACAGAGCCTCTTATGAGCCAAGGAGAGCTCTCCAAAGATGGGAAATCTTCTGAATCAATCTTATTTAACACTCTTCCGGAGTTACAAGACCAAGGTCCTTTTATTGAACATACTGCGCAGCCAGCATTTTCTAGACTCCAGGATACAACTGATCTGCTTCCAGCATCTCCCGTATCCCTCAGTCGTATCGAGCGACTTAAATCCATTATAAATACCAAACATCTAAACGAGGAAAAAACGGACCACGTTAATACCATACTCAAAGAATATGGAGACTGTTTCTATCTTCCAGGAGAAAACCTCAAGTTTACCACTTCAATTAAACATACTATTCCAACCACAGACAACATACCAATACATGTAAAACAATACAGACACCCGCCAGTTCATAAAAAGGAAATAGACAGGCAAGTAACAAAATTTCTAAAAGACAAGATAATAATGCCTTCAACATCACCATTCAACGCACCTTTATGGATCGTCCCCAAAAAATCTGCGGCCGACGGACAAAGGAAATGAAGGATGGTGATCGATTTTCGCAAACTAAATGAAAAAACGGTAGGAGATGCATACCCACTGCCTAATATTATAGAAATATTAGACCAGTTGGGTAGTGCAAAATACTTTTCTATTTTCGACCTCGCACAAGGGTTTCATCAGATACCTATGGTCCCCGAGGATCAGGAGAAGACAGCTTTCTCCACGCCATATGGTCATTATGAATACCAGCGGATGCCCTTTGGTCTTAAGAACGCACCCGCAACATTTCAACGCTTGATGGATAACGTCCTCACCGGATTGCAACTATATCGTTTAGGTAAACGAATAGTTCGTTTACCTAAACGATATAGTTGTTTATGCAAGATCCTTAGAAGAACACGATGTAAAAATCAAAGAATTAATGCAAAGATTAAAAGAAGCAAATCTCCAACTACAGCCTGACAAGTGCCAATTCTTAAGGCACGAAGTGGCTTACCTAGGGCATATTATAGGGAATGACGGTGTAAGACCAGATCCCAGTAAGAATAACGCAGTAAAACACTTTCCAATCCCAAAAAATTATAAAAATATAAAACAGTTCCTAGGGTTAGTAGGATACTACCGACGATTTATAAAAAACCTTCTCGAAAATAACTAAACCATTAACGGATCTTTTAAAGAAAGATAAACCTTTTGTCTGGACCTCATCTCAGGAAAAAGCATTCAATACTTTAATACGCGAATTATGTAGGGAACCTGTTTTGCAATACCCTAATTTCAGCAAGCCGTTCCTAGTACTCTGCGTTGATACCACTGCTTCCATAGGAGTATTGAGCCAAGGAGATATCGGGAAAGATTTTCCAATATCATACATTTCCAGAACACTGAACGACGCAGAAGGAAGATATTCAACGATCGAGAAGGAGTCCCTAGCAGTTGTGTACTGCGTTGCGTACTTTCGCCACACGGCAGGCGATTCACCATACTGACAGACCACAAACCCTTGGTCTGGCCGCACTCGATAAAGGACCCCAGCTCAAGACTCTGGAAATGGAGGTTAAAGCTTTCCAGTTACGATTATGTAATCAATTACCAAGCAGGAAAAATTAATGTGGTAGCAGACGCTTTCTCTCGAAACCCGCCGACTTCTGATGCTTCTCTGCTCCCTTTAACAACTGTGAACGAAAGCTCTAACGAATCCCTTTTTTCATACCAAACGGCTATCCAACAATCTAGACCATCCATTAGTTTCTCACCTAATGAAAACACGCTTATAAATCCTCAGCAACAAATAAAAATTAGAAATATGACGGAAGACGCCTTATTAACCCCTCCTGCAATAATTAGTAATGAACAACAATTCCAATTCCCTGATACAATAAATTCAGATAGAGAGGTAAATGATCCAACAGTAGAATCGGACGAAGACGAGTCCGTGATCGCGAACAAAGAATCCGGAAGCGAAACAGATGATGTCGAATCTGCATTTCCCCAACCTAAATCATCGGACGACGAAAACCCCTTTAAGATTAATTAAACACGTGACTCTTTACTCACTAGGAGAGATCATCACGTTATATTCACCACTCTTAACGGAACCCCTTTCGATAAAGGAGCTAAGGATTATCACAAAGAAAACAAACTTCCAAATTACGAGGAACTTACATTTACTAGAGCACGTATTACTAATCTAAATAACGAAAAACTTCTGATAAACATTCCAATAAAACAAGATGATAGAACCCCTATCGAACAGAATGATATCTTAAATTGCATTCGGTCATTACGCGATGCCATAACCGAATTAAATCTAAAAACCATTAGTATAGCACAAAACGATCAATATGACTCAATTCCCTGGATCTTCATGTACAAGAACTTCAAGAGATTCCTATTAGACTTGCCTGTAACTATAACAATTTGCAAATCCTTAATACGGAATCCTGACCTGCATGAAAGACAAAATATTATTTATGAGAAGCATGCGACCAAAATTGGAGGACACAAAGGAATAACAAATAAGTTTTTGTTATTCCTTTGTGTCCTCCAATTTTGTCCTCCAATTAGGACATAATATATTAAAAACTGTAGAAACTGTCAGATTAAAAAACTAACTAGGGTAAAAACTAAACAACCAATGCTAATAATAGATACTCCTGGAGCCGCATTTGATAAAATATCCATGGATGTAGTAGGACCTTTGCCAACTACTAGTCGAAACAACTCCTATATCCTTACCATTCAAGACCTTCTAACCAAATACTGTGTCGCTTCTCCTTTTCAAAATGCCGACTCTCTTTCTATCGCAGAAGCTTTTATCAAGGACTTTATTTGTGTATATGGAGCTTCTAGAGCCCTGTTAACTGACCAAGCTCCCACCTTCTTCACATCTCTCATGAAGACCATAGCAAGCTATTTTAAAATCAAACAGTATCGCACGACCGCTTATTACCCGCAGTCTAACGGTTCCATAGAACGCTCGCATCATGTTCTAACCGAATATTTGAAAATGTATATTAACCAAAATAAAGAATGGGACGAACACATACACCCCGCAATGTTCGCATATAACACTTCCGTACACGAAGGAACAAACTATACCCCTTACTCTTTAGTCTTAGGACATCTTCCTCGTGTACCTTCATCTTTTACAATCCCCGAAGAAGTAACAGGATTACCTTATCAAGAATATCTTACAAACCTCTTTGACACTTTAGAAACATCAGTCGGGCTTTAGAAAACAGTATTCGTGTGAAACAGCGATTTAAACAGTCATTGATGAATGGAAATTGATAGTTAGTGAGGCAAAAATGGTAGGGGTAATTTTCATGGATCTTAAGCGAGCTTTTGAAACAATAGATAGAGAAAGATTATTAGAGAAATTATATCAATATGGAATTAGGGGAATGGTTATAGAATGGTTAAGATCATATTTAAAGGATAGAACACAGGAGGTTCAATTTAATAATAAATGGTCTAAATTAATGACCACAGAATATGGAGTACCGCAAGGATCTGTATTAGGACCTTTATTATTTATAGTATACAGGGTGACCCATTTTAACTTAGGCAGCCAAATAACTCGAAAAATAAGCACACTACGAAAAAATGTTTAGAATCAAAATTTTGTCATTTCGAGGGGGACGTACAATGACGTTAAAATGAGCCCCCCCACCCCTTCCCCTGGGCGGTGAGGGGGGGCAAGTTTGAAATCTTAAATGGGAACCCCTATTTTTTATTGCATATTCGGAATCTTTGGCTAAAAACACATACAATTTGTCTGAAACATTTTTCTCGATTCATGATAAATGGCAGTACTCTGCGTTGATACCACTGCTT